>NC_056747.1:1234196998-1234516998 GCF_019279795.1 Protopterus annectens
ATATATATATATATATATATATATATATATATAGGGTCTAGTTCACGTTATCGTAAGCCGACAATATCGAATACGATATTGTCGGCATGACATTGTCGAATGTTCAGAACATCACTCAGGTAAATGGAAATCTATGATCGTATTATAGCTGTAACTTAAGTGAAGTTTACATTTGGGTAGTCAACTGATGGATAAGCGAAGTCCAATTTGGAATTATTTCAAGATATATCATGACGAAAAGAAAGCAATGTGCCAGTTGTGCAAAGCAGTAATCTCTCACGGAGGTGGATCAGCAAAGTCATTTACAACATCTCCACTACATAATTTGTCCTATAAGCATCCTGAGGAATACAAAGAAGTCATTAACAAGAAGAAAGAAGCAACAGCTCAGCAGACTGGCAAGGTTCAGCAAACACAGAGTGACATGATTGGCAAGAAAAAAAACATGGTCCACTCATAGTCCTGAGGCGAACAAAATACATTGGGCCATCGCAAAAATGATTGCCATTGACATTCAGCCATACTCAATTGTTGATGGTAGAGGCTTTAAAGAATTGATTGGTGTACTTGAGCCTAGATACGTGCTACCAAGCCGCAAATATTTCATTAAAAAAATCATACCAGAGATGTACAACAGTGCGGGGCCATGTCCAGACTGCAATCAGTGAAGCATGATTTCTCTGTCTAGCCACAGACACATGGACAGCACAGACAACAGAATCTTTCAAGAGCTTAACTGCACATTGGATTTATGACACATTTGCATGCAGATCTGCTGTCCTTCATTGTCAAAAATTTGATGGACAGCACACTGGGTCTTGATTAGCTGATGCTCTACTATGACATGATGAATCGGAATATAACACATCCACTTGGTCTTACGTGATGGAGGTGCCAACATGGTCAAAGTGTTAAGGGATGCAGATTTACCCAGTGTCAGTTGTTTTGCCCACATTCTACAGCTGGCTCTGAATGATGCAATTATGATGCAGTCATCTGTTGCTGACTTGATAACATTGCCACGGAAGATTGTGGGACATTTTCGACACTCTTCAAAGCTCTACTTCACACAGTGTACCAAAACATCAGCTTCATCAGGATGTTGTCACCAGGTGGAATTCAACGTATCAGATGTTGGATTGGTTGTTGAAGTAAAAGAGAGCTGTGTCTGTGTACGTTGCTGAATGTGACGACAAATCCAGCAAGGCGCTGTCCCTGACCAGTGCACTTTAGCAGCAAGAATTGTTGCAATTCTTAGGCCGTTTGAACAACTAATGCATGAAATTAGCTGCAACAATTCTTGTTTTTCAATGATCCTACCAGCTGTTCAGGCTCTCTTACATCTGCAGAAAGACATAGTTGATAATGGAATCAAAAAGACAGTCCGCAAACTGATAACATCCTTAACAAGGAGATTTTCCGATTTGTATGAAAATGGCATTTACACAGTTTCAGCCGGCTTGGATCCACGCTTCAAGCTGCATTTCTTGACACCTGTGCAGCAGGTAAAAACAAAAACAGCAGTGTTTTGAGTTTTTAAGATTTTGAAGTTTCAGTGTTTTGATGCAATGTTACTGTGTCAGCAAACGTCAGTTCAGCCTACAAATGTGCCATCTGAAGTGACTGAGGTGAATGAACAACCATCAACAAAAAAGACAGCAGCAGAAGACTTTTGGTCATCTTGGAATCAGTTGCAGCCTGTTCGGTCACTGAACAGTCAAACAAGAAACTCTCTTAATGCTGACAACATGAAACGATTGGTGTTTTTGAAAGCTAATGCAGTATTCATATTATCCCACTCCACAAGGGGGGATCCACCTTGGATCCCGGAAACTACCGCCCCATCAGTCTGATGAGCCTGATCTGCAAGACCATAGGTTCATAAGTAGGTACTAGGCTATCAGCCCAAGGGCCTACATAAGCCTAGCCAACAAGGTTTCCTGGCTTACGCCACCCAAGAAAGTTATTTTCCTGTGCCACTGTTGAGCAGGGACACAGAAATGACCCCGGGGTGCATTTCCTATTTCCCATCCACTCATCATGATTTTTCTTGAAGAGTGCTAATGAAGAACTTTGCTTGACATAGATGGGTAGCTTGTTCCAGAGTATAGGAAGTCTCTGAGTCAGGAATCTATCCCTCCGGCATGTTCTGTTTATTGTGGTGACAAGGTTTAGGTCCCTAGAGTGTGTAGCTTGCAGGGATTGGGATTTCTTTAAGTGGAGCATGTCCAACAGCTCTGGGATTGACATAGCTTTGTATGTTAGGCAGAGATCACCTTTGAGTAGGCGATATGCGATGGAGTAAAGATGGAGTTTTTTGAGACGGTCTGCATAGGGCATCTGTTTGAGGCCAGTAATCCTCTTTGTGAGGTATTTCTGCGGCCTTTCCAGTTGTTGTAGATGTCTTGTGAGGTACATACCAAAAGGGGCGTTGTACTCTACAATGGTTCTAATGAGTGATGAGTAGAGGGGAACAATGACATCTTTTTTTCTGGTTGAGAAAACTTTTGTGATGAGGTGTGCCACGTAGAAGGATTTCCTGACTTATGTGATTATCAAAGGAGAGACTACTGTCTACCTGTGTCCCAAGGTCTCTTATCACACTTTTGGTGTTAAGTATACTACTGCCTATGTTGTAGTTCATGGGTACAGAGTTTTTACCAAAGGGGATGACAATGCACTTTTTGGCATTGAGCTTGAGGCCATGGCGTTGACACCAGGCATCTGTCTCAGTGAGGCCCTTTTGTAGGATTGTTCATATTATTAGGAGTTTCGATTATGGCTCCTAGTTTGCAGTCATCTGCGAACTTCGTTAGCCAAAGACCTTCTGTGCTTGATACCAAACAGGAGAGGACCCAGGACTGAACCCTGTGGTACTCCACTTGTCACTGGTCTGAAGTCGGATTTGGAGTCTGCTGCTTTCAGTGTGTGGGTTCTGTCAGTAAGCCAGCTGGCAACCCATCTTGTGACATAGGGATTTATACCTAGTTTAGTGAGTTTATCTATAATTTCAGAGTGGGGGATGGTGCTGAAAGCCTTGGCAAGATCTAGGTAGGCTGTGTGAACTACCTTACTCTTGTCTACAGCTTTGGTGACCACTTCAAAGACGTCTATCAGGTTTAGTAGACATGATCTGCCTTTTACAAACCCGAACTGGGTGGGGTCCAGAGTTTGGAGATTACCAATTTCTTTGTTTATAAGTTCCATGATGATATGTTCCATGGCCTTGCAGACCAGGCTCATCAGGCTAATGGGGCGGTAGGTCCCGGGGTCCATGGTGGCTCCCCCCTTGTGGAGTGGGACATTCAGCAGGCACAAAGCCTGAGGTGAGGCTATGATTGAACATGGTACTTAGGTGGGATGCCAGTTCGTTCTGTAGTTCGTGTAGAATGCAGCCTGGGATGTTGTCTGGTCCCATGGATGCTGTGTTCTTGGCTTTGAAGAGTGTTTTTTTTACCTGTGCAGCTGTGATTACAGGAACTTTGCATTTTTCCGGTATAGAGATGGGCTCTTTAGGGGGTGAGAGGGGGGTAAAGTTAGCACTGAACCTATCTGCCAGGATGTTGGCAATATCAGTTGGGTCTGTACACTTAGTGCCATTGTACTGTAACTCAGAGCAGATCTGAGTGTTGCCATTGAGATTCTTGACATAGCTATAGAATGCTTTGTGGTTGTCTTCAGAATCAGTGGCAATTTTGTTTTCGTAACTAGCTTTGGAGGATTTTATCAGGGATCACAGCTTCTTACTGAGGCTTGCCAGGGAGCTCCTCCACTCATATTTTACTCTCTTTTGCAACAGTTTCTTCCTTCTGTTGTACAGTTTTGTTTATGGTAGGGGACCACCAGATTGGCTTCCTTTTTTTGGAGGATAGCATCTTGGTTCTGTTGTGGGATGTGGGAAAGTGGGCCTTGACCCTGCATGGAATAGTTTTGTAACAGTGACTATAATAGTAGGTAAGAACCTCAGACAACCATTTGGAAGCAGTCTTGTTTCGACACAGGTTGTCTCTTCTTAACCTTCAAAAGAAATGAACAATTGATGTAAAGATCTGAAAGACTTAGTTTTGTCAAGTCAATACTTGAGTTGTCTATGGACATCCAAGAGTATCCTTTCTCCCTCATTTTTGGGTTCAGGAAAGAAAACAGACAGCCTGGCTTAAAGTAAACTTGGATACTACTTTAGCTCTCAAAAAACCCCACTCCTTATGGAAAATTAAACAGGGTTGACTTACCATAAGAGCTTGATACCCTTTTTGCAGAGATCACAGCAATCAGTAAAACCGTTTTCCAAGTTAAGCACCTCATGCCACCCAGGTTAGCTGGCTCAAATGGAGCAAGTTTTAGCTCCTCTAATACAAAATTAAGATCCCAAGGAAGGTTCACTGGTTTTCTTTGAGGTCTCTTATGCAAAACCCCTTTCAAAAGAATTTTTGATATGAGAATGTATAGCAAAAGGAAGATCCATGGGCAGACATGCTGAACTAGCTGATAAATGAACCTTGATAGAGGAGTAACCTCCCACAATCATCATAAAAAACCCATAACAACTAGCCCTGAATGGGTGTCAGCAATGTTGTCGCCACAAAGTAGAAAATCTTTTAATTTGCTAATATATGATTTTCTAGTAGCAGGCTTTCTGGCCTCCATTAGTATCTGCTGCACATCCAAAAGGATTTAAGACCCTATCATCCAGGCAGTCAAATGAAGTTGACTGGTGTAGGGAGTGTATCAAATACCAGTGTTCTTGTGTAAATATATCCAGTCTGAAACTTGTGGTAATTGCCCCCGGTCATTTCCAAAAGAACCACGGCTGCCTGGGCCATAAGGGAGCCACCGCAACAATCTTGGAGGTCTCCTCCTGAATCTTCAGAAGTACCCCAGATATTAGCCGAAAGGGAGGAAAAGCATACAGGAACATTGTCAAAGGAAAAAAAAAAACATCTGTCTTACCGGCCTTCTCACATGGAATCCTGGGGCAGAACCTTGCCAGCTTATTTTTCAGAGAGAAGGCAAAGAGGTCTACTTGAATTCCCAACAGATGGATTAAATCTTGCAAAACTCCCTGAAATAGTTTACTTTCATGAGGGTCTGCCCTTGTCCTGCTCAGCTCATCTGCCACACAATTTTGCTCTGATGCAATGAAAGATTCCTGTAGACTGAGATTGTGCTGTGAAGCCATAAACCAATCTAACATGGCTAGTCTGCAAAGTGGTTACAACCTGGTTCCCCCTTGCTTGTTTGTGTACCACATGACTGTGTTATTGTCTGTAACAACTTGAAGAGGTCCCAGGGACTGAAGAGGATTCAGTGAGTTGACTGCCTTGATCAGGGCAAGCATCTCTTATATTTATATGTAAGCATCTATCCTTGGTGTCCTACACACCTTGCACTTTTATCCCATCTGAAACTGCTTCCCAAGCAAAGCCCGAGGTGTCTGTGTTGACAGACTCTTTTGGAGCAGGGAGGGAGAAGGGAAGACCTGGATTTAGAGATACTTGAGGTCTCAACCAAGTGATTTTTCTTCTGACAAATCTCAAACTGGGACTTATTGAACTGTCTTTTGTTTGTTGGTGCTGGGACCAAACAGACTTCAGATACTACTGTATCTTTCTCATGTGGAGTCTTGCCACAGGTATCATGAGAATCACAGAAGCCAAAAATCCTGATGTATCACCTCACACTGAATGGTGCCCGGGTGGAAAACCCTAGAAGGGGATCTAGACATAGATGTATTTTTTTTTTCTTCTGTAAGAAAAGCTCTTTGAACTGTGGTGTCTAGTTCACATCCAAGAAACACAATCCTATCTTACATGTCTGGCAGTTGGCTTAGAGGATTAAGGAGCTGTCAATGAACTATTTCCTATGGTCCAGAGGTACAATGTTTGATTCCTTCATTCTCCACTGCCTAAGTGTGCGACTTAACCAAACACTCCTCCCAGTCTGAAAAAGTCTATGAAGATCAGTGCCCACAAAACAAAACAAATAAATAAATCCTGTGAGGAGTCGAGAAAGAATTTTGAATGTTCTCTTGGAATTTCAGCTTGCGTTAGAGATTTCTCACCCTAGAGAGATTCCTGACCCTTTAAAAAAAGACTGCAAAGATACGTCAGTCATCAAAATATGGAAAAATGTGGATACCCTGTAGCTTGCAATGATCTATAACTTTTGCTAAACACTTTGTGAACATTCTTAGTGCAGTGGATAGTACAAAGGGTAAGGCACATAACTGATAATGTAATACAGACACACAAAACTTTAAAAAAGTCTGATATCTGGATGAATAGGAATGTGATAAGCATCTTTTAAATTTAGTGTTACTATGAAACTTGAATGAGGAAAAAGGCGTAAAAGATTGTGAAGTGTCATCATTTTGAATCCAGGCACCATCACAGAAAGGTTTAGGAAAGAAAAATCCAGAAATGATTTCCAAATATCATCTTGCTTTGGCACTAAAAACATCCTTGAATAAAATAATTTTCCCACCTAGGAAGGGAGAATTGGTTACATCACTCCTTGGGACAGCAGATGATGGACAGGTGGAACAAAATAGCCTGGTTTGGAGGATGAGGAACTTCTTCCCATTGCCGTCTGTAACCTTGATGAACGTTCTTTAGAATCCATTTGTCTAAAAATATCTGTTGCCAAACAGAAAAACAGAGATTTACTCTTTGTAGAAGAAAAAAGGGGCTTCCAGGGTGGGAAGGGAGAATAAAGTCTTTTAAATAGTCATTCTGACTTACTGGACTGTACTTGGTTTTTGAGAATTTCCACAATTTTTCTTTGAACCCCGTTGACACTTAAACATCTGTTTAACTGCATTCTGTTGAGACTGTTTATTTTGTTTTGTAACAAAAATTGTATGAAGAGTTAAAGAATACGTTGGAAAACCTGGAAAAGGAGGGCTGAAAAATCTTAAGAGAGCCCCTATATCAGCTTTTTGATCACATCTGTAGAAATGGGGCCAAAAACTAAATCTCTATCCAAAGGAGAATTTAAAATCTAATTTTTTTACATAATCTTTGAGGTTCTGAGAACATAGCCATACGAACCTCCTCAAAACAGTACCAGTGGCCATAGCCCTTGAAGAAGTATCAACAGTCATATACACACTGTATACAATGAGCAGCGACTTGAAAAACAGAAGAAATTAAATTATTTAAAGCAGACTTTTTCTCACAAGAAGAAACTGTAGAAAAAAAACATTCCTCATACTTTCACAATTAGTCAGGTCAAACCTTAACATATGAGCTGGACCATTCAAAACTCTGAAAATCAAAGTTACAGAAGCATACACTTTCTCCATACTTGACTTTCTCCATATTTGACAATCTTCCTATACTTATCAGAAACAATAGATTGGAAATACAGAAGGATTAACTAAATCTTTAGCTGCTGAATTAGGTTTGGGAAGGGTGCGTAAAAGCTTAAAAGGCATATTATTTTCTTTGGAACTGAGAAAACTTCAGTGTTCTCCCATTGAAAACATTGGCACATTCCAGAAATAGTATCAGAGAAAGAGACCCCCCCCCCCCCACATGCACACAGAGACAGTCAGAAACTGAGCTCTCCTCGGAGTCTGAATCAGAAATTTGAGAAGACAATCCTGCATCTGGCCCATCACCCTCCTGTCCAGATTAAGAATCTTTAAGCCATTCAGAAAACGAGGTATTCCTCTTTCTTTTATTACAAACTACTTTACAATAAGAATCAGTAATCTGAATTAAACCCAGAGTGAGATCCACCAAACTATTCCTGTCTAATGAAATTTGAAAAGTAGATAAAGGTTTATTTACTTATTTATTTTTGTGTTTCTTTTTGATAGGAAAAAAGGTACAAACAGTGTTATTAATGTTAACAGCAGATTCCCAAGGGATGGGCACAACATTCTGACGAAACAGGGAAGTCTTTCTTGTTCCCCCTTCCCAGGCCAACAAGAGTAGCCCTTCCTTGCCCTGGCTATTGAGGGGACCCCAACAGCTGCAGAGGACGCGGCTAATCCCCGGGTCCATACTGGCTGAAGGTGCTAAACCAGAGGGATCCAGTGTAAAAAATGAATAGTCTGAGGAAAAATAAATGGCCACAGAGTGACACACCTGTAGTGGAGGCAAACTGCTAGCCTCCTGTGATGGCAAAGGCTGTTTGCTTAACAACTTCTTTTTCTTGCTGGGAGAAGGACCTACCATGGGACCTGCAGATTGTTCCATGGTCAAGCCGAAAAGGGTGCCTATTTCCAGTGGAAAATGAGCAGCAAATCGTGATAAAAACAAAGCGTTTAAAAGTCACCTTTTTTCACAGACAAACACAGTAATGATCACTTAAAATCACTTTGCGAGCTCCACAAAATAAACAAATGCAATTAGTCCACTGGAAAAAAATGTTTTTTAGTTACTTTAAACAACTTTTAAAATATGAGGAAAAAACAGCACTCCCATTTAAAAGTACAGTACAGTCTCATGACAGTCTGTTAAAATACAAACTCCTAGTTTATAAATAAGTTTCCTGCAGAGGAAAGTATCAACAAAGCTGTTAAATTGAAGTTTTTTTCCCCCAAAAGGGAACTTACCTGCCCAGCAAAGGAACAGCACAAGCCTGTCAATCACTGAAAGCCTCACAGGAGCATATTCTTAAGCGGCAGTAAAGCTCTGAAGGGCTTGGCTCCTAAACTTGTCTTTTAATTAGCTCAGCTCGAACTGCCTGATAATTTAGGAGCATGGAAGGTGGCCTGAAGCTTTAGAATCTGGCCAGCTATTTTACCCTTGCAGGACATAACCCATACATCTAAGGCTACTACAGCAGTAATCAATATGATGATTACTCCTTGGTTGGGCTCTTGCTTGCCTTGTTGACTAGGTCTTCTCCCAGGTAGTGATTTTGTGTCAAGACCAAACCAACCTCCCCAGGATGGCTGATTAAGCACTGGACACACATTAACATCCCTCCCCAGACGATTCTTCTACTGTACGGGCCACTCTTCAAACCTAATCTGTGACACAGTCGGAGCTAAATTCCTCCACACCATGAAGCTGGCCCTAAAGTACAGTTAAGAGTTTAAAGGAGGAACTCTGCAGTAAAAGAAGTTACCAAGAGTGTTGAAAAAACAAGGCCTTAGTACCTTCTGGATTGTAGTGTCAACAGTCACTGAGAGGTGAGCAGGTCTAAAATTAGGTCAGAAGACACCGGACAAAAAATAATAAACTAACTTTTTGTCTCTCATTTCATGAAAGCCAGTTATAAAGGAAAAATATACTGAAGAAAAAATAAATAAAAGATATGTCATTTTGTGAAGGCTAATAAAGTCAAAGATACTAAGCAAAAAAAATTCTGTCCTTTCAGGAAGGACAATAATTCTTTACGTGAGTTATCCAGTAACTCTAAACAGCAGATGCTGCTCACATGGTGGCCAAGTGCCATCATCAAATACACTATTCTTTAGTTTGTACTATTCCAGAAGAAAGGGTTCCTTTGCCTCTGTAACTTTTTATTTAAACTGAGGCCAGCAATCTGATGTTTTCAAGCTGCTCCATTTGCTAACACTCCCCTAAGATGAATAATGTGCATAATGTATAAGCAGCACTACAGTGGGTGCAGTTGTTACTGGCAGAATGATACACTGAAATGAACAAGAAGTTCATTTAAGTTACCATCAAAGGTTAAGAAAATATTTGCTTCTACCCAGATTCAAATCAATATAGCGCTCCTAGACAACATTATATTCTTCCACATGGGGGCAGAAAGTACAATTTCATCTTGATGTCACAAGTTTTTATTTTATTTTTTTATATAGCTAACAAAAGGGTTTTTATAGCTAATAAAGGCAGTAACTACTGTGTGGTGAGTGGCTGCTTCATCAAAACATTTTTTTAATTGTTTTCTTCACTGGTTATGAAAGTCATTTTTTTTTTTTTAATAAAACACAATTGCATATGCATCATTTTTTATGAAAGTCTGCTTTTAAAAGTCCTGTACATTCCCAGTATAAATCTCTTGTCACTTCTACTATCTTGACAGTTCAGGTTTGAAGGGACTGTGCTCTGTTGTCCTTAGTAAAATTTGCTACAGGTTCATAGGTTGATACTAGGCTATCAGCCCTAGGGCCTATACAAGCCTAGCCATAACAATTCCCTGGCTATTTCTTCCCACACTATTTACTTCCCTTGACCCCTGTCTCAGCTTCCTAAACATGTCAGCATTGCCCTAATGTATGTTAAGCTGAAGCTGTTAGCCTTACCATTACTGTGGTCAGCAGCTGTACTCTGACTTCAGTGTATTCATTTAGATTCCACAAAGATACCAGAGATGATCTGATGACTAACCATTTCCTGATGCCATTAATTCATTCTGGAAGGCACAGTTTGATGGAGAATATAGCATAGCCCAAGATATGAGGGAGGAAGATATTCTCATCTTATCAGGTGATCTAGAAAAGGGCTCTCCTTAGTGGGTCTTACACCCAGGGTCAGTTAGAATTTATCTTTTTTTTTTTTCTGAAGACCTCATGCTCAGGGATAGCTGACTGCCTGTGATGATGCATATCATGACACAGCTTATCAGCTCTGCAAAGTTCTCATCATTTGGATCCAGCTGTTTGCACTCTAGCCACTAGCAAGCACTTGCCTGAAAACAAGACAGTAACAATTAAAACATAGGATTTATACTGTTATATTATATCGGCCTAATGTTCAGGATACTCCAGCAGCTAGACAGGCAAAGAAGAAGGCCATGCATAGGAAGGTGTGTGAGAGTACATTTAATGCATCAAAGCAAGGACTTCTCATAGATTAAGTGACAGAGTAAGACTAACTGTTAGCATCTAACATGAAGGACCTTCCATGATGTGTCTTACTTTTCATATAATAGTAAAGTGGGAAACTGTACATCTCTCAAAGCAGACAGGATCTGAGAAGAAATCTAAGAATCTTTGTACTTAGGATGCTGGTGAGGGCACACAGGTAACCCTCTTAGTTGCCTGAATAACACCCCACAGGTGGCTCTCGCCATAGTGGATTTGAGGATGATCTCTACCACTACGGAACAATGAGCTCAATGTCAATAGGGAAAGGCTTTATGGTCAGAACATAAAAAGATATTAGAAAATTCAAAGACAAAGAAATTATGCTCTCAAGACTGCATCGTACTATGTACGACTAGACTTTCCAGAGGCAATAAAACTTTCCACCTGCGAGAAAGGGTCTCAGATACCCAAGGATTGTCTGGAATTGGGTATTCTGACCATCCTGACAGATATTATTACTTTAGCAATTAAAAAGCCACCAATGTAAAACCATAAACCTTCTATAAATAAATACAGGAACTGTTTAAAAATGACTTCAAATAAAGTTCAAATTTTAATACATTAAAATAACAAATTAACAACTAGTAAGCACTTTCAATCTATACAGAAAACTTCATCAGACCAAGTTGCAACAAATTAAAAGGCACTTAAATGCATTTCTTAAAACAAAATGACTGCCTGCCATTACCCTTTCCTTTTTAAAACAATTTTATAGTTCTCTCTGTCATTCATTCCAGGAGAACTGCAAGCATTTATTCTTACTTGCCAACAATACTCTTTCCAGTCAAGCTCACCTTTGGCATCCAATCTTAAATTGTAATTAAAAAAAGAATGTAAACTTCCAACCACAAAAAAACGGAAATAGAGCAGCAGTACACCAAGGATGCAGGTTAACGTATTTTATTAGAAACGTTTTCGCTACTGTTTAACAGTAGCTTCCTCAGACAAAAGTCAAGAGCGCCAAAGCACTTTTTAAAAGCAAAGGGTGAACAGTGTGATGTCATTTCCTATACAATTAAACACTGCACCAATCACACCTGTTCAAGAAAGAACAACACAGGTATTCAAGCTTAAAAGCATCATAAAACACATATAACACTTTATATTACAATACGCAACAAATGCTAAAATATCTTTTTACTCTAACAAAATATGTACACACAGATAATGCAATTACCCTGTATGTTAATGTATCATAAGTTGTTAAAGCATATTAAAATGTATTAATAAAATCCATCCTGTGCTGTTAAAAACAACACAGGAAGGGAATATAAAATTAAATTTAATTTTAATACCCTGAAGGGATTTTAAATAGTTGTGCCTAATTCAAAACCTGCTCCTTTAAACAGCTTCTATTCATGCAGTTAAAAGACAAACACCCAGTTTTTAATACTAATTCATATGCCAAAAAAACAAATAAGGCCTTGAAAAACAATAATATATAACGTAAGTTGCCCAAAAAAATGAACAACAAAGAAAATCAAGGCCTAAGATAACTTTTATATTTCAAAATGACAGAAATGTTACAGGCTTCATTTAAACCTGGGGGAGAAAATGCATTAAACACAGGATTTGCCTGTACCTGATCTATAAATGAAAATGTAAAACATACTTTGTTTACTTCATTTACATGCTTCTGTCTAACATGTTTTTTTAAACCATTGCTTAACTCCATTTTTGTCTTACATGTTCATAAATTCTGATGTGAAACATCCTCACAGTTCTAGCTATATAAAATGTAGAACAAGGTCCACATAGGGCAATATAAAGAGCAAACTTCAATTTACAATTGTATTTGTGAAATAATCTAATTTAATGTCCTCTTGCTGCTTCCTATACTCTCTCTCTCTAGAATGTATTTACAATTAATACATTTGAACATTCCCTTATTTTGTTCTTCAACCTGTTTTTTATGAGACTGCTCTTATGAAAGTGTTGTTTTAAATGTTTGCCCCTTTTGGATACAAAAACAGGATTTCCCCTTATAATACATTTTAAATCTTGAAAATTCATAAGAAATCTCCCAATTATTTTTCACTATTTTTCTGTTATTTTCGTGAACTGAATTTTCCAATACACAAGCTAAAGAATAATCTTTCTGATGTTATTTTCATCACCTGAATTTTCCAATAAACAAACTAAAGAATAATCTTTCATGTCTTTGTTCACCTTTTTGTTTTTGATTAAAATCTGTATTACATGGTTTTCTTTCTCTTTTCACATCATTCATTACACTATTAACTATTCCAATGGAGGATCCTCTTTCATAAAATCTAGTTTTCATAGTTTCACATTCCAAAAAAAAAGAAATGTGAATTGTCTGTTAATTTACTCAGTCTTAGACATTGCCCTTTTACTGTATTTATTTTAAGGCTCAAATTATGTATACTGTTAAAGTAGAAATAACCATTACTCTGTACATACGTCTTGTAAATTCTTACCTTTAATTTGTTGGCAGATTTATAAATCATTAAATCCAAAAAAATACTATATTTTCCTATTTTATAAGTTCAAATATTCAGTCACATTGTTCAGAGATGCCATAAACTCAAAATATTTTTCAGTGCCATTCCACAAAATAAATAAATCATCTATAAAATGTTTATGCACTACAGCCTGTTTAAAAACTTCCAATTTATGAATATTTTCTTTTTCCCAGCCAGTCATAAAAATAATGGAATAACTGGGGGCCATAGCCACCCCCATTGCTATGCCATTCAATTACTTATAAATTTCATTATCAAACACACAAAAATTATAAGCCAGAAGCTGATCTAAAATCTCCATGAACAATCTGACTTGTTCCACAGTAAAAAGACCTGATATACGCATCTCTCTATTTACAATTTCCAGCCCCTCTTCATTTGGAATTACTGTATATAAAGGGATCTACATCTAAAGCCAGACTCTCACATAACCAACTGTCAAAATCCAGAGGCGAAAAGCACGAAACTTCAGAAACCTGAATGTTGATTTTCACCAGGCTAAGTGACTACGTGTCCAACTGTAAATGAAACTCATGCCGAGGTAAGTAAAACCCACCTAGGTGGGGGGCTGCACCCCTACCAACTAAATATACCAACTTCGGGATTGCAGTACAGTAGAGAACAGGGCATGCTGGCCAAGTGTTTGCTTTCCCTAGTAAAACAGTCAATGTTCAGGTTTCTGAAGTTTCGTGCTTTACATTTCGAGATTTTGACAGTCGGTTATGTGAGAGTTTGGGTTTAGAAGCAGACCCATATATTTACTACAACTGCAGTAACTAATATCATAGTGTCCTCCACATTTACTTTAGAAATAAATTTGCTAAACTCGAATGAATCTTTCACATATGAATCACATCAGCTAAAACTTGTAAAATTTATCTACATAAATGGCCATAGACTCTGTTTTATTACCTACACTGGCTACTATAGGTTTAAAAGTAGACATCCAAATTTTTGTGAACTTTGAGCAGACCAAAAAATCTCCCAAGTTTTGGTTTCCAACTTCAACAATATTCACATTCATCAGTCCTTCTATCACCCACTCTTCAATACATGCATCGTTCATATTATAAGATTTTTTTAACATCTGACCAACTTTTTTATAGAATTGTTAATTATCCAAAATGTGTTCACAGTAAAAATCTACATCCATGATAACTACTATATTAATTTTATCAGCTTTTGCAATATATAATTTTATTATTTTTCAAATCTAGAAGGGCATCTTTTTTCTTTAGTCAAATTGTAATAAACTGAACTTGTCTTGTTATTCAGCAGACTTCTAATTTAATTTTCACATGTTAACAAAACTGCTTAAGAAGGATTAAACATGCGGTTTTCTAAACTCACACTGATATGTGCTGTTACCATGACAATAACATTTCAGGTTCAACTTTCTTACATACTCCTTCAAAGCATTAATTGTGGTCATCAAATCTTCCCTGCCCGAAGGCACAAATGTCAAACCTTTACTTAGCACATTTAAATAGTTATTATTTAAAACAATACTGGACATATTGATAAGTTTAAATGAATTTGTTAAAAGTACCTTCTATAGAAAAAAAAAAAAAAAGATCTGTTGCTACCATAGTTCCTGTCATTTCGGGAATAGTTCTGATGTTTGTTTTGGTTGCAATTTTTGTACCAAAACTTCTTTCCTCTCCACTTCTGATTCTGGCACTGTGGCTTTGCACGACTATCTGCACCCAAGTCATTGTTCCTGTTCCTCTGTCCTGGGAAACTTCTATATTCTGAGAACCCCGTTAGAAAACTTGATTTCCTTACTGAAAATTATTTTGCTGAAAACTTTGTCTCTCATGCCTCTGCTGACCTGGTGCATCCTTCTCTCTTGGGACTTTGGCAACCTCCCCAGAATTCATTGTCATCCAACACCCCTCAAAAAATCACTCTTTGAAACATGTACTCAATGATGAGATGCCTCTTGCCCTTCCCCATCAGTATTAATCATGGAACTGCTACAGTGAATTAAAACAAAATTAGCCCCTTCTTCATAGTCTTTCTTGTCTCTTAAAAAACTTTCTCATTTTCCATTTCTTTTGAATATCATTTTCTGCTGAAACCTTCTCTAAAATTCTTTCGAACTTAACTTCAAAGCTGTCCATTGAAGTAACCCCTTTTAAGTGGTTATAAGAAGTAACAACCCCATTGTTTAAGTCTGCTAAAGTCTGTTTGTGTTCTTCAAACAGCAATTTAACATACAGCAGACCCATAGCTTCATTTAAAGCTTTCCATGCCTCCATCAAATCACTGGAAAGCTTTTCATGAGACGGTGTTCTAAGCGCACTCAGACCTCTAGGGACCCTCTTTACTGCCAAACACACTTCAAAAGACAATGTCCCAATGAGTTTTTTTGGACTTCAATACATTATTTTCAAGACTAATACATTTTGCAGACAGGTTAGGTACATTAACATCTAAAGGTCACCCTTCATCAATAAAACAGTTTCAAGGTCCATTAAGACAATCCTGAAGAAAACTATCCATAGCATCATAGTTAACTATATTACTGACAGTCTGTCTTGGCACAGTTCCTAAAGCAACTCCAGTCGGGATAATGTATCTGCCTCCTACCAGCATACTTCTATCTGGCTAAGTTAAAACATTCTTGACCAGTTCATTTCCATTATCCTGCAATGCATCTCCCAAGATATCATGTAGTGTGATACTAGAAGGAATGACCAAAAAACTAGAATTTGGCTGGGAGTCCAAACCAGAGTTCAAAACACCATAACAAACAAAATAGCAATTAAAAAGCCACCAGCAAACTGTTGACAAGCATAAAACAATAAAACTTCAATAAATAAATAAATACAGGAACTGTTTAAAAAAGGACTTCAAATGCAGCTCAAATTTTAATACATTAAAATAACTGGTAAGTGCTTTCATTCTGTACATAAAACTTCATCAGACCAAGTTGCAACAAATTAAAAGGCACTTAGACTTCTTAAAATAACATGACTGTATGCGATTAGTGAGTTAACCCTTTCCTTTTTAAAAGAAAATTATAGTTCTCTCTGTCATTCATTCCAGGAGAGCTACAAGCATTTACTCTTACTTGGCAACAATACTCTTTCCAGTCAAGCTCATCTTCAGCATCCAACTTACACTGTAATTAATTACCTGATCCGCAATTTAAAATTTAAAATACACTTTGTTTACTTCATTACTATACTTCTGCCTAACATATTTTGCTAAACCACTGTTTATTTTCAATTTTCTACAGCTTTTAAAAGTTCATAAATTCTCATGTGAAACTCTCTCTCAGTTCTACCTATATAAAATGCAGAACCAAGTCCACATAGGGCATTATAAACAACAAACTTCAATTTTACATTTGCATTTATGAAATAATCTAATTTCATACCCTCTTGCTGCTACCCATACTTTATCTCCCTGTAGAATGTATTTGCAAAAATTATAAATCAATACATTTGAACAGTCCCTTATTTTGTTCTTCAAACCGTTTTTCATGAGCTGTCCCATTGCTATGCCATTCAATTGCTTATAAATTTTATCAACAGTTATGCTAATATTTTTATGACTGGCTGGGAAAAATAATATATGTATAAATCATATTTTTTAAGCATGTTGTAGTGTATAAACATTTTATAGATTATTTATTTATTTTGTGGAATGGCACTCAAAACATACTTTTGGAGTTTATGGTATATCTGAACAACGTGACTGAAAATTTTAAATTTGCTTATAAAATAGGAAAATAATTAATTTTTTGGATTTAATAATTTATAAATCTGCCAACAAGAATTTACAAAAAGGATGTACAGAGTACTGGTTATCTCCACTTTAACAATATGCATTATTTCAGCCTTAAAAGAAATATAGTGAAACAGCAATTTTTAAGATTGAGTAAATTAACAGAAGATTCACATTTCTTTAATTTGGAATGTGAAACTATGGAAAGTAGATTTTATGGAAGAGGATATTCTATTGGCATAGTTAATAGTATATTGAACACACAGGTTTTATTCAAAAAGAAAAAGATAAACAAGACAAATTGAACAAAGACATGAAAGATTATTTTTTAGCTTGTTTACTAGAAAATTTGGTTGATAAAAATAAAAGACGGTGAAAAATAATTGGAGATTTTTTTTTATGACTTTTCAAAATTTAAAAGTATTATAGTTGTCATTTTAATGTATTAAAATTTGAACTGTACTTGAAGTTGTTTTTAAACCATTCATGTATTTATTTAGATATTACTTTAACATTGCTGTCTCTGGGAAACTGTGACAAAAGCAGTAGGCATTTTCAGTTTTTCACCAAATGCAGGGCCGGCCTTAGCTGAAATGGCGCCCTAGGCGAAGTAGTGCTCTGGCGCCCCCTTACGCCCTACCCACAACATACTCACAAAACAACCCTATTTGAGCCACACCCACAGGTAAGTCGCTCCCCAAGAAAGCCACTCCAGTAATTTCCTTAAATCATTTAAATGGATAAGAAAAAGATACATTGTAATGTAGTTAAACTGCAACTACCTTTGTGTACTTATTTCCTACTTTAAATACCAGAAGTGGATCATAGTCAAATAGGACCCTAGCAGGGTAACAGACTGCCCCCCCCCCCCGAGCAACCCCTCTTGCAGCAACCCCCACCCTCCAACAGCAGCCCCCTCCCCAGCCATTCCAGTGTTCCATTACTTGGCTATTTCTCACCAGTTACCATACACATTGTTCAAATCTATCAGTATGCATATTGTTTTCTTATTTACTTCCACAATGTTTACAGATATTGAAATAAAATAAAATAACACAAACACAAATAGCCATTTGCTAAACAAACAATACAGTCTCGCAATGAATACAGATTTAGCATGAGCTGTAAACTTCTCTGGCCTTGAAACTCATACTAATTGAAACGGCAAAACTCACATTCAAACCCAGATTCATAGAAAATGCATCTGGCCAGTGGAGGATTAAGTTTACCTTTGGGCTGTTTTCAAAACAGACAGCTTGCACATATTTTTTAGAGCCATGCATACACATTTGTTTTTTGATTCATCTTCCTGACTGTATTAAATTATATTCCTTGTATAATACAGCACCACTTGTTAGAATGGGTTTTAAATTTGTAGTTTTAAACATTCTTTTAATAAGCAATGAAACAAAATGTATGAACCAATTAACTACCCATTTCAGAAAATTTCATCCATAAAAGGCCACTCAAAACTTCTGTAATTATAATCCACCAATATCACTCGATACACACAATCTCTGCAGATGTAAAGCTATCTGAATAATTCTACATTAAAGAAATCTGTAACTAATAAAGAGGTTGCTACTGACAAACAACTTTACATTTTAATGTTTTATCTATAAAGTCAGTGCATGCTGCCCTTTTGCATCAGTTTGTCTGCTGTTGCTGCCATCACTATATCCTTTTTCCTACCCACACCACCCTCATGCTACTTGCCCTCTATTTTTCTTATAAAAGGGCACCTGTCCCACAAGAAAATAAATATCCTCCCCTACTGCACATCACTCTTTCCTTCTCATTGTCCTTCTATATGTTCCTCTGCTTACTCTTTCCCGCTTTCTACAGTCCTATTCACCCAATTCCTTTCCATTTTTAATGCAAACATAACACAGAGTTTGCTGTTTAGACATTGTTTGGGGTCTCGGCTGTGTCTGGAATGGTATGACAATGTATGTATGGAACTGCATCATTGTGAATGTGCTATATGTAGACTAATGAGCCTAAGTCATGTGGCCTGTTACAGTACTACCCAAGTCTTTACAGTGTTCATACTACCTCTGCAAGTGAATTGCTTACTTATAGTAGCTCTAGCACTGATTTGTCTACTATTACAGGCTTAATCACTTGTGGGCCACTCTCTTCAGTTTTAAACATATTTTTTGTTAAGCAGATGTGCTATCATTTTTTTCTGAATTCTGGTCATAAAATAAATTTCATGTAATCCTTCTTGCTAGAGTGAAATTCATTGTTTTCATAGCCCAGATCTAAATAAAAATAAGTGCCTCAGTGCCATAAAAAGAAAGTGTAAAGTGCACATACAATGTATGTCATCGATGAAGTCATCGAAGGACTCTCAAATCCAGGGCCAGGCATCAGGAAAACAAACAATAGGAAACAATATAGATGGCTAGGAAAACAACTCTCATTAAATCAGCACAAAAAACTCACCTAGACAACTTTCACCTGAAGAGTAGAAACATATTACAGTCATCATCACCTCCAGGGCAATTCCTTTTGAACTCATGCCTAAATATCTGCTCTGTCTCTTAGCCAAGCAAACCTTCTAACAGCCACATGGCATGCCCATCAGATGAGACTCTGACATTACCATGTTAACCTGAGGATCACCTTCATCTTTGTATCACACGCAAAGACCGGAAAAGCTCGAGAGAGATTTTAAAATATCTCCCGTTTTTTTTCTAGACATCGCTAAACAATAAATGTTCACGATCCTGATGCCAGTCTTTTCCATCTCCACAGGTCTCAGCAAAAAGCAAAGACACAAGCACACGGTTCCCACAAATTAACACACACATACTCTCTCACACAACACACACACTCATAGTAACAGAACGACTAATTTAAATTACATACAAACACATATACACATAGACAGACTTTCCCTCACATACAGAAATGAATGACTTAACTTACACATAGACTCACACTCATACCTCTCAACCTGGAAACATCAAAAATCAGGACAAAGGCACATGAGAATAGGTACAAATCTGCACGCTAATTAACATACCAGTTGCATACATAATTATGTAACCCCACCCACTACAATGGAATTGTGGGATGCCAACATTCAAAAGCAAACTGAAGAACAGACAACCAAAATATGGCCCCAGAGGCCCCCTGCAGCCATTCCAATGTCCCATTACTTGGCTGTTTCACCCCATTTACCATAAACACTAATGTGCATACTGCTTTATTTCTACAATGATTATTTGGATTTCATTTAAAACCTTTATTTTACATTTTATAGCACAAACACTAAAATACATCTGCTAAACAAAGCAATACAGTCTCACAATGAAAACAGACTTAGCATTAAAACTTATCTGCCCTCGAAACTCACATTAATTGAAACAGCAGTGAAACCTACATTCAAAGAAAATGTATCTGGCCAGTGGCAACTAAAGATTACCTTTGGGTGTTTTCAAATCATAGGCCCCTTGCACATGAAACATATACTTGTTATTTGATGTACCTTCCTGACTGTATTAAATTACATTCCTTGTATAGTACAGCACACTTGTTAGACAGCGTTTTAAATTTGTTTTGAACATTTTCCAGTAAGAAATTAAACAAAATGCATGAACCAATAATGACAAAACTGCCCAATTCAGCACATTTCCATCATAAAACTCTACTCAAACTTCTACAGTCCACTAGTATCAGTAAATACGCACAATCTCTGCAGAAGCAAGTCACCTAAATAATTCCACATTTAGAGAGATCTGTAAGATCTGTAACTAATGAAGAGGTTGTTGCTAGAAAACAACTTATTTCATTGTTTCATCTACATATAGATTGCCTGTTGCCCTTGAGGAATAAATTGCCTATGTTACATTCAAAAAAAAATAAGCTAGTAATACTGCAATAGGGAATGGAATGGATGACAAACTGATGACAGGTTTATAGTTACTAGGTATCTCCACTAAAGAGGACCTTCTCAGGATTGCAGCATCCACCCCCTTTAAAAGTACAACACAGTAGCATTATCATCAGTCCATCTACCTACTGTAGGAGTAGAACCCAAAGCCTTCTGCACCAAATGCAAATATTCTACCTGTTGTGCTACTAACAGCACAAGCAGTCTTGGCATAACCAGCACTAAACTTCTCTTCCATTGAAGAACTATACAACACAAGAAATCTGGAAAAAGCCAAAATGTACTTGGGGGGGGGGGGCAAAAGCCTAAAACCAAGGACACATTTTAAACATTGCCTGTATAATCTTAGAAACGTTGCTAGAATAATTTTTTTTGTGTTACCATGCATTTCCTGAAAGATAGGAAGACTGAAACTTAAATGTCTATCATTATTTAGTGAATTCAGTTCTCACTGATTTGTCAGAAAACCACAAATTTTAAGAGGAACATACCAAAAGTATGAGCCAAACATTCCACCTTGAATCACAAGTGGTGGTGGTATGGGTAGAGAATTAAGGCTCTTGCCTAAGGTACAGGGTTTGAGTCTGTGTGACTCTAACCAGCAGTTAGAGCTAAGTAGGGCATTCTTACACACACACTTTCTCTAAATGCCGTACAAATCACTTGAATAAGCTGCCGTTTCTCTAAATGTGAAAAGCTAATAAGAAAGAAGTACAGATCACTTGAATAAGCTGTCGTTTCTACGCACACACACTTTCTCTAAATGCAGTACAAATCACTTGAATAAACTGCCATTTCTCTAAATGTGAAAAGCTAACAGGAAAGAAGTACATATCACTTGAATAAGCTGCCCGTTTCTCTAAATGCAGTACAAATCACTTGAATAAGCTGCTGTTTCTCTAAATGCAGTACAAATCACTTGAATAAGCTGCCGTTTCCCTAAATGCAATGCAAATCACTTGAATAAGCTGCCATTTCTCTAAATGTGAAATGCGGTAAAGTTAAGCAACTATAAAAAGGTTTCTCCTGCCTGCCGTTTCACAACTCAAGCTAACAGGAAAGAAGCTGCCATTTCTCTTTAACTGCATTTTGCCAAACTTAAGTAAATAGTTTCTCTCTAAATTTCAAACAGTTACAGTTTAAGAAGCTGCCGTTTCTCCCTAACTGCATAAGGAAAGAAGCTGTTTCTCTCGCACGCACATGCACGTATAAGTTTAGCCAAACAAGACTTAAGTAAATAAAGAAGCTGATGTTTCTCTCTAAATTTAAAACAGTAAAAAGTAGACTATGCCTGCATAAATAAAGATGCTGCTGTTTCTCTCGCATGTACATAAGTTAATATTTTTTACCTGGAGGAGAAGCCGGTCAGCTGGGAAAGAAAACAGTGCTGCTATGCAAAGAGCAAACACAGACCGGTCAACACAGACTGGTCTACAGAAGCTGATGTCATCGTGCATGCACATTTTTTTTTTTTTTTTTTTTTATTTGCTGAAGCCAGCCTCCTGGCCAACCTGAAGCTATAAAAGTGGGAGGGCACTTTCCCCTTCCCTTCGCCCTATGGTTTTGTTATTTTGCAATCTTCTCGGCGCCCTTCACTCAGAGACAAGACACCGAGAAGATTGCAAAATAACAAAAGTACAGTATTTTAAATAAATAAATACATAAAATTCCGCCCTTTATGAGGCCGGCTGTACGGCGCCCTAGGCGGTCACCTAGTTCGTCTATGCCTAAGGCCGGCCGTGACCAAATGACATTGTATCTGTTCAGACTGGAGAAATTTTAGATTTTCTTTTCAGTGTTAACTTCACCAATTTGTTACCCCATCTAAATAAATATCTGCTGTTTTCACAAATACTTAGAAAAGTACAGTTGTGTACCTACCATAAATGTAGATGTTAGAGTGTATTCACTGTTGCAGTCATTACACTTGGGTTATCCTGCTGGCAGGCTACCTGCAGTCTGCCTGAATTCCAAAGTCCTAGTCCGGCGTCGGTTGCTGTTGCCTCTTCCCTGACGTCAGTGCGCCAGGGGTATAAAAGATGCAGCCGACACCATTTTCTTCAGTTTTTCTTGCCCCAGATGTCAGGTGCCCCCCAAAGGGTAGGCTAAAAAACATTGCTTATAAAAGCATGCACTAAAATAAACAATACCTTCATCTACAAGCAAATACACCACATAGGTTGTATAGGATAGAGAAGTACAGATAAGCCCCAGCAAAGAAAGGGGGATGGTGGGTGGGTAACCTGGGACTGCAACAGTGAATACACTCGAACATCTACATTTATGGTAGGTACACAACTGCACTATGTTCATCGTGTTTCACTGTTGCAGTCATTACACTTGGGTTGAATCCCAAAGCTGAGGTTGGGCGGCTAGGTCTAAATAGAATTAGGAGTGGCTATAAGGCCCTGCAAGACTGCAGTGGCAAAGCCTGCTCTGTATTTAGAGTAAAGAGGCAAGTGGTAGTGCTTAGTAAAAGTGTGCACTGAAGTCCAAGTTGCAGCCTCCAAAATATCCTTGGTTGGTACTCCTCCGAGGAAGGCTTCTGAGGTAGCTGCTGCCCTGGTAGAATGTGGTCTAATGCCCTTAGGCACTGATTTGCCATGTTGTGAATAGCAGAAATGAATGCAGTGTCCTAGACATTTTGAAATAGTCTGCTTTGAGATCGCCTTTCCTTGTGATCCTGCAGCATATGCCACTAAAAGTTGCTCAGTCTTCCTGAAAGCTTTAGTTTTGTCCAAGTAGAAGCGTAGCTGTCTGTGTATGTCCAAAGAATGCAGAAGTCTCTCTTTACTCTGCGGGTTTGGGTAAAATGTAGGCAAATGAATAGTCTGGTTAAGAGCCACACTGGACACTACCTTAGGCATAAATGTTGGGTTTGTCCTTAGAGAAACCCTGTCCGGATGGAAGATAATAAAAGGTTCCACAGCCATTAATGCCTATAACTCTAAGAATCTTCTTGCTGACGTTATTGCTAGGAGCACAGCTGTTTTCCATGATAAGAATTTTATCTCAGCTGTATTGGCTGGCTCAAAAGGAGGCAATGTGAGTTTTTCCAAGACAAAATTGAGGTCCCATGCAGGTATTGGTGCTCTCTTTGGAGGTCTTATGTTTTTGGCCCCCCTGAGGAACTGCCTAAGCAATGGATATGAAAAAATAGGTGGGTCTGTATTGTAATGAGCTGAAATGGCAGAGGCATGGATCTTAACTGATGAGAAGGATAGGCCTTTGTCCAGCATCTCAGTTAGATATTGTAAAATCTAAGGGATATTTGGAACAAGCGTGTCAATTCCTTGTGTCTGGTTCCAAGCACAGAATCTCTTCCATTTTTCTGCATAAGATTTTCTAGTGCTGGGCCTCCTGGTCTCCAAAATAACATCCATAACCGCTTTAGAGAGAGGTGTATTCTGAATGGTTACAGTATCCACCATGCAGCTAGATTTAGAGTTCTTACTTGGCTGTGCAGGATCTGATTGCTTTGTTGGGTCAGTAAATGAGGATTTTGAGGCAATGTCCATGCTGGGCCTTGGGTCAAGCTCCTTAGGATTGGATACCAGTGTTGGCGTGGCCAATCCGGGGCAATCAGTATCATTTGTGGCTTCTCTTGTCTGACCTTTAGGAGTACCTTGGGGAGGAGAGGCAGTGGAGGAAAGGCATATACTGTAAGGTTGTTCCAGCTGAATGAGAGAGCATCCACTTTCCATGCTTGTTTGTGGTAAGTCCTTGTGCAGAATCTCTGAAGTTGGCAGTTGTGAGGAGAAGCAAAAAGATCTATGTCTGGGCATCCCCATTTCCTTGTTATCATGCTGAAGATTTGTGGATCTAGTTTCCACTCATGAGGGTCCATGAGGTTTCTGCTTAGTTCGTCTGCCAGAGTATTTGTTTTTCCTGGCAGGAATTGTGCTTGCAGGTGTACTTGGTAAATCAATACTGTGTTCCACAAAATCATGGCTTGTCTGCAGAAGGGGTAGGAATGTGTGCCCCCCCCCGCTTGTTTATGTACCACATGACTGTGGTGTTGTCTGTCTTTATCAGCAGCTGTCCTGGATGAAGTAGGTCCTTGAAGGCTGTCAGGGCATTTTGTACTGCTAGCATCTCTTTTTGATTGATGTGTAGATGCTTTTGGCTTGGGGGCCATGAGCCCTGAATACATTTTCCTGCCATGTGGGCCCCTCAGGCATAATTTGATGCATCTGTTGTTAGTGTTTGCCTGGCTGTGGGCAAAGTGAATGGCTGTCCCTTGTTGTGGTGACAGGCCTGTGCCCACCATCGAAACTCCTGTTGCAGGCAGGGACTGAGTGAAATTAATGATTCCAGGCTGTGGCAGTGTTGAGTCCAAACACTTTTTAGGTACCATTGTAGTTTCCTCATATGCAGTCTTGCATATGGAATTAGCAGAATGCAGGAGGCCATGTAACCCAGAGCCTGCAGAATTTTTCTTGCAGATAACTGGGTCTTTGTTGCCATGTTTTCGAAGTAAGAAGTCAGTTGCCTTTGTTTGTCTGGCATGAGATAAGCCATCTGGGCAGTTGTATTTAAGCTTGCACCCAGGAATATTTTCTCTTGAGAGGGTACTAGTTTGGATTTCTTTTTGTTTACTGTGTACCCTAGGAAAATTAGTAATCTTTTTACAAACGCCAGATGCTTTAGTAGAATGTCTTTGGTCTCTGCTTAAATAAGGCAGTCGTCCAAGTAGGGGTATATTTGAATTCCTCTTTGTCTGCAAAATGCAATTACTGGTGCCAGGCATTTCATGAAGACCATGGGCACAGTAGATAAGCCAAAGGGAAGTGCAGAGAATTGGTAGTGCATTGAGCCAGCTATGAATCTGAGGTATCTTCTGCAAGATTGTCTGATTGGGACATGCAGGTATCACTCTTTGAGGTCCAAAGTTACAAGCCAAGCCTTTTTGCCCAGCATGGGCAGAAGCTGCTGCAGAGTCAACATTTTGAATTTTGGAACATCCAGAAAAATATTTAGAATAGACAGGTCCAGAATCGGTCTCCATGCTTTGTCCTTTCTTGGTATTAAGAAAAGTCTTGAGTAAAATCCTTATCCCTGCTCTTGTTGTGGCACTGGCTGAATAGCCCTCATGTCCATGAGAGATGAAACTTGGTTTTGTGCCTCTGCCCACTGATTGTGTGGCAGGTCTGGCATACCTTTTGCCTTTGGAAGGGTTTGGAAGTGGAACCTGTAGCCCTGAGAGACTATATTTAAGACCCATTTGTCCTGGGTAATCATGTGCCAATTTTGTGAAAAAAGTGCTAGCTTTCCCCCTAAGGGTGCTGCCAAAAGATAAATGCTTGGCATTGGCAGAGGGAAGTCATTGGGACTGTTTCCTATATGGCTGTGATATGTCTTCTCTGCTTTTGGAGGTAGAAGCACCCCACTGTTTGGTCCTGTATGAGCCCTGGGGCTGTTTGCCTCTAGGGTGTCTGTATCTGCGTCTTTGTGGCCTGTCTGACACGGGAAAGGACCAATTCTTAGAAGGCCAGTTCCTGCTACATCTGGCTGACTGCACCTGTAAGAAATCCTTCACTGTCTGCATAGATTTAGCTTTATCCTCCATTTTCTTCAACACCTCTTCTACCTTAACACCAAACAAAGTATCATGCTGTAATGGAGAATCTAATAATTTTGCTTTAACATGATCAGGCAGAGTCTGCTCCTTTAACCAAGCATGCCTTCTAATGACAGAGCCTGTTACAGCGGCCCTACAAGAGGCCTCCAGTGAATCATAACCACATTGCAAAGTATGTTTTCCCACTTGTTCAGCTGCATGCAATAAATCCTGCAATTCCTTGTTCTCAGCACATTCAGAATTTGACAACATTTTCTGTTTTAACAGAGACATTAAATATTGCTGATATTTAAGCATATGAAACTGACAATTTAAAGCCCTTACAGCCAAGGTAGCAGAAGTGTATTATTTTTCCCCATCTGTCCAGTGCCCTAGAATCTCTATCTGAGGGGACAGGGTTTTTTGCAGTAGCAGCCTTGACCCCTTTGGGACCCTGAGATATAGTTTCTGGGTCAGCAGCAGGGTTTTTATATAGAAACTTATGTGAATCTGGAACCCTGTAGTATCTGTCTGGCTTAACAGGTGCAGGAGGTAAAGAGTCGGGAGACAGGCCAGACTCTGAAAATACATAATCTACAATGTCTAGAACAGGGGGAATAGCAAGAGGTCTGTGCTGAGGTAGTAAAAGAAAGTCTCCGAGCCTTTTCTTAGAATCTGAATAATCTTGGATCTCCCAGTGGAAATGCTCCCTCATGGTATGCAAGGTTTCCCCAAATGAGTAATCCTCAGGAGGAAAAGCTGAAGGAATAGATTCTTCAGCATCAGAATCCTCATAGGGAGGAATAGAGTATTCCTGTTCTGAAGAGGAGTCAGAGGAAATGGAAACCTGATCAGAGGAATCATATTCAGTGTCTTGCCTAGGCCTCTTATCAGGAGGGGTATGGGAACCCCTGATCAAAGTAATTAGGTCTTCGGCCATTTTGAGCATCTGTTTCTTAGGCATGGAAGTCTGTCCTGGAGAATGCTGTACTTGTTTCCGTGTCTTTAAAACTGTTTTAGTCTTTGTCTTGGATGCTGAAGTTGGCTTGATATAAAGCTGTGTAGGTCTGAAAACACCCTCAGAAGCCGATGCCTGCTAAGCGGCTCTGGACCCATCTGAGGGATTAGTTTCCGAAGGCCCAATACTTTGAGTATCCAGAGGCCTAGCTGTCTCCACGTGCGAGTCGGAGGTGGCCTGTGGCTCTGAGGTAGCGGGTGTCAGAGGCTGCGAAAGTAACCGGCAAACCGGCGACTGGCCTAGAAGAGGCTTCATCGTCGGTTTTGGACCTCAGATGCCTGTCCTTTTCTTTTTCCTTGCGCTTTTTATGAACTCCGGTCGTCGGCTGTTCTGACGGCATTATGTAGTTAAACCTTCGGCCAAAGTAATGAAAAGCAAAATCGTACCGACGCTTAATAGTGCGTTGGTTAAATCTAGCACAAAGCCGACAACTAGCAACGTCATGGTCAGGGCCTAGGCAAGGAATACAGTAGGAGTGAAAATCCTTATGAGATATTTGCTTCCCACAAGAAATACAATTGTTAACTTTTTCTGACATCGGTCTGGAGCAAGAAAAAAAGTTTCCCCAATGGGGTACTTAGCTTTATAGAAGACTTCGGATCTGAAATTCAGTTTCGAAAATCTCCGGAGTCGGCCAACCGGCACTTGCGAACTGCTTTTGCTTCGGGTACTGCGCGGCAAGAAAGACTGAAGAAAATGGCGTCGGCTGCATCTTTTATACCCCTGGCGCACTGACGTCAGGGAAGAGGAGACAGCAACCGACGCCGGACCGGGACTTTGGAATTCAGGCTGACTGCGGGTAGCCTGCCAGCAGGATAATCCAAGTGTAATGACTGCAACAGTGAAACACGGTGAACATCTAGCCTTCCATGATACTAAACACCAACAGAGCATTTGGCACTCTAAAGCAAGCATTTATTGTACAAAGAACGTAAGAAGAAAATCAAATGCATCTATTCATGGCTCATAATCCAAGTACCATGAGAAAAAACATTTCATCCAACTGCCTTTTGTTTTCCTCACACTAATGCAGCTTTAAGAAAAAACAGAAATAAAATGAAAAACTACAAGCAAAAGACAGCATTTTTTCGTTGTATTCTGCTTGTGCTTTCCCACTCCAGTTCTCTCGCTCTTTTTTTAAGCTATGGCTAACGAGAAGAAAAACAGCATTCTGGGGAGTGCAGCACTCATTAAGAGCAGCAGCTCCCATGAGCCAGACCCATTTCCCAGCTACTGTGACATCTGTGTCAACATCTATCACGTGGTAGCTACACCATATTCAAGCCATCAAGGAATACAAGGTGGTGTGTGAGCATACCTGTGTGTAGATGTTATTAAATGCTTAATTTCTTATATATTTCCTCCAATAACAATTACATGTCATACACCAACTTTCAAACATTTGGGCAGAAGAATTATTTTGCATTTTACATATGAGTATGTATGAAGTTATCTAATGCACATTTTACCTAAACACAATTTATCATTACATTTTTTTTTTGCAGTTAATTGCATCAACAGTTACTTTAACATGTTAAGAAAGGGAAAATACACAAAAAGAAATGATTTTGCAAGGGAACCCCCCCCTGGGCCCCCCTTACTTAAATATACTAATTCCATAGTCATACAAATACGGAGAAAATTAGATACGGACAAAAATGATTCACCGTGTGGGGTGTTTTCTCATTTCCCTTTGGTTGTGCAACTGTGGAGTTAGCATATATAAGTAAGGGGGGTGTGGGAGTTGCAAAGGGGCTTGCACCCCAGTAAAAATATTTATTTTTGGTACATTTTCTCTTTCTTAACATCTTAGATAAAATTATCTGTTGATAAAAAGGCTTTTCTATAATATTAACTGGTCACTAAAAATGTGCCGATAAATTGTGTTTCAATAAAATGTATATTAAATAAACTGATATATACACACACACACATTATATATATATATATATATATATATATATATATATATATATATATATATTTATATATATATATATATATATATATATATATATATATAAATACGTATCAGTCATGAAAATATTAACCTGTTAAACAGAAAAGAAAGTGATCAAAAATCAGTTTATTGAATGTACTGGCCTTTTTCTGTGTAGGATTGCAGTACAGTAGATCTTTGGGAATTTGTCCTTTCCCCATTGTAGTGCAATCTCAGACTTGTTATAAATAATTAGGCTGCAGGGTGAAGGGATATTTTAGAACTACACAGTTAAGGCTTCTATACATAACACAAGCAGAAACCTATAATTCAAAGTGGAAAGGGATGATGATGAAACAGGGTAAGTTCAAGGAGAGACTAGGATTTTTGGATGCAGATCTTTAAGGAGAATAACAATAATCATACAGAATATTATATTCATAAAGTAGCAGAAAGTATTCTAAGAAGTAAACCAACACAGGAATGAAGAAAGGAGATTTTGATGAAAGGGATGACTGCAATTAGGGATACAGACAACAGGCAAGAGGGGGCTGGAATTTCATGTAGAAAACTGGCAAAGGAACCAAGGTATCGGCAGCAAATAACTGGAGAGGGGAAAGGTAATAGAATGGGAAGATGCCAAGAATTTATTTGGAGTGCAAGCTAGAGACTGCCTTCCCCATCAAGGATTGATATCAGAGTATAGGCAAAGAGAAAGAAATAGGGGTGGTCCTAAATCATAGACCAGCACTTTTAGAGTTTTCAGTAGAATCTAGAACAGAAGCTGCTGTTAAAAAAGGAATAATTAGTACAGTATATATGATATTGCACGATAACTATAAAATCAGTCAGAGGAGGTGAGAAAGGATTGGGAAGAGAGAGAATGGATAAGCAGTTCACAAAGAATCAATGGGGGGACATATGCATGTCTCCCAAATATGCAACAAAGCCTAGAAGATTTAGGATTTTTGCTTGGAAATGTTTACAGAGGTATTTTTACACCCCAAGTAGACTTCAGAGGATTTCTCCTCAAGTAGACAGCAAATGTTGGAGATGTGATTGGGAGCATATTTTATGGGATTGTAATGAATTGGCAGACTTGAAAAATTTCCCTGCAGACTACTCAGAGATACTGGGTGAGTAAATAGACGTATCTAAGGAAATGATTTTTATGAGCTATGATACAGAATTGGAATTGCCTAGACACAGTAAGGCCTTGCTGAGTCTAATTATGATAGCTGCCAAAAAAGACAATTATTAGAAAATGGAAATCAAAGTCTAAACTAACTGTACTAAAAGTAGTGGGTATAGTAACAGAGATAAAACAACTGAAATTGGAATCTTTAGAAAAAGGTAGGAGGAAATTACATAGAAAAAATGGGAACTGTGGGAACAATACATACAGGGGAGGAATGAGGTTTCAAAGAAGGCAGGATCTGAATGTTTGACTGACAATAAATGGGTAGATTAGAATTTATTTTATTTTACATTTGTTGACCGGGTTAGTCAGACTAAGCTGAGTGGCTCATTTTCAGCGGAGACCCAGGGAGAAAAGCTCCAACAGTGAAATACAATGTTGGGTCTTTCAGCTTTTCCTGGTTAGGGGTCGCCACAGTGGAACTCCGGTCCGCTAATGATTGGCAGTAGATTTTTACGTGCCGAGTTGCCAGCCCTGACGCACAACCTTCAACGAAGATACGCCCCTTCACGCATGTCTCCGCACAGAAGACGCTCTAGCTGAGAATCGAACGGGACAACGTCTTGCTGTGAGGTGACAATGCTACCACAGCACCACCACCACTGTTAACAGTGAAATACAATATTAGTATGAAAAATAATATTGTTATTAAATCCAACATATTCAAGGAATGAGATGTTACAATAAAGCTTCATAATAAAGCAAACAATAGCAGATAGAGAAACACAAAGAAATACAATATATATATATATATATATATATACAAGGCTGCTGCATTACAAAACAAACTGTTGTCAAAAATTGTCCTGGAGATTAGTTAGAGCTGAAAGGAGGATGAAGAGCTGAGAGGAAGAGTATGGTAGCAAGAGTAAGATAAAGGAGACAGTTTAGAAAAAAAGTTCAAGAAAAAGGGGCTAGACAGATTAAGTAGGAAGAGAAAGTGTGTGTGTGTATGAAGGGAGGAGTTGAATGGGGGGCATAAATAACCCAGGGAAGCAGTTTAAGGAGGATGAGTGCAATGGCAGGACCAGTGAGTTTGAAGGTAGTTTCTGGTAGCTGTTTTGAATTATTTTGGGTGCGTGAGGGATCTAATTTCAAGGCACAGTTTGTCCTATGATATGGCTGGGTTGTGGCTGAAGAGATTGCAGCCAGTTTTGGTCTTGGGTTTATATATCTGTAGCAGATCTTGGTCAGAGCTGCGTAGAGATCTAGTCGGGGAGTATATAGAAATTATAGGAGTGAGGCTAGGACAGGAGGAGTGCTGATATAAAACAGAGTGAATTATCTGTAGTTGAGAGATGAGAAGTTTATGGGATTGTAATGAATTGACAGACTTGAAAAATTTCCCTGCAGACTACTCAGAGATACTGGGTAGTTCTAACCATTCTAAGAGTCTTAAGGAGATACAGTGGTATCTAACCAACTATACATAAGAGATGTATAATGTTTGCAACTAAAGTTACGTCAGTATGGTTTGTGATGTATAATGCTTGCAACTAAAATTATGTCAATGTGGTTTGTTTTCATTTATATAAATGTATGTTGCCTATGTCATAAGTGATAATTTAATAAAGATGTTTGTTTAAAAAAATAATTGAGTTGTAGGGGGGCTTGCCCCCCAGAAGAAAAAGTTTTACTTTTTTTTTTTTTTTTTTTTTTACTTTTCTATAGGCTGCTGATCAGCTACTTGTGTTTAGTCAGTTGCTGTTCAACATACATTTTTGCTGTATGGATAAACATCCATATGGATCTACAGCCAAATAAAACTTTCTCTCTCTCTATATAAATATATATATATATATATATAGAGAGAGAGAGAGAGAGAAATACATCATACAAACACACACACACATATACATACACACACACACACACACACACACACACACACACACACACACACACAGATATATACTACTAATAAAACAAATAAGTGACAAGTTATTGCCCATTTTCTAATCACAATAATGCCCCCTGGGGAAATAATGGATCTTTCAGGGGTGGAGTGGCCAACCATTTGTGGAGTCAGGCCTCAATAATACCACTGACAGGGCTGCTAGTTCCCTGAAAGACTGAATATATCAAGCCATTACTACTTGCTTAAAATTCAATTGGCTTTTTTGACTGTGTAACAGTTATGAAACCAGAAGAGTGCTGTAGTAGTTTTTCCTTTTCAGATTTCAGAAAGGCATCTGATACTGTGAAACTCTATTATGCTGCTCTGTGCTAAAGCTGTTTACTGGTCAACTTTTGCTATCACTGGGCACTACAGGTCAATGTAGTCATTACAGGATGGATCATTTTATTTATTCAATATATGACAATCTCTGGTGGTATCAGTATGTGAGGATTACGAGCCAAGAGAAAGCCAAGAAAATGAGTTCAGATGCGAGTAGTTCTTTGATTGTAGATGCATATTTTTTGCAGTCCAACAGCAGTACGGGTATTTTACCTGCAACTTTTAAGAGCTCCTCAAATTTCTGCACCACAACAGAAGTGACAGTCTCCATTACATGACTTGTCATGGAGTATCACTGTCATTACGGAAGAAGCTGGCTGTCTGTAGGGAAATGTGACTGGAAACCATTATGAGCAAGAAGTACTTTTTCAGCCTAACTCAATTTGTTAAGCTACTGGGTATGGCATGGTAGTATAAAGCACACAAGCGTTACTCTCTCTCCAAGATATTATCTCCAGTGACTCTTCTGTTTCCTATTTCAGGGTCCGTCAGTCCCCTTCAAGTCTTTAGTTTTTTTTTGTAATTTCAGTGGCACAACAGGCAGCACACTTGCCTTTGGTGCAGAAGGCTGGGGGTTCTAATCCCAGATCAGTTAGGTCAATTGCTGATACTGCATTGCAGAATAAGGGAGGGGGGTACTGCACTCCTGTGTGTGCCATCCTTTGGATGTGACATTAAACCAAGACCATAGCTGCCCAAGTTGGTGGTAGCTCAGATGGATATAAAAGATCCTAAAGCACCCATCAAAGAGAGTAGGGGGTTCTTTATTGACTATAACAGCTTATAAACTGTAGAAAACACCAAGAAAAAGCAGACTATATGAAGTGGCAAAAACACTTGTAGATAGGTACAAACTCTCAAATTTTATTAGCATAAACACAAATCAAGATATGTTCACAGCGTTTTCGTCCACAAAAATGTCAGACTTCATCAGATACAGTCAATGCTTGACACCAGGCTCAATTTATACCCACAAACCCTGCCAATTAGAAAATCAATTAAATAATTAATAATTTAATTCATCTTCTTTTAAAAGAGCCATGGGGCTAAAAACAAAGTACTAAAAATATACATTTAAAATACTGCTAATAAAGTTTTTGTCATACAATACTACCCGTTTATTAATGTTAATAAACCTCGAGATTATAACCAACAAAATATATAAAACAATTCTAGTAATAAAATAATTCAAGTAAATACCTGAAATACTTAAAATATAATAAATGCTAGATAAGAATCATATCCAATTAACTCAATTTGGCTAGTCTTAATTTCAATAATGGTGTTAGGGAAATGTTATCATTGAGACTAGGGGGTTTATTGGCTTGTAAGACAATTTGCCAAAATGTCTCCATATACGCCAATAAAGATTTCCATGGTCCCCCCCTAGGATCCTTAGACACCACTTCAACAAAAAAGCCATACTTGACATTGGGACAAGTCAAAAGGTGTCTATATAATGCATTGTGATTATTTTTATTACTGATGCTGTTCATGTGCTCATAAATCCTACGCTTGAGTTGCCTCTCTGTCTTCCCCACATAAAAACTTTGGCAAGCACTACACGTAACAAGGTAAACTAACCCAGGACTGTTACAATTGGAATAACATGGGGAAGCTATAATCTTGTTCCTAGCAGCAACCAAAACTTCTTCCTGCTGGATAATATGAGCACATTGCCTACAAGCACCGCACTTACATGTGCCCTTTCTTTTGTGTGAAAGGGAAGATAAATAATGAGCTCTTTCCAATAAATTTTTAATGTTCTGTCCCTTTCTAAAAACTACCTTGACCGGATTTTGTTCAAGATTAGGCAAATCAGTCAATTCAAAAAATTTTTTACACTCATTCGACAATATTTTTGATATGATAATCATTACCACTAAAAGTAGTGATAAATACCCTACAGTAACCAACATTGCTATTGAGTGCTCCATGTGTGTTTGAAAAATTGATACCCTTGCCCAAAATAGGGCTATATTTATCTTTCCTGTTTTGTAAAACATCTTGATGAATGCTAGAAATTAGGGTATCTGGATAACCTCATTCCAAAAACATGCCTCACAGCAAGGAACATTCAGACTGAAAATCAACCTCCTCAGATGTCATGCGACTGGCACGAACATACTGTCCCTTAACAATCCCCTTCTTTTGAAAGAAGGGGTGGGCACTGGTGAAACTAATATATGTACTTGAAAACGTTGATTTTCTATGAATAGTGGATTTAAACCCCTGTTTGTGTTTGCTAATGTGAAAATCTAAGTAGTCGACTTCATCAAAACTAACTTGGTGGATGAATTGAAAAAACGTGGTAGTGTTATTAATATACTTGATAAAAATCTTCTAATTGATCTAAACTTCCAGTCCAAAAAATACAAATATCGTCCAAAAACCTGGTATAAAGTACCCAATGTTGGGTGTATGGACAATTATGGATAAATTTCTTTTCCCAAGTGGATACCACCATGTCAGCAAATATGGGGGCACAACTGGCCCCCATTGCCACTCCAGTTTCCTGCTTGAAAAATTCACCTTCAAAAAACAAGAAATTGTTTTTCAAAATCAATTCCGCAATTTCCAAACATGTATAAATCTCATTTTCTGTTATATCAGGACTACATCTTAAAGCCTTTTCCATCCAAGCAAGGCCTATGTCATGTGGAATAATGGAAAACAGGTCGACCACATCCACCGTAACGAATATTAACTCAGGTAGATTGCATTCCTGTCGCACTTCACTCAAGAATTCACAGGAATCTTTCAGCAAATAAACCTCTCTACCCTACATTTTCATCTTCCAATCCAAAAACTTTGCTAAGGGCGAAATTTTTGCACCCTCTGCAGCAACAATAGGACGTAGGGGGGGAATCCCTGGTACACTTATGGAGCTTGCATATTCTAAAAACGGATGGTACCCTCGGGCTATTGTTCTCCAAATATTGTAGGACATTGAAATCAATAACACCTTGGTCAAAAAGATCTTTTAAAGCCAAGTCAATTTTATTATACAAAATATTTACCTCATTGATGGACACCTTACTATACCTACTGTTGTCATTGAGAATGGAAAACATTTTGCCCTCATAGATAATTTTGTCCATAAGGACCACCTCCTCCACCCTTGTCCAGTTCCATAATACGTATGGAAGAATCAGAACATAATTGCCTCAACAAATTTCTCTGTTTAATGTCCAAATTGGAATGGATCCTATTGCCTTCAAACATTTTCCTGATTTCTTTTCCCATTACATTTTCAAGATTTTTAAATTGGGAGTGAATGGGAGGATTGAAACCAGTGGCGGCTGGTGACTTCAAATTAAAGTGGGGCTGTAGGAGACAGCTGAATGGGTGTGGCCAATGGGAAGGGGTGTGACCAACTAGAAAGGGGTGGAACTATGCTCAAAACCACAACAACTGGAACTTTAAATACGCTGCCCTGGGTGCCAAACCATCATTACGAGAGTCCAATCAAGACAAAATGAAGTGTAGAAGAAAAAATATTTCAATGCATTGGCAACATGACAACTTACCTAATATCTAGATGGAAACACAAAGGTCGTGAGGCATGAAAAAATACATTGCTTTTTAAATACATTACTGGAATGCCAGTCAAAATCAAGTATAAAATAAAACAAGCAGCACTCTGCTCAAACCACTTCTCCTTGCACTGCAGTTCTAATTATAATTTATATTCAGCTTTATAAAATTACCAAGTAACATGCCGAAAGTAGCAATCTCTGTGATACCCCCACTTGTAAAAATGTTTCTTATCCAAAAAAGACCTGCTGCCTGACAACAACTATCTACTTGTTTCATGGGGAACACATGATCAAAGTAAAAATGAACAGCAAACGAGAAACAAGCTCAAGATAAATTGCTTAAAGGATTACTGCACAAGTTAGGGACCACACATGACAGATTGACATTCTGTTTAGTTTACGGGTAAATCAAAACACAAAAGTCGCTGAGAAAATAAAACCTTTATATTCAGCAAAGCTTTCGGATTACAAGCCCTTTCTCAATACTAATACAGGTTCCATTAAAATACATACATATAAATAGGAGCCAAAATCACATGACTTGCAGCCTAAATCATGTGACAAATACATAAAATACAGCATCATAATGCTAAAACATCCAAAAACATTTCTTTCATACAAACAACATATTTTAAATACATTTTCATAGATTACTTTTATTTCAATTTATTCCGTTGTATTTTAATTAAAACAGGTTTTAATGTAACAGCAGCATTTAAACCTGGTGGACAATCTGCTGCTAGTCTTATTATCCACTCATATTCTTTTAATTCTAATAGCGATTCACTCTCGAGCAACTAGAAAAGGTAGAAGAGCGGCCCACTGTGAGAGAGTGACCGCTTGTGAAGTAAAATAGAAGTTATGTTCTTACCATAACGTTCCATGTTAGTTGTCTTCTTTCCGCCTTCTTTCTTGCTGGATGGGTTCGGAGCCGACCTCGGCTCCAACTCGGCCACTCTAAAGCTCGAGAGTTGGTTCCACCGGCTCGAGGCTCCCCTTATATCCCACAATGCTAGGCGAGAATTACCTCAGATCTCGTTTGTGAGCTAGGCCCAGCTAATAATATAACCAGAAAAAAACTGGAAAAAGAATCCACCTCTATAAACAAGGGGAAGAGGAAAGGTGACCTAAAGCCTGATCTAGGAAAATATGCACAGCAGAGCATATACCTATAGCAAAGAGGTGGTAGAAAGAGAGGTCACAATCAAACTCCTCTAGGTCTGTCCAGGCCAGGGGGAAGGAGGTGGACGAAGAAAGAAGGCGAGAAGAAGACAACTAACATGGAACGTTATGGTAAGAACATAACTTCTATATGTTAAGTTGTCTATCTCGCCTTCATTCTTGCTGGATGGGACCGCGTCCCTAGCACCTTGTCCCGGTGGCCTAACGGAACAGACTCTTGAGAACAGTGGAACCAAAGTTAGCTCTATGCCTAGAAGCTAAATCCAACTTATAATGAGAAATGAAAGTGTGAGGAGTAGCCCAAGTAGCCGCTGCACAAATGGTGTCAATAGGCAGTCTGTCTTGGAAGGCTATAGAAGTAGCCAAAGCTCTGGTGGAATGGGCTTTAGGTTTGTTAGGCAGCTTTTGGTGTCTAATTTCATAAACAAGGGAAATCAGAGATGTTAGCCATCTAGATAATGATACCTTTGAAACTGAAAGTCCCTTTCTGCCTTCTGCATAGGAGACAAACAGCTGGTCAGATTTTCTGAATTGTTTGGTTCTATCCAAATAGTACCTTAACTGACGATGAACATCTAGCCAGTGTAATTTTTGTTCAGACCTATTGGAATATTCTGGAAAAAACACAGGGAGGTCAATGCTTTGATTTAGGTTAGACGCCGAGGCTATCTTAGGCAAAAAAGACGGGTTGGTTCAGAAGATACCCTGTCCTTATGGAGCAACAGATAAGGAGGTCGACAGCTGAGTGCATGAAGTTCTGAAACTCTTCTAGCTGAAGTAATAGCTACCAGAAAGAGAGTCTTCCATGATAGCAATTTTAAAGAACAGGAGGCTGCAGGTTCGAAAGGGGAAGAATCAAAGAACTAAGAACTAAATTTAGGTCCCAAGGAGGAGGAGGATTTCTTATAGGAGGTCTGAGTAGAAAAACTCCTTTCAAAAAGGCTTTGCAAAGCTTGTGGGACATTATGGCAGACTCTGAAATACCCACATGAAAATTAGAAATAGCTGCCAGTTGAACTTTAAGAGTAGAAGGAGATGAACCTGCATGGAAGAGTTCAGCTAGAAAATCAAGGACCATTTGGATGGAAGCAGTGAAAGGATCTATGTCCCTTCCTTGAGCCCAATAGGCTAAACGTTTCCACTTACTCAAATAAATCTTTCTAGTGGAAGATTTATGGGAAGCTATCAAAATATCTCGAACAGAGTGAGATATTTGAGGAAGCCTGGCTAAGGTTGGAATTGGAGGAACCAAGCAGTGAGGTTCAGAGAGGGAAGGGAGCGATGAAACTGACCCGACTGATGGATCAAAAGATCTGGAACTAGGTCCAGATGCCAAGGTCGCTTCAACAGAAAATGATGCAGAAAGGGGAACCAAACCTGTCGAGGCCAGTAAGGAGCAATGAGGATCAACGAGGCCTTCTGAGCGATAGCTTTCTGCATCACTTGAGAGATTAGTGGGAAGGGAGGAAATGCATACAGAAGTCCCCGGGGCCAAACTTGGACTAGAGCGTCTCTGCTGGGCTGGCCTGGTAAAGGGAATAGGGTGAAATAATCTCTGCACTTGCTGTTTTGGGGAGTAGCAAAAAGGTCGCAGCAAGGCTGACCCCACTTGAGAAAAATTTCTCTCACAACAGAGTCTTTCAGAGACCACTCGTGAGGCATGAGGATAGCTCTGCTCAACTTGTCCGCGATTTGATTGGACTTCCCGGGGAAACCACTGAGAAGAAATCGCCCATTGCCACAGTCTGAGTGCTTCTCGACACAGGGGGTAGGACCTGGTTCCGCCTTGTTTGTTGATATACCACACTACGGACATATTGTCCGTCTGGATTGCTATCGTTCCCAAGGGAAGAGAGTCTTGAAGGGCTTGCAACGCTAAAAGCACTGCTCTCATCTCTAGAACATTTATGTGCAAGTGGCATTCTTCTGGTTGCCATGTGCCCTGGATAGTTCTGCCCTGATAATGCCCCCCCCACCCGATCAGGGAGGCGTCCGTTGTCAGTGTAGCAACTGGAGGGGGAGGAACAAAGGGTCTTCCCAATAAGAGCTGAGGGGAAGACATCCACCATAGAAGATGATTCCTGCATATTTGCGTGATCATAATGGTGTGGGACATCGGAAGTTGCTGGTATGACCATTGTGTGAAGAGCATCCATTGAAGGATTCTCATGTGGAATCTGGCTAACGGAAGCAAAGGAATGGCAGCCGCCATAATCCCCAATACTTTCAGAACTAACCTGGCTTTGACTCTGTTGCTGCTGAAGATGAGCGAGACCAGTTTTTGTATGTCTGTTATTCTCTGATCTGTTAGCCTCGCAGACATGTTGACTGTGTCTAGAATTGCGCCTATGAAGGTAATAACACGACAAGGCGACAAGACAGACTTTTCGCAATTTATTGAAATGCCTAAATTTTGACAAATGCGAAAGGTGTAGTCCCTGGCCAATAGAAGAAGATGCTTGGTGGGAGCTGTGAGGAGCCAGTCGTCCAAATATGGAAACACCTGGAATCCTTGACGTCTCAGGTGAGAAGCTACCACTGCCATGCATTTGGTAAACACCGGGGCAGTGGTGAGACCAAAGGGCAGGGCCCTGAATTGAAAATGACTGGTTCCCAGCCTGAAGCGGAGGAATCTTCTGGAGCGTCTGTTCATTTTATGTGATAGTACGCATCCTGAAGGTCTATAGAGCACATCCAGTTTCCTTTTCCCAATAGGGAAGGATGGACTGCAGCGTGACCATCCGAAATCTTGTTTTCTTGACTGACTTGTTCAAGATACTGAGATCCAAAATTGGTCTCCAGTCCCCTGTTTTCTTTGGAACTAAAAAGAACCTTGAGTAGATTCCGGATCCTTGCTGGTCTGCTGGAACTGGCTGAATTGCTCTTTTTGCAAGCAGCTTTGAAATTTCCAAAGCTGCAAGATCCCTTTGAGCGGGTGGAACATCTGGAAGGGATTTTTTTGATTGGTTTGGAATGCGAGCAAAGGGAATGGAATAGCCTTCGGAAATGATGGACTGTACCCATTTGTCTTGAGTCAGGGATAGCCAGGCTTCTGGGTACAGTGACAATCTTCCCCCGACTGCCTCCGAAGGTGGGCAGTCGGGCAACACCTCAGGGATGCTGAAAGGGCTTATCAGAGAAGACTTCTCGATTGCCCTGGTTCTGCGGACCCCCCCTGCCTCTAGGGCGACGTCTACCATTGTTGTTCCCACCTCTGCCGGGGAACCGACTCTGTGCGTCAGGCGAAGACCCTTGAGATTGTTTGCGGAACCACATTTTCCCACTTTTCTGACCTTTGGGGTAAGGCCTAGAAGGAGTAGAAAAACGGACTCCGACGGCAGAAAGAGTCTTGCCATCTTGTCTTGCACCTAGTCAAGGTTTCTTTCACTTGAGGACCAAAAAGAGATGATCCATCGAATGGGGAATTAGTGAATGACGTTTTAAAGGGGTCCGCAAAGTTGCATAGCCGCATCCAGGCATGCCTACGTAAGGCCACACCTGTCCCTGCGGCCCTGCTCGCTCCATCAGCCGCATAAGAGAGGAGGCGCATGGAGGAGTTGGCTATGGAGTTCAGGGTAGCCAGCTGAGTGTTCATCTTGTCTTGAAAACCCGCAGTCGTAGGATCCTTCAACATGTCACTCGCTTCTTTGATCAAGTCCCTTTGAAGACGAGTAAAATGGCATAGGTAGTTCAGCGAACGCATTGCAAATGTCGCTGACGAGAACATCCATTTCCCGTACCTGTCCATGGACCTAGATTCCTTGTTAGGTGGATGGACAGGCACTGAAGGATCAGCTAGTTCCTTCTTAGTGGCAGCAGCAACCACCATAGCATCCACAGAAACTCCTTTTGTCAGAAACTGTTTATCTGCTGGTGCTGTAATGAATTTTGAGGGTCTCCTGGGAGTGGGGTCCACTGAATCAGGAGCCGTCCATGCCTTTTTTGCTACCACCTGCATGAGGGGGTCAAAGGGGGGAGACACCCAGGAGGTGGAAGGACGAGAGCCAAACGCCTCAAGGTACACAGATTCATCCTCTGAAGGGTTGAGGGCTGGCCAATTTCCCCTCTGCTTAAGGATTTCTAGAATGTCTGCAAATGAGACATCTTCAGAAGGGGAACGGGGGAACCCTCGGAATCCTCTAAATCTGTGTCAGAGGTGACGGACTCAGGTGAGTCTATGTGTTTCCTCTTACACTTTCTCTTCCGAGGGGGCTCTTCTGCCAAATCAGGAGAGGCCTCGGAAGAGGATGAGATTCCCACAGGGGATTGCTGAGGAGCTGGCTCCCTGCGGTCCGGGATGAGGGAGTGAGTCGACTTGACCTGAGGCACCAAGAGAGGGGGCGACGGAGCCGACTGTGGTGTAGAACCAGGTTCTAACACACTCCGCATGACCTCGAACGCACCCCTGTCAGGCAGAGCCAGAGGTCCCCGCTCCGAAAAGCTAAAAACCTCCCTCGGCACCGACAGTGATGGCTCCGAGGCCGATGTCGGAGCCGAACTCACCAGCCGAAGCCCGAGAGGGAGAGCGGGTCGGACAATGGCCCGATGCCACTCACCCCCTCGGAGCCGACGATGGAAGTCCGGCGCCGAGATTCTTCTAAGGAAGAAATCGGAGCCGACGATGGAGCTGAAGACAATTGTATCGGCTCCGACGCTACCACAGTCTCGGTTCTGAACGCCTGCCCGAGCTCAACGGAGTCGGAGGAGGAACATATTGAGGGACAGGGGCAGGCATCGACTGATGAGTCGGGCTCTGAAGCATTTGGGCCAGTGCCTCGGACTTAAGAAGTCGACTCACTACCCTCTGAAGGTCATGGTCCGACAGCCTCGATGACCTAGAGGAGTGAGATCTATGGCTCCGTTCAGACAGCAGAGGAGATGCTGGAGCCGAATGAACGGAGCCAAGGGATGGTGACCTAGACCTCTTCCTAGATGTCGGTTCCGAAGGTCTGGTCGGAGCCGACACGGGAATTTCTAATACCTCGGCTCCAGCCGGAGCCGAGGAAACCACAGAAACTGTAGACTGAGACTCATCGGCTCCAGCCGGAGCCGATGTAGACGGAGGTTTCATAGCCTTAGGTCTCGGCTCAGTAGCTGGAGCCGAGGACCTAGAAGCCTTGGAGGGCTTTCCCGAAGAGACAGTAAGGGAACCCTCAGGCTTGAGTAAACCTCTCAGAATCAGTTTGTTTTTTCTTTCCTGCAGGACCCTGGGGCTGAAGCCGTGGCATACAGCACAGGAGTCCTGCAGGTGCAAAGGCCCCAGGCAGTAGACACAAGAAGTGTGACCGACTGTCAGAGACATTTTCTGACAGCACGAGTCACACTTCTTGAAGCCTGAGACCTTTGAGTCTTTAGACATTTTAGAAAAGTGTAATCACACACACCCAGTCAAACACACTGATTACACCCTATCCTATTTTAAACTCAAAAAATAAAACAAACTACCAAAGTTTTAAATTATGAGAAAAACACACACACACCACTAGGGGATGGAGGAAGAAGGCCTGAAGGCCCGAGGGAAGAACTTATAAGTTCTTGTGGAGAAAAAATGGGATTTTAGAGAGAGATTCCACTAAACTAAAGGAAACAAGTGTTAAAATTAAAATTAAAGGGGTTTAAGTATACTAACTTTAATCCAAAGTTACTCACCAAGAAGCCGGTAGAAAACCAACACCTCGATCGCTGTAGCGGCAAACGAGATCTGAGGTAATTCTCGCCTAGCATTGTGGGATATAAGGGGAGCCTCGAGCCGGTGGAACCAACTCTCGAGCTTTAGAGTGGCCGAGTCGGAGCCGAGGTCGGCTCCGAACCCATCCAGCAAGAATGAAGGCGAGATAGACAACTTAACATTGATACATTTAGTGAAGCGCAAGAACAGCAGTCCAACAAAATAAGTGAAAATGTTCCGCAAATAAAATAAGGTATATTGAACTTATCTGACTTTATTTTAACAGCATCTCATTATACGTTGCTTCAGAAAGGGCTTAGTTTTATTCCTACGTCTGTTGACGATATGGTTTCAGCATTAAGCAGTTCATTAGAAATGTAAATCTCAAAGTGATGTTTAAAGATAGTGCTTATAGTCAATTTGTATGTAGAAGACGTAGTACTTTTGTGCCTTTGAATATCCCTGTATTAGCAGCGTTTCATGATTTATGTGAAAGGGAGCTTAGGCAATTGTATGTTAATAAAATTAAAAAGAACTATAATTTGACATATCAGGAATTTGTAGCACTTAAAGAGTTGCAAGAAGATAATAACATAATCATAAAACAAGCAGATAAAGGTGGTGCCATTGTTATCATGAACAAAGATAAATATTTTTGTTCTGTATCAAATCTTTTGGATGACACCCTTGCGTTTAAAATAATAACTTCTGCTGATGTAAAGAAATGTATAAGCTCTGTGAACATGATGATATATGAATTACAGCTTAGTGGTGACATAGATTTGGATTTATTCCATTTCCTTACTGTTTCATGTCCCACTATACCTCAACTTTATGGTATACCAAAAATTCATAAGTCACTCTTGAATCCACCGATGAGGCCTATTATATCGGGCAATGGTTGGCTTACAGAACCCATTTCAGTATATTTACAGAAAAAATTGCAACCGTTTTTGACACGATGTGATACAGTTTTGAGGGATACAACAGATTTTATTTTAAAACTAAAAAATTGGTTTAGAGGTATAAATACAAATATTTTATATGATGATAATGTCCTTTTTGTGACTTTAGATATAACATATTTATTTACAGTAATACCTAATGAACATGGGATTAATTCGATTCATGATTTTCTTTTAGGACAATCTGTTTTACCAGCAAGAGAAATCGAAACTATTTGTTTATTATTGGATATAGTTTTGAGTAATAATATATTTTTGTTTAACAAACAATTTTATATACAACGCACAGGTGTAGGAATGGGTACACCAGTGGCCAACACCTATGCGAACTTAGTATTATTTCAGTGGGAAAAAGTATATATTTTGGATAAAGTTAATTTATTGAGTAAAAATGTTTTGTTTTATCAGCGGTTTGTAGATGATTGTTTTTTAATATAGGGAGGGTCCATTGTTGAGTTGAATGAATATGTGGAATTTTTAAATAAATCCACGCAATTTCTGAAGTTCAAGATGGAATATACAGATAGTTCTATAGTTCTATACATTTTTTGGATCTGAAAGTAGGTATACTACTGTGCATAAGAAAGATGTTAATGCACGTAGATATATACATTATGACAGTATGCATGCGCCCCATATTTTCAAGGGTTTAGTGAGGTCACAATTTGGCAGAATCAGTAAATTAAATACTGAAGATACATATTTTTTGTCACAACTAGATGAGACAATGAATGAATTTGTATCTAGTGGTTATGAGAGAGAGGTTTTAGAGGCCATAAAAGCTGAAACTATAGTAGATAGACAAAGTTGAAACCCATATTTTCTTTATCTGAAGAACCAATAGTAGATCATACTGGATGTGTTATGAAGTCAGAAAAAATCAGATATGTTACATCATATAACGCAATGACGCAGTTAGTCAAAAGAATTATTCAGAAGTACTGGGTAGTACTAATGGCTTCAGAGGAAATCAAGGTTATTTTGGATAGCAAGCCATTTTTTTTCATATAAAACATGAGAAATTTAAAGAGTAAATTATGTTACAAAGATTTTAAAGAGAAGAATATTCGATGTAGCGTTAATAAGAAAGGTACTTTTAGATGTTTGAATTGTAGTTGTTGTGTAGACATCATGGATTATACTGTTAATAATTTTTTTTACACATCCCTTAACGCATAGGGTATATAAATTTAGTGTGGCAGCTAGTTGTACTAGCAATAATGTGGTATATTTGGCTACCTGTACTTTATGCCCCTCTTTCTATGTGGGTAAAACCACTAGAAAAGAACGCATTATCGAACAGAAGTCTGAAATAAGAAGGACAAATGATAGGAATGCCTTATGTAAACACATAATTACACATAATTTTGATCATAAATTTAAGTTTAGAGTTATAGATATGGTTTATGTATCGGATAGGGGTGGTGATATTAATAATTTATTAGAATTAAAAGAAAAGAATATGAGTGGATAATAAGACTAGCAGCAGATTGTCCACCAGGTTTAAATGCTGCTGTTACATTAAAACCTGTTTTAATTAAAATACAACGGAATAAATTGAAATAAAAGTAATCTATGAAAATGTATTTAAAATATGTTGTTTGTATGAAAGAAATGTTTTTGGATGTTTTAGCATTATGATGCTATATTTTATGTATTTGTCAAATGATTTAGGCTGCAAGTCATGTGATTTTGGCTCCTATTTAAATGTATGTATTTTAATGGAACCTGTATTAGTATTGAGAAAGGGCTTGTAACCCGAAAGCTTTGCTGAATATAAAGGTTTTATTTTCTCAGCGTCTTTTGTGTTTTGGATTACTTTATATTGGACTTTCCAGCAGTTTGTGTTTGTAGTTTACGGGATAAAGCCTGCAAAGATAACTGCAAGTCTCCAACAAATGTAATGAGCTTCTGAAAATACTGTAATCCTGTCCTTTATTTCAAATACTGTCATATGCATTTCAATACCTAAGGCTTATACATTATCTAGTTATGTAAATATTCTCTGCATGGCAACAATGAAAAGGCTTTCAATGTTGGGAATTCTTTAACAGTATGCTTATTAAAGCTTACTTGCATCTTACAATCTTCGACAAGCTTACCTGATGGTCAATAAAGCATTGCTACTTTAATACAGAGCAACAGGGCACTGCAACAGCATGCATTTTCTGAAAAATAAGCATAAATCAACAGTATAAAAAATATGACCGAAAACCATAACATTCTGCAAAATCAAGGACTGATGAAAAGCCACGGTCGTACTTGTGGTCTACCTTGGATGGGGGAATACTCTGCACACTTTTACTGCATAACTGCTCCTTGCCTTGCTTGGACACATCCAGAGCCACTACAATGGGGAGTGGGGTGCAACAAGTAGGTCACAGTTTAAAATGTCTCTGGCTGACGGCGATGGCTCTGACACTCGTATCTCTCAACCTCAGATACAAAGCCATACACAGAAGTGGGACACAGGCCCAAAAATAAAGACAATGTTTAAATATTGCTCTTATACACTTAGAAAGATAATAGAATAGTAGCAGGTCTTGCATTAGTATGAATTTTTGAAGGTATGAAATCTGAAACTCAAATGTCGGCCATTATTTTCTAACTTCACTCTTTAATGATTTGCGACTAATTTGCCAGAAAACCACAATTTTATAGGTTTATAGGTTCATACTAGGCTATCTGCCCTGGGGCATTTATAAGCCTAGCCCAATTGTGTTTGGCTTACGCCACCACTTGATTTGAGTATACTGTGCCCCTTTTAAAGTTTAGTTTACTGTGCCTCTGTCTAATAGTGACACGGAAGTAATCCCCGGGACAAACCTACGATCCCCCATCCACTCATCAAGATTCTTCTTGAAGAGAGTCAGTGAGGTGCTCTGCCTAACATGAATTGGAATTCTATTCCAGAGCGAAGGGAGCCTCTGGGTTATGAATCTGTCCCTCCAGCATGTTCTATTTATTTCTGTGCTGAGGTTCAAGTCCCTCGAGCGTGTGGCTCTAAGGGATTTAGATTTACTGAGGTGGAGCATGTCCATTAATTCTGGGTTGGACATAGCTTTATATGTCAGGCATAGATCGCCTCGAAGTAGGCGGTATGCAACTGAGTAGAGCTGGAGGTTTATTTTAACCGAGCAGCATATGACATCTGTTTGAGTCCCTTGATCCTCCTGGTGAGGTACTTTTGGGGTCTTTCTAATTGCTGCAGGTGTCGGGTAAGGTACTCTATGATGGGCCTGATGAGGGATGAATAAAGGGGCACGATTACCTCTCTTGATCTAGATGTGAATCCTTTCATGATGTGGTGGGCTATGTAGAAGGTCTTTCTAACCACTTTGGGAATGTGGTTGTCAAAGGAGAGATTGCTATCAACTTGGGTCCCCAGATCCCTAATTACTTTCTCTGTACTTAATGGGTTACCACCTATGTGGTAATTTGTGGGCACATTGTTTTTGCCAAAGGGTATGACTATACACTTTTTGGCATTTAGCTTTAGACCATGGCTCTGGCACCAGTTATCCGTCTCTGAGACCTTTTGAAGGATGTTTGTGTCAGCTGGAGAGTCGATTATGGCCCAGTTTGCAGTCATCTGCGAACTTGGTGAGCCATAGTCCTCCCACATTGGCCTGTACCTCAGAAAAGTAAATACCGAACAAGAGAGGTCCCAGGACAGAACCTTGTGGGACGCCACTTGTGACCAGTTTCGAGTCTGACATGGCTCCAGCAACTCTGACTCTGTGGGTTCTGTCTTTGAGCCAGTTTGCGACCCATCTTGTGACATAGGGGTTTATATTTAGGCTGGATAGCTTATCTATGATGCCCGAGTGGGGTATTGTGTCAAATGCCTTTGCGAGGTCCACATAGGCTGTGTGGACTACCTTCCCTTCATCTATGGCCTTGGTGACTGTTTCGAAGAAGTCGACCAGGTTCAAAAGGCAGGATATGCCCTTGACGAAGCCAAATTGGGTAGGATCTAGTGTATGTAGGTCCCCAATGTCTTTGTTTATGAGTTCCATGATGATCCTCTCCATAGCCTTGCAGACTAGGCTAGTAAGGCTTATGGGGCGATAGTTTCCAGGGTCCGCAGAGGCGCCACCTTTGTGGAGTGGGTCCACTGTTGCTGTACACCATTCTTTGGGCACATATCCTGTAGTGAGGCTGAGATTGTACAGCAGTTTTACTTGAGGGATTAGTTCTTCTTGGAGTTCATGTAGGACGCAACTCGGGATGCCATCTGGTCCCATGGAAGCAGTGTTTTTTGCTTTGGAGAGGGCGGCCTTCACCTGAGCATCAGAGATGTTTGGGAGGCTGCACTCTGCGGGATAGATACTTGCTCTTTTGGGGGGGGGTGGAGAAGTTTGTACTGAACCTGTCTGCCAGGATATTGACGATGTCTGTGGGTTCAGTGTATTTTTTGTCGTTTAGAATCAACTCAGAACAAGTCTGGGAGTAGCATCCCAGGTTCCTAACATAACTGAAAAAAGTCTTATGATTGTCTTTAGTGTCCTGTGCAATGTTTCTCTCGAAGCTGGCCTTGGAGGATTTTATGAGGGATCGTAATTTTTTGCTAGTACTGATCAGAGATGCCTTCCCTTTTAGGGATTTTGCTCTATCATGTAGTAGCTTCCTCCTTCTGTTGTACAGTTTATTTATGGCTGGTGTCCACCAGACTGGACGCCTGCCTTTGGATGATTGGGTCTTGATTTTGTTTGGGATAGCATGATCCATGCATTCCTGGAGATGTCCGTAGAATGCGTTTATATAGGATTCTGCAGTTTGGGCCGTAGTTTCCACTGCAGACCAAAAATGTTATGCAAAAATATAAAATTGCCACACAATACAGCTGGGAACCTGTCAAAGAAGGGACACCTTTTTAAAATTAGTACTGTTAACTTGAGCAGCTGACAAAATAAGATCATCTACATGCATTTCTGAAATAAAAGTAATCTATAACTCTGATCATTACAGTTATTTATAATTGTAAACCCTCCACATTTTCTTCCAAAATTGCCATTTTGCAGAGGGATTATTAGGGGGAGAGCAACATTTTGAGCCAAAATTGGGGACAGTTGAGAGGTTTGGATATTCCTAATTCTATAAAACGATTTATTTGCACATACCTTTCAAACTCTTAATGCAGGAAATCTGGACAAGGCCAAATATATTGAGGGAACATGCAAACAGTACTAAAAATTGCTCTTGTATAAACTTAAGACAGTTGATAGAATAACAGGTCTTGCTTTAGCATGCATTTTTCTGAAGGTTATGACGTCTGAAACTCAATATCGGTCATTATTTAGTGACTTAGTTCCTAAATGATTTGGCAGAAAACCACAAATTTTATGAGGAACAAACCAAAAATAAGAAGCAAAAATCTATTCATTCTGCAAAATTCTGGACAGTTGAGAGGTATAGTTCAGCCAGGGCTGTCTGAGTTTGCTGCCCTTCCCCCCCTTCACAAGATCATGGTCGAATAAAGCGTCCCCCCTGCAGCCATTCCAATGTCCCATTCCTTGGTTATTTTGCCCCATTTGCCATAAACACTGTAATATGCATACTGCTTTACTTCTGCGATGATATGGATTTCATTTGAAAGTTTTATTTTATATTTTACAGCATAAACTCTAATAGATATCTGCTAAACAAAGCAATGCAGTCTCACAATGAAAATAGACTTAGCATTAAAACTTCTCTGCCCTTGAAACTCACATTCATTGAAACAGTATTGAAACCCACATTCAAAGAAAATACATTTTGTCAGTGGCATATAAAGATTAATTTTGGGTTGTTTTCAAATCATAGGCCCCTTGAACACGAAACATACACATGCTCTTTGATACACCTTCCTAACTGTATTAAATTATATTCCTTGTACAATACAGTACAGTTGAACTGCCCAATTCAGAACATTTCCATCATAAAAGTCTATTCAAACTTCAACAGTCCACCAGTATCAGTAAATATGCACGATCTCTGAAGAAGTAAAATCCATCTAAATAATTCCACATTAAAGAAATTTGTTAACTAATGAAGAGGTTTCTGCTAGCAAAGAACTTTATGTCATTGTTTCATCTACAAATAAAGTGCCTTTTGCCCTTGAGGAATAAATTGCGTATGTTGCCTTAAAAAAATTATAATGCTAGTAATATCGCAATAAGGAATGGATGGCAAACTGATAACAGGTTCATAGTTATGAAGTATCTTCTCCAAAGAGGACTGAAGCATCCATCCCCTTTACAACAGAGTACAGTATCAGCAATTGATCTACTGTGGGAGTAGAACCCACAGCCTTCTGTATCAAAAGCAAGTGCACTACCTGTTGTGCTATTTACAATATAAGCAGACTCAGCATAAGCAGCACTAAACTTTTGTTCCCCTGCAGCTCTCAGCTCCTTGTAAAATCTACTCGACACTCAGCTGTATCTCTGAACTTTGCAGCACAAGAAATCTGGACAAAGCCAAAATTTATTTGGGGGGGGACAAAAGCCCAAAAACCAGGGACACATTTTAAACATTGCTTGTATAATGTTGGAAAGTTGCTAGAATAAAATGCTGTGCTACCACCATACATTTCACTGCCAAGTATTGAACCCAGGTCCCTGTGCAAAACAGCCAGAGCAACATACAACTATGCCAAATCATTTATTTCTATGAAAGAAAGGAAGGAAGACAGAAACTTAAATAGCTACCATTTAGTAAATTCAATTCTCACCATAGCTGTCAACATCTTAGCACAAAACACCTGAACAAAGCCAATAATGGGGGAATACAGCCCCCAAACATATTCAGTGACTTCAGTTATCACCATAGCTCTCAACCTTGGCACAAAAAAACTGGACAAAGCCAATAATGGGGGAATAGAGTCCAAAAAATAAGGACAAATATCCACTGAGGACACCAGAACAAACCCACACAAACACAGGGAGGACATGCAGACTCCCCACAGAAGGCACCCCAGCCAAGAATCAAACCAGACAACCCATAACTGTCAGGCAACACTGCTACCACTGCACTACTGCCGGTTTTAAATAACAAAAATACAGAAACCACAGATTTTATCAGGAACAGAACAAATATGAGGCAAAAATCTGCAAATGTTTTAGAAATGGTGGTGTGTAGGGAATTCAGGCTCTTGTCACTTGGGCCCAAGGTACAGGGATCCAGCTTTATTCTCTACCCACCACCATGAAGCAACTGGGGCATTTTACACACACACACACACACACACACACACACTCCAGAACGGCCATGTACTCCGCAAATGCACACACCTACCTGTCTCCAGAACGGCCATGTACTCATGCAATCCTGTTTCCCCGATTGGTCCTCCATACGGCGAGCCTGTACTCTGCAGCTCATGCGATCCTGTTTCCCCGATCGGTCCTCCATACAGCGATCCTGTACTCTGCAGCTGTTTTCCCGATCAGTCCTTCATACTGGCCCATGCTTATGCAATCCTGTCCTGTCCTCCATACTAGCCCGTGCATGCAGTGGTCTCGGTCTCCTGCGAGATGTGAGAAGGCTGGAGCCTCCTGCAATTGGTCCAGCATGCGGGTGATGCAGTCCGGTGACCATCCGGTGACCTTCCGGTTTGTGCGATTGTCACCGCACAGATCTCTGGGTTGGAAGGGTGGAGTTAACTCCCTTCCCTATCCCAACTGCCTAACTGAGCATGCTTGGAGTTCTGGTCTGCCTAGCACGGCAGCCAGGAATTAAGCACGCATGCGCAGAGTCTGAGATTTTTTTTTTTTATTTTTATATGTACTACGGTGGACGATTGGGGGAATGGGGACTTTATTTTATGCACAGGTGGGGGATCCATTTTACAGGTGGAAGGGCTGCAGTCCCGCAGTCCTATAGCACGAGTCGCCCCTGATTGAAAGTACTTTTCTTCCTTGGTATATCTAGTTCGGGCAAACCGGAGTTGTTACCAAATAGGTTTTCCAGATTCAGCTTTCGAATAAACATTTTCAAGTAAAAAATTACCTGAGTCAAAGTACTTTTCTTATTCGGAACAAATTTGAAACCTTGTACAAACAAATCAAAAACCTCATCAGTGACAGTGAAATTCCTGTAATTAAATACATGAAAGCCAGATCTGGAAACCACTTCTACATTGTCATCGAATTGTTCACGCTGAATCACATTAGGTTCCATTAATGGTGCCCCCTGTATGCCCCTCCCCCCTGTTGATAGTTCCCCTTGAAAAAATGGTTATAATTATAATGCTCATTACGTAATCTATCTGATCTACGGGGTAGAGGTTCCTGGTTATTGTTGGAAACATAATCCCTTTCATAACCCACAGAGTTTTCATTTTCTCTCTCCTGCTGATGAAAATTGGGGTAAAAATTACACCCACCCATACCAGTCTGTTGACCCTGTCTAGGTGAAGGGTAATGCATTCCATCTTGGTACTCCTTAATCTCTCTATCTAATTTCCTGTATTTTCTGCACAGAATAACATCACATTTTTTTATCAACCCCATTCCTAATCTCAAAATATTTATTTTTCTCAGAAACATCAAACAATAAATCCTGTGTAACACGTGAATTGTACATTGAAATTTTTTCTTGTATTATAACAATTTCCCTTTCATTGTTTTTAACAATAGCTTTGAGAATGTCGAGACCACAATTGTCAAAAATATTGACTAGTCCTTGATAAAATTCCGAGCCTGCAATGACATTGTTGGGGTATTTAAAAAGCCTTAAACCTTTTGGTACAATTCGTAAATGAATGCACTCGTTTAAATAGTCATTGTCAATGTTCAAAGATTTGTACCTGGTTAAGGCTTCCTGCAAGAGATTTAAATTCTCTCGATAACTTTCTGAAGGCTCAGTAGATACAACCACAGGTGCTGGTTTATTAAACACCGGCTTGTTGTAAATCCATTTCTCAAAGTCTCCGATAGTGTTATGAAAGGAAGACGATTGTCCGTTGTTGCCCCTAGGAGAATTAGATGCCATATCGTTGTTTATACCATCTCGTAACACTCTTGGAGTAACATTAAAATCCACCGAATTACTTCCTGCTTCCCATGCATGCGCACCATGAGAGGTGGATGGAAACGGTGAACACAAGTTCGTACCTCTATTGTTGGGTGCTTCTTAGTTCCTGGATACACATAAACCGGATAGTAAGTCAACCAAACCTTGATCGAGGGGGGTTAAAAGTTCTATAAGTTGGGTCAATTGACCCGCGATTTTGCAAAATTCGCCCACCTGCACACCTCTGAGACCTTCCATGTCTCTGCTGCTGGTTGAATGCCCTTCACTCTCCATAAAACAAAAATCAAAAGAAAAAGGAGAGCAATAGACCAATAACTGCACAAAACACCAAGAAAAAGCGGACTATATGAAGCTGCAAAAACACTTGTAGATAGGTACAAACTCCCAAATTTTATTAGCATAAACGCAAATCAAGATAAGTTCACAGTGTTTTCATCCACAAAAATGTCAGACTTCATCAGATACAGTCAATGCTTGACACCAGGCTCAATTTATACCCACAAACCCTGCCAATAAGCACTTTTCTAACCATTCATTCAAAACATTTACAAAATATACTTTTTGCCAATTTTTCATATTATAGTACATATGATACTCGGGTGCAGCGGTTAGCATTGTCGCCTCACATCAAGAGGTTCTCCCGTTCGATTCTCGGCTGGAGCGCCTTCTGTGTGGAGTCTGCATGTCCTCCCCGCAGTCGAGTGATGCTAAAGACATGCAGGTAGGTGCGGGCGTGAATGGGCATGCCTTCGTTGAAAGTTGGGCATCGGGCTGGCAACTCGGCACCGTAAAAATCCAATCATGAACGGACCAGAGTTACACTGTGGTGACCCCTAAGCGGGAAAAGCCGAAAGACTTTTTAGTACATATGATACTCAATTCCATCTCACCCCATAGTCTTCTCCATATCAAAGTCTAAAATTTCATCAAGGTCTTCTATATATATTTCCATAAACTCATTCTCTTCTTTACATAACTTATTTGCTTCCCAAATTTTCCTCCGTTTTATCATGGTCTTTTTAAATTTATTTTTTTTATATTGCTGTATTACCTCAAATGTCTTGTGTATTCACTTTTTTTTTCCCTTCATTGATTTCCAATTCTCTTATCATACTATCATTTTCTCTCACTATTTCACTCAAATACAGAGCTACTACTTTTTTCCATTTTAAAAATACCTTTGCTTATATAACATGTTCTTAATCTTCTTGATTCATTTCATAGATTTCATTTCATAGATTTCCTTCTCCTTTCCATAAAAGTTTTTATTTTTTAACATCTCTGAATACTGTTTGACTTAACCTATATTTTTGGTTTTCGTTCTCTCTTTTCATCGCTTGACATTCTAGAAAACACACGTTATGCTTCCTTTTAAAACCTAAACACCAAACAGTCCAGCTTTTATAAAATAATCTCATTTTACACAATCTTCCCATAATCGATTTTTCTCTTCATTTAAATCTTTTTCAGTCAATCTTTTTTAATACCTTTACCTATCCTTTTGTATTCTTCCTTTTCTTTTACTTCTACCCATACAGCCAAATGGCCTGAGATACTGGTTTCCTTTGTTCTTTTTTATAATTTTCAAAGTATTAGATATTATAAAATAATCAATTTCTGTTTTAATCTCATTTCTTTTATATGTCCAGTGTTTATTACCTCACACACACACACACACATATGTATGTATATACATATTTCCACTTTTCATTACTTCATAAACTGTTTTAACGTCATTCCCTTCTTTCTTTCTTTTCCTCAAATCACAATTAAAATCTCCTACCAATATTATTCCCATATCTACCCTCTGATAATTTAAGATTCTTTTGAACATTTCTTCTCTTCCTTTTTTAGCAACATATACATATACTGAATAATTCTGTATACATCCTTCTTATATCCAACACCAAGACTTAACTGTTTCAATACATAATACAGCAATCCCTGAACATACATCTTTCCCATGTTCCATACAGTTTTCAAGCCCACAGGTTTTCCATCGGATTCCTTTTATCCTCTGTTAAGATTCTTGTACCCTCTAGGATAATCACATCCATTTCAAGTAACATAAACCATTCCAATATACCTAACCTTCTAACATTTTTATACTATTAAAGCTTATTGATAAGAGTCTAAAGTTCTTCCAGATGTATTACATTTTTATCTTGCCCCTTATCTTTCTATTTTCTTTTATAATCACACATATATTTTCTTTTACTATCTTTCACTCTTCTCCCTAATGAATTTCTTTTAACTATATTTCCAGTTACTATCTTCCTCTTCATTTGTTTTCAGTACTAACTCCTCACCTTCATTATGCTCATTTTCTTTACACTTTGTGTTTTTATTTTCTTCTTGTATGATATTTTGTTTTAAATGTTCATGCTTATTTTCGGCTACATCATGTACTGTTTCTGCTCTTTTTGCTCAACATGTAGTTATTCATCAGAATTAACCAAGTTATGTCACATTTTCCCACATCAATTTACATTTCTTTGCTTCATGTCCCATTTTTTGACAAACAAAACATCTTCTCTTATTGCAATTGCTTATTAAATGATCATGCTTTCCACAAAAAAAAAAACAAGTTTTCGGTTGTCCGTTATATCTTACATAACCTCTATTTCCTTCAACAGTTACTACACTTGGAATATGTACAATATATCTTTTTCCATCTTCAAAATAATCTCACAATCCCCCCCCCCGTCCATAAGCCTCTATTATACATTTGTGCAGTGTTCATCACTTCTTTGTATACAGTTTAAGTCTTTCAATGCTTCCTTATCCACCTCTGTTTGAAATTGTACAGCAATTCTCTTTTTTAGTCTCTCTATTAAAGTCTGTACCACATAATTCCACGGACTAGTCTTTTTTTTTTTCAAACCTAAGGAATTTTCCATACATTGCCCAGTCACAAATATAATGTCCAAAAAAGTCTCTCTATTAAGGTGAATAAAAGCTCTTACCTTGTTAGGCAATATTCCCAAGGCTGCAATAACTGTGTCCCATACCTTACATCTTCATTTCCTTCCTTACTGCGGAGACGTACAACAGGCTTCTTCAGGACTTCTCTTCCTCTTTTGTTTGCTTCTTGCCTTCTTTCAGTGTCATTGCATATGATTTTTTTTACCTTGTGTAATTTCTTTCACTTCCTCCTCCTGGATTGTATCCATAATGTCATCCTAAAATGACACCACTTCACTTTTTGGTTCACTCTGCATAACCATCTCCTTTAAGATAGTCAGCCCACAACCCTCCTAACTGGAGGGTTGTAACAACACAGTCTTGTGTTGACTCAAAAGGTTAAACTAAAATAGATTCTCTATATTTTCTACACATCCTATCAATTTCTTCGATAGCTATTTAAAAGACCTAACTGCCTTTCTAATACTTTTGACCCTCCATTATCTCTTCCAAGTGCCTTCTTAACTTCTGACTCCTTCTCCGACACGAACAATGCGTCCGTTGACCAACTATCAGCATTCAATTCATCATCATTTCCTTCTCGGACGTCCATGCTTACTCTCACCAGCTTTCGGCTTCTCCAGGCTGCCTTTGCGTTTGGAACGAAGACAGGAAGTACAGCTGTAAACATCATCCCCAAATGCAAAAGAGAAGGGAAAGTTTCCTGATGCCTTGGCAAAATTTGCCCTAGTAGTATAAAAGTACAGTTGTGTACACTTACCATAAATGTAGATGTTTGAGTGTATTCACTGTTGCAGTCATTACATTTGTGTTATCTGCTTGCAGGTAGCCATCAATCGGCCTGATTAACAAAGTCTTGGGTCCTGCATTGGTTGCTGTCCCTTCTTCCATGACGTCCGGTCATCAGGGGTATAAAACATGCAACCAACGCCATTACATCAGTTTTTCTTGCCCCAGATGTCAGATGCCCCCTAATGGGAAGCAATTAAATATAAAAGTACAAAGATATACCTCCAACAAAAAAGCAAATATACCAAAAAGGCTTTTAAGCATAGTAAAGGAAAGCAGAGGTATAGCCAAAAGAAGTTAGGGGGCTGGAGGGAGGGTAACCAGGACTGCAACAGTGAATATACTTGAACATCTACATTTATGGTAAGTGTACACAACTGTACTATGTTCTTCATGTTTCACTGTTGCAGTCATTACATTTGGGTAGATTCCCAAAGCTATGGTTGGGAGGAGGAATTTAGATAGCATTAGGGCCAGCTATAAGGCCCTGCAAGACTTCAGTGGCAAAGCCAGCTCTGGATTTAGAGAAAATTGGCAAATGATAATGCTTGGTAAAAGTATGTAGAGAACGCCAAGTAGCAGCTTCTAGGATGTCATTGGTAGAGACGCCTCTGAGAAAGACTGTAGAGGTAGATGCAGCCCTGGTGGAGTGAGGTCTGATCCCCTGGGGAGAGGTTTTCCATGGTGCTTATAGCAGAAATGAATGCAATGGCTTATCCATTTAGAAATGGCTTGCTTTGAAATAGCCTTCCCCTCTGCCCCTGCAGCAAATGCCACCAGCAGTTGTTCAGATTTCCTTTGAGGTTTAGTCCTGTCCAAGTAGAATCTAAGTTGTCTGTGCACATCTAAGGAATGCAGTATCCATTCCCCTTTATTCTGTGAATTGGGAAAGAAGGTTGGCAAGTGAATGGACTAATTAAAAGCCACAGTGGATACCACCTTGGGCATGAAGGATGGATTGGTTCTGAGGGACACCCTGTCCGCATGAAAGATGATGAAAGGCTCCACTGTCATAAGAGACTGTAATTCAGATGCCCTTCTAGCTGAAGTGATTGCTAAAAGGAAAGCGGTTTTCCAAGAAAGACATTTTAAGTCTTTAGTAGCAGCTGGCTCGAAAGGAGGTAGAGTGAGTTTCTCCAAGACAAAGTTAAGGTCCCAGGCTGGGGTTGGAGCTCTCCTAGGTGGTCTCAAATTGTTGGGCCCTCTGAGGAACTACTTGAGCAGTGGATGAAAGAAGAGGGGAGGTTCTGTGTTATAATAAGCTGAAATGGCTGAGGCGTGGACTTTAATGGAGGAAAAAGACAGGCTCTTGTGAAGCATCTCAGTTAACTATTGTAAAATCTGAGGTAAATTGGGTGCTGCTGTGCTCATTCCTTGAGACTGGTTCCAGGCACAGAATCTTTTCCATTTTTCAGCATAAGATTTTCTAGTACTAGGCCTCCTTGCCTCTAAAATGATATCCATCACAGGTTTGCTGAGGGATGGTAAAGGAGAGATTAAGTAATTAGCCAGGCTGCAAGGTTCAGTGTTAGAAGCTGAGGGTACAGAATCTGGTTCTTCTGCTGAGACAGCAGGGAAGGAGTCTGAGGCAGGTGCCATGGAGATAACCGTGACACACTGCGTAAGAGGGGGTACCAGTGTTGGCGCGGCCAGTCTGGAGCAATGAAAATCATCCTTGGTTTGTCCTGTTTGATTTTTAGTAGTACTTTAGAGAGCAGAGGCAGGGGGGAGGCACAGACTGGTAGGTTTTTCCAGTTGAAGGATAGAGCATCCACTTTTCAGGCTTGTTTGTGGGGAGTCCTCGTGCAAAATTTGTCCAACTGGTAGTTCTGGGGAGAGGCAAACAGGTCTATAATCTGGGGTCCCCCATTTGCTTGTCAACATGTTGAAAATCCTTGGTTCCAGTTTCCACTCGTGTGGGTCCATGAGGTTTCTGCTTAGTCCATCTGCCAGTGTATTTAATTTTCCTGGCAGGAACTGAGCTTGTAGGTGCACTTGGTAGCTCAAGGCTGTGTCCCACAATGCCATGGCTAGTCTGCAGAGGGGGTAAGAATGTGTACTCCCCTGCTTGTTTTTGTACCACACAAGAGTGGTGTTGTCCATCTTTACCATTAGTTGTCCTGGAAGAATGTGGTCCTTGAAGGCTGTCAGAGCATTCTGTACAGCTAACATTTATTTTTGATTGATATGCAGGTGCATTTGACTTGGGTTCCATTTTCCCTGAATGCACTTCCCTGCCAGGTGAACTATAGTCTGATGCGTCTGTTGTTAGGGTTTGGGTGGCAGGGGGTGGTGTGAAAGGTAATCTCTTGTTTTGGTGGCAGGCCTCTACCCACCAAAGGAACTCTAGGCGTAGGCAAGGTATGATAGGAATTATTGTTTCTAGGTCTTGAAAATGTTGACACCATAGGCTTTTTAGATTCCACTGTAGTTTCCTCATATGCAGTCTTGCAAATGGAATTAGAAGAATGCAGGAGGCCATGAACCCCAAGGCTTGCAGTATTTGTCTTGCAGATAGCAAGGTTTTTGTGGCCACTTGTTTGAAGTAGGTTGTCAAATGAATTTGTTTCTCTCGCGTGAGGTAAGCCATCTCGGAAGTTGTATTCAAGCTTGCTCCCAGGAATATAATTTGTTGACAGGGTACCAGGTGTGATTTATTTTCATTCATGGTGTACCCCAGACTAGTTAGAACCCTTTGTACAAAGGCCAGATGTTTCAAAAGTATGTCCTGGCTTTCTGCCTGAATTAGACAATCATACAAGTATGGGTATATTTGAATATTTCTTTGCATGTAAAATGCAATAACTGGAGCTAGGCACTTTGTGAATACCCTGGGCGCAGTAGATAAGCCAAAGGGCAGTGCAGAGAACTGATAGTGCGTGTAGCCTGCTTTGAAGCGTAGGTATCTTCTGCAAGATTCCCTGATTGGGATGTGCAGGTATGCTTCTTTTAAATCTAGTGTTGCCAACCAGGCATCTTTGCCTAGCATAGGAAATAGTTGGTGAAGAGTCAGCATCTTGAATTTTGGAATCTCCAAAAAGGTGTTCAGAGTAGATAGGTCCAGGATAGGATACCATGAATTGTCTTTTCTGGGTACCAGGAAAAGTCTCGAGTAGAAACATTGTCCCTTTTCCTCTTCTGGTACCAGTTGAATAGCCCCCATGCTTAAGAGAGAAAGTACTTGTTTTTGTGCCTCTGCCCACTGATTTGGGGGTAGGTCCGGCCACCCGCTTGGTGTTGGCAACATATGGAAGTGAAATCTGTATCCCTGGGATACTATATTTAAAACCCATTTGTCCTGGGTAATGAGTTCCCAATTCTTTGCATGAAGAGCAAACTTTCCCCCCCAAAGGGGCAGTCAGTTGAGAAGTGCTTGGAAATTTTAAAAGGAAGTCATGGAGACAGTTTACCATGGGGGAGTCTTATTATTCCCAGATTTGGAAGTGGAGGCCCCCCCAACTGCTTAGTTCTGTGTGACCCTGGGACTGAAACCTGGGGTTTTTGCTGTGTCTGGGTTTGGCTTGAGAAGACCTGGAAGGGACTGTAAAGGACCAATTCTTACAAGGGCAGTGCCTACTAAATCTAGGAGGCTGAACTTGTAAACAAATCTTTAACAGTTTGCATAGATTTAGTTTTATCTTCCATCTTTTTAAGAACTTCCTCAGCCTTGTTGCCAAACAGGCGGTCCTGATTTAAAGGAGCATCCAACAATTTAGCTTCAACATGATCAGGCAAAGTTGCTCCTTAAGCCAAGTATGTCTTCTGAGCACAGACCCAGTGACAGCAGCCCTGCAAGAGGCCTCTAATGAATCAAAACCACATTGCAAAGTATGTTTTCCAACTTGTTCAGCAGAATGCATTAAATCCTGTAATTCTTTACTTTCCACACAGACAGGAATCAGCATCATTTTCTGTTTAAGCAGTCTAATAACATGTTGCTGATACTGTAACATAAGAAACTGGCAGTTTAAAGCCCTAATGGCCAAGGTTGCAGAAGTGTAAACCTTCTCACCCCATCTATCCAGTGCCCTGGAGTCTCTATCAGAAGGGGTAGGATTTTTAGCAGTAGAAGCCTTAATGACCTTGGCTCCCTGTGAAATGGTCTCTGGATCTGCAATAGGATTTTTAAAAAGGAACTTGTGGGACTCTGGGACCCTGTAGTATCTGTCAGGTTTCCAGGGAGCAGGAAGCAGGGAATCAGGGGCCAAACTAGATTCCGAAAAAGCATCATCAACAATGTCTAGTACAGAAGGAATAGCTAAAGACATATGCTGAGGTAGGAGAAGGAAATCCCTAAGCCACTTTTTTGAATCAGAAAAATCCTGGCTTTCCCAGTGGAAATGGTGCCTTAGAGTATGTAAGGTTTCCTCAAAAGAAAAATCCCCAGGAGGGGAAGCAGAGGGAATGGAGTCCTCTGCATCAGAATCTTCATAAGTAGATAAGGGTAAATCCAGATCATCAGAAGAATCAGAAAAAAACAGAATCCTGATCAGAAGATTCCTAATCACTCTTCAGTCCTAGGCCTATTAGAAGGGGTGGGGGGGGGGGGGGGTTGGCTACCCCTGATTAGAGTTATTAGATCTTCAGCCATTCTTATCATTTGTTTTTTAGGCATAGAGGCCCGAGCATGTGGCCTGGGCGTCGTTTTTTTAGGAATGGATCGAGATTTAGGCTTAAGTAAAGAAGGAGGCGTCGGTTTAATATGCAAGTCCATGGGCCTGAATACACCCTCAAAGCTGGTGCCTACACAGCCGCTCCGGACCCATCCAAGGTAGAGACATCCATGGATTCCATTGTTGAAGCATCTCGCGGCATACTGGACTCCAAATGGGTCTCAGTAGAGGCCTGTGAATTAGAAGTAGCGGGTATCAGGGGCTGCGAAAGCACCTCACTGAGTACCAGCGAACTGGCAACTGGCTTAGGAGAAGCGTCGTCAGCAGTTTTGGACCTCGGCAGCCTGTCTCTGTCTTTATCTTTGCATTTTTTCGGAATCTCGGTAATCAGATGGCTAACTGACGACATTGCAGGATAATTAAACCGAGAACCGAAATATTCAGAGGCAAAAATATACAGACGACGGACAGTGTGCTGATTAAATAAAGCACAAAACCAACATCAAAGTACGTCGTGGTCAGGGCCTAGGCAAGAAATACAGTACGAATGAAAATCTTTATGAGGTATTTGCTTTCCACAAGTAATGCAATTATTAACTTTTACTGACATTGCTAAGGAGCAAGAAAAAGTTTCCCCAACGGGGTACTTAGCTTTAGTTGAAGACTTCGGTTTTGAAACTCGAAAATGAAAATGTCACGAGTTGGCCGACTGGCACTTGTGAATTGCTTCTGCTTCGGGCACTGCACAGCAAGAAAGACTGATGTAATGGCGTCGGCTGCATGTTTTATACCCCAGATGACCTGACGTCATGGAAGAAAGGACAGCAACCGATGCAGGACCCAAGACTTTGTTAATCAGGCTGACTGAGGGCAACCTGCAAGCAGATAACCCAAATGTAATGACAGCAACAGTGAAATACGAAGAACATCTCCACTTCAGTTCTCCCCTGAAAAGAGGCTACTGGGCTAGTGGCACTAACCCAGTAAACAAAGGATAAATAAATAAAAAAATAAAATTTAACACATTCTTCATTTTTCTCCTTTGTTCTCAATATCCTTCACTTCTTTCGGCTTTTCCCGGTTCCGAGTCGCCACAGCAGAACTCCCATCTGCTAATAATTGGCAGTGGATTTTTATGGTTCCGACAACCTTCAAAGAAGACATGCCCATTCACGCACGCACCTACCTGCATGTCTTTATACGTCACTTGACTACAGGGAGGACATGCAAACTCCACACAGAAGGCGCTCCAGCCAAGAATCGAACGGAAGAACATCTTGCTGTGAGGCAACAACACTACCACTGCACCACCACCACGGCCATAAAATACACAGCTCCTGCAGGGCTCGAGCCCAGGACACTGCACACCATAGACAAGGTGCTGTAACACTAAGCCATGCTGTTGTTGTTGTGTCTTTCGGCTTTTCCCGGTTAGGGGTCGCTACAGCGGAACTCCGGTCCGCTAATGACTGGCAGTAGAATTTTACGTGCCAAGTTGCCGGCCCTGATGCACAACCTTCAACGAAGGTATGCCCATTCACGCATGTCTCCACAGAGAAGACGCTCTAGCTGAGAATCGAACAGGACAACATCTTACTGTGAGGCGACAACGCTACCGCAGCACCACCACCGCAGTATTCACTACCACTTCCTATTCCCCCACTGTCTTTTACATTCTTAATTTTTCAGCCTTTATAGTTGAATCTGTACATTGCTGTACTTTTAAAGGGTCACTTCTTTACATCTAACCAGTTATTAGTTCTGCATGCACTTACATGTTTTGAAGCATTTAAGCCAAGATTAAAGTATCTGCTAAAACTAAGAATACAGGTCAGAAAATCAAACCAGAATGATTTATCTGTGAAAAGTTCACCCAACATACTTGAAGCTTTTCACCTTAAGACATCAGTACCACTCAGTCACAACATTAACTGTAGAAGTCAACACCTAGCCTTTCTCTTTCTGGAATGCATTTTCCTTTTATAACGTCACTGTGAAAGAATTCACAGAGGCTCACCGGCATCTGCTTTTTCATGCTGTCTACATCCGAAGAATGCCAGCTATTGAGAGAAAAAAGGTTCACTTGCAAGAAAAAGTCACGATACAGACCCAAAGTGCTTTTCAGTGGCCTCTTCACACAGTCTGCAGCACAAACTGTACAGAAGATGGCTAATGAATTACATTCTGGCTATATGCTTTCTAGTTCAACAGTGAAATTATCCTAACATAACTTCTCTACATTAAACACTGCCATACTGCACTGAGTGAAAGGCCTAAATCTGCATCAAAGCTACTCCAGTCAAACCATATTTTGCACAGCAGCTGACATGGGTCCTAGGAAACAAGAGTTATGCAAGGTACTCACTGTATTTTTTCTCTCTCAACATCAGCACCTTCACCCTGGGTTTTCCCTACCCAGTTTTTTTTTCTCTTAACATCAATGCCTACACCTTGAGCTTTCCCTAGATTCTATAATATGTATGGTATACTGTAAGCATTCCACCTCTTTCCTGGTGTGTCCAAGCAAAAACCAAAACCAAGCTGAAACAAAAGCCAATGTCACCACTACAACACCGGGTCTCAGCATGAAGATGACAGTGAAGGAGAGCGAGATATGTTTGTGCCACCACATATTACATTTTAGAGATGCATATTTTGGTCACTACCACACAACTGCTATATCTTTCGTTGAGATGTTTTGGTTGCAGTACTTCCCATGTAGTACCAAGTGACACCCCCCCACCCCACCCCACCCCACACACGCACACAGAAATAGAGGATCTCCTGTGGTGCTAGGCTTAAATGTAATACATGTGTGACTGATACTATAATGTGTAGTTCCGTTTTTTTTTTTTATTTAAAAACTGAAATTGCAATTATCTTGCGGGGATCTCTCATTTTTCCCAAAAATGCAGCAATCCTGGAATAGTTACTATATATGTAAGTAGCATGTGTGTTTGGCACAGGCGTGAAGCTCATTGTAAAATGCTTTTTTTGTTACCGATTTTTATACTTTATTTCTGAAATTGACTCAAATTCATACCTAATGTAAATTATTTGCACTTGTAAGTAAATAAGAGTAGCATATTAGTCATGTAGCTGACCTCTTGAAGAAAAGATCTACAGACTGAATTTAATGTATAGTATTTCATGAATATATAAATGTATATATAAACAGACGCCCAAGTAGTAGCTGCAAAATGGTATCCATGAAAGCATTCGTAAAGTGGGGAGGGGCTTGAATGTTTACAGCCCTACAGAAATGCAACTTAGAAGACCATATCAAAGGTTTACTATAAAAATCATGAAAAAATATAATGCAGCTGGATAGTCATTTAGGAATACACTAGATAGTGACCTTTCTCTGTTCTTTTGCAAAGACAGATGGAGCAAAGTGTTAATTTTCTGAAAGGCTGACTCTGTTGACATAGTGTCTCCATTGGGTAAGAACATCCGTAGTGTGAAGTGACCACTCCCTTTGGTTACACTGATTGAAACAGATCAGTAGATGGGTGGAAAAATTAAGATTAGAAGCTTTGGTCTTCCTACCAATGAATGAAAGACTGGTGTAGGCACACATGTTCCCTGTGAAAAGGCAAACATGGTGGTAAAGCTGGAGCCTGAAAGCCTCCTGGAAAAAATCATTACAATCCAGAAAAAGAGTATTCCTATTCAATTATTAAGGAATTCCCAATATTATTCTAGCATGTCCAAAGGTCAGTTGTCATTCTCCTCTCCGGTCCAGCTGGTGAATCTGGGAATCTTGAGGCAATGTTACAACTGCCTCATGTACACAGACAACCCTCTCCTCCTCCCAACAAATTCCAACACAGAGAGTTGCAACCATATAGCCAAACTGGAGGCTAAGCTCTCTCAACTCAGTACTGGCATAACCAGTCAGGAGGAGAAGGAAACCACACTCACTACAATTCCAGTCTCACATAGACCTACCACGACAGCAAACCAAACACATAATCACACAAAAACATACTCGGAGGCTCTAAATAAAGATCTGCCGAAGCAGCAGAGACCTCCAAAGCAGACACCCAAGCAGCCGCTACCCCAAAACAAAACACGTGCAACACGTATCTCACAAAGCCAGTGTGCCAAACAGTCACAGCCCTTAAGACTAAACAACACACCTGATACACTTGTAATAGGTGACTCTGTCGTCAGGCACACTGACGTCCCGCTCACCAGGCTGAACAAGGAGAGGGTCACGGTGAGCAGCCTTTCGGGCGCTAGGATCCGCCACATAACACAAACACTCAGGTCACTCCAAGGCAAGTACAAATATGACTCGGTCATTGTCCATGCTGGTGTGAATGACCTGAGACGTACCTCCCTGGACTACATGAAAAGAGACATAAAGGAGCTCTCTAAGCATGTAGCCCAGGCCGGTATGACCCTGACCTTGAGTAGCATCTTACCCTCACCAAGAATGATGCCACAATATGAAGACAAGATGATCAATTTCAACAATTGGCTTAAGTACTGGTGTCATTCAAAGGGGATCCAATGCCTGTCAGCTTGGGATGATATGCTCGACAAGCCATGATGCTTCGCTAGGGACAGCTTGCACCTGTCATCCCTGGGCTTTCGGATATTGGCAAAGACTCTTGCTACCCCCATAGTGCCTTTTTTAGGCAAGGCTCAAAAGACAAACCCACCTCCATAGGTATCACAAGGGATAAGAAACTGAGTAATGCTACTCAATACCAGAAGTCTAAACCTCAAGATGCATGCACTCGAAACTCTCCTTAGCATGGAGAACATCGATATCTGTGCAGTAACAGAAACCTGGTTCAGGGCTCCCGAGAGCACCCCAGCACTACCAGGTTATACCTCATACCATGCTTTTCGGCCCCAAAACTTGGACCGAATCACAAAAGGAGGGGGAGTATCGATATTCATCAAAGGTATCCACACCTCCAGGTTGGTGGCAAAGCACGAAACATCAGAGACTATCCATGTGCAACTAACAGTGGGTAAAACTGCCTTCCGGTTTATAGCCTGCTACAGACCATCCTCCCAAACCCAGGAACCCCACTCGGCCTTCCTGAGAACACTGGAAAATATGAAGGTCTCTCCAAACACCATTATATTGGGTGACTTCAACTACCCAAACATAGACTGGGAGCATTACTCTAGCTCCAACACCCTAGCCCAAAGGTTCCTAGAATTTATAAACTCAGATGCTATGGAACAACTTGTTACCACTCCCACAAGAGGGGAAAACATACTGGACCTGATCATCACCAACATAGGGACTCTATGCTCCAGACCAGAAGTGTATCCCTCACTGGTAAGATCAGACCATAAACTAATATCACTGGATATTCACATCCCGACCCCACCCCCTTCCCAGAAAACCACAGTGAAAAATTCTCTAAAGCAAATTTCACACTCCTCAAAACTGAGGTGGAATCCTTCAAAGCCCCCGGGCCTGTGGAAAATACGGCCCAGACTGCAGAATCCTTTATAAACACATTCTATGAGCACCTTCAGGAATGCATGGATCATGCGATCCCAAATAAAACCAAGGCCCAATCCTCTAAAGGCAGACATCCTGTCTGGTGGACCCCAGCCATAAACAAACTATACAATAGAAGGAGGAAGCTACTAAATGATAGAGCAAAATCCCAAAAAGGGAAGGCATCACTGATCAGTATTAGCAAAAAACTACGGGCACACACAAAATTGTCTAAGGCCAGCTTTGAGAGAAAAATTGCACAGGACACTAAGGATAATCACAAGGCTTTCTTTAGTTATGTTAGGAACCTGGGTGGTAATTCCCAGATATGCTCAGAATTGGTCCAAAATGACAAAAAATACACAGAATCCACAGACATTGCCAACATCCTAGCTAACAAGTTCAGTGCAAACTTCTCCCCCCCCCACCAAAAGGGCAAATATCTATCCCAGCAGAGTGCTGCCCCCCTGACATCTCAGATGCTCAGGTAAGAGCCGCCCTCTCCAAAGCAAAGATGGTGTCCTGGGCTGCGTCCTACAAGAACTCCAAGAAGAGCTAAACCCAAACATAAAACTACTGTTCAATCTCAGCCTTACTACAGGATATGTGCCCAAAGAGTGGCGTGCAGCAACAGTGGTCCCTCTCCATAAAGGTGGTGCCTCAACGGATCCTGGAAACTATCGCCCCATAAGCCTGACTAGCTTGGTCTGCAAAGCTATGGAAAGGATCATCATGGACCTCATAAATAAAGATATTGGGGACCTACAAACACTGGATCCTACCCAGTTCGGCTTTGTTAAGGGCAGATCCTGCCTCTTAAACCTGGTTGATTTCTTTGAAACGGTCACCAAGGCCATTGACGAGGGGAAGGTGGTCCACACAGCCTACCTGGACCTCGCAAAAGCCTTTGATACAATACCCCACTCGGGCATTATAGATAAGCTCACCAGCTTAAATATAAACCCCTATGTCACTAGATGGATTGCAAACTGGCTCAAGGACAGAACCCACATGGTTAGAATTGCTGGAGCCATGTCAGACTCCAAACCAGTTACAAGTGGTGTCCCACAAGGCTCAGTCCTGGGACCTCTCTTGTTCGGTATATATTTCGGAGGTACAGGCCAACATGGAAGGACTGTGGCTGACCAAGTTCGCAGATGACTGCAAACTGGGCGCCATAATCGACTCTCCAGTCAACACAAGCATCCTCCAAAAGGGCCTCATAGAAACAGACAACTGGTGCCAGAGCCATGGCCTCAAGCTAAATGACAAAAAGTGTATAGTCATCCCCTTTGGCAAAAACAAAGTGCCTACAAATTACCACATAGGTGGTAATCCATTAAGTACAGAAGAAGTCATTAGGGACCTGGGGACCCAAGTTGATAGCAATCTCTCATTTGACAACCACGTGGCCAAAGTGGTTAGAAAAACATTTTATATTTACCACCTAATCATGAAGGGATTCACATCTAGATCAGGGGACATCATCGTGCCTCTTTACTCATCCCTCATCAGGCCCATAATTGAGTACAATGCCCCTTTTGGGATGTACCTGAAAGTACCTCACCAAGAGGATCAAAGGGCTCAAACAGATGCCATATGCTGCCCGGTTAAAGAAACTCCAGCTCTACTCAGTGGCATACCACCTGTTCAGAGGCGATCTGTGCCTGACGTATAAAGCCATGTCCAACCCGGAATTAATGGACATGCTGCACCTCAGAAAATCCAAATCCCATCGAGCTACGCGCTCGAGAGACTTGAACCTCAGCACTGAAATAAATAGGACATGCTGGAGGGACAGATTCATAACCCAGAGGCTCCCTTCACTCTGGAATAAAATCCCAGTCCAGGTTAGGCAGAGTCCCTCATTGACTCTCTTCAAGAGGAATCTTGATGAGTGGATGGGAGATTGTAGGCTTAGGGTATCACTTCTGTGTCACTGTTGGACAGAGGCACAGTATACTAACCTCAAAAAAGGGCATAGCAAAATAAATTTAAAATGGGTGGCGAAAGCCAAACACATTCTGGCTAGGCTTATAAATGCCCTAGGGCAGATAGCCTAGTATGAACCTATGAACCTATAAGACATTTAAAGCTCAGTAGGAGAGTTGGCTTGAAGGGTGTGGGGAAGTTAGTTTTTTTTTTTTTTAGTTTTTTTTTTTTTTTTTTTTTTTTTTTTGTTTTTTACAGATTCAGATTAACATCTCATAAAGGGCTTGTTTCCAGGCTGAACACCTAAGAGAAAGTAACCTCTAAGAGAAATTTTGCAAATTTTGAGGAGGTGAATGAATGATCACCTTCTTCAGTATGGAAATATGAAATGCAGCCAGATGTATCTTTAAATCTGAAATTAAGTCAGTTTTTATACTTTGAAGATTCACCTAACTACAAAGACAAATAAGCTTAATAATTAGTGAAGACAGCTACAGAGTACAGCTTGTTGAAAGATACATTCACCTGCAACTGAAACAGAAAATGTTTTCACTTGTCAGTACAGATTTTTTGAGTAGACAGGTCCCATGCTGCTTGCAAGATGTGAACCACCTCATTAGAGAAACCTGATGCCTTACCCAGTAGGAGAATGATAGAAAGGCCATTAGCCAGTATATGAAGAGTCACAAATGGTGTTTTTACCAGTATAATAAAAAAGCAATGGAAGAGAAAGAAGCAATTTAGTCATCAGTGGATGAACATGAAGGATATGCCCACCTTAAGAGCACTGGAAACAACCCTGAATTTGTCAAAAATGTAATAGAAAGATTGCTGTGGACCATTTCAATCATGCTCTGGCCAGAAATCTGAAAACAAATAGGAAGGAAAGAAAGAAGCAAACCCTGTGTAAACTGTTGTCAATGAGACAATTACTAAGTCCTGTACTCTCATGGCCTCCCTTCAGAGTTGATATCAGACATTTCCTTTGCTTGTAAGCATATCAGACAACTGTCAGTCTATCTACCTGCAGATTGATCAGTATCTTGAGAAAGTGAGCTCCTGCAAGACAAGAAGAACATCCCTTATATCAAGTACAATGACATGAAGTAGACATTGGTCCATAAAAGGACAGTAAATGATCATCTCCAACCTGAGAATGGGGGGTTGATGGTGATTTGAGCTACTAGTGCTTTTAGGATGAAGTCTCTGCCTACTAACAATAGCAGTGATGGAGTCCACCAAAAGATGCTTTTGTAATAAGCTTTGGATTACTGGACTTTGGTTTCTACAGCCACAGGAACCCGAACTGACTGTACTTTCGATGTTCAGTATAAGACTCACAAGTGCAACCTTTCAAAGAGAAAGTTGACATCAAAGCTGAAGGCACAGGTTTTATTGCTGATAATGTCAAGTGATCAAGGGTCACTGACAATTTGCTGGCAATGTCTTTTCATACATGTGTAATTGAAGCCGATTCCTATGGTTACAAGAGGAATGTTTGAGGTAAATCATTGACAAATTGGACACTTGTAGAGATTTAATTTACCTTCATAACCAAAATAAACCTGGTGCCTATCTTGCAATGGCATTTGAAATGCATTGACTAAAGACAAAAGGGAAACACCCAATCAGACAACCAGAAAAATATAAAGAACTGTCTAAAAATCAATGCTAAACAAGATTAAACAAGTGATTGAAAAATACCAACAACAGGCCAGAGGAGAAGGAATATGAGTGGAAGAGAAAACTTCACATGAAAACACTGTAAAGCCAACAATCAGCCAGTAATGTGGCATAAAGGGATAATGTCCAGGTGACCTGGTTCAATTAGTGGCTCAGGCATCTTTGGCACTGGCAGTGGAAGGATATGTGCTTTGAAGCTCCTTCTGATCGATCCCTGGCATTGGTAGGAGACACAAAGTGAGGTGCTGCCCTAAGTGGGAATAGGTAGGTGGAGGACACTGGCTGAGTCACCACAGAGGTGGGACAATTAACCAGTCTGTCCTCATTACATGTCTGCCCATTGGATGCATGCAGGTATACACAGGTGATGGGGAAATTAGCACTTAAAATAGAAATACCTCTATGCAGCAATATGATGCAGCATTATGAGCCTCAATCTCCTCACTGGTCCAAAGCATAGTTTGGAGCAAATCCAGGGGAGGAACAGGAATGCCCAGTAGACCAGGGGGATGAGAAGAGGCCCTGGAGGCATTCAATGGTCAACTGTAAAGCTGCAAAATGGTAACACACACACAAAAAGCCAACAAATGCAGTAAAGTAAATCCAAAGTGTTCAAAGCTATATCAAAAAAGGGGAAAAATAAGTGCATTCACAAAGAGTAAGATGCAGTTAAAGTATAAGATTAAGGTTATGAGCTGTTGACAAGCGGTTTACAGTACTTCAAGGTTTCAGCCCCTCAGCATCCATATGTCTATTCTGTGACTCTAAGCAAGTCACTTAGACAGTGCTCTGGGGCAGTGGGTAAGTGGGCTAGGTTTCAAAATGGTCTCCTTGAGAGCATACTTACTCACTTCCTACGAACCTGTGACAGAAGGCACGACAGGTACCTAGCCCAATATATCTAACATTTCTGGAACATGTTACCATTACACATCAAGCAGAGTACTTCCCCAGCATCCAGTGCATGTGCCTGGATGGATGATCACAAATTTTCATCTACGGTTTGTAGAAAAGTATATTCTAGGACTCTAACAACATTTTCCTGTCAAAAATGTACAAAGCATTCTGAGGTTTTTGATATGCCCAAAGCTGCAGTGCAGCAAAAGAGATTGGGTGACGATTACAGTAGTGCATTATGAGATAAGGGAAGGAACCAAAGAAGACTGGAGATGCTATTTGTGGTGAGTTGCCATAATTCCTGTCAGCATCAGCATTGCTGTTAGGAAGGATGAACACATTAATTACTACATAATTAATTTACACGGCCACTTTTTCATCCTTGGGTGTTCCTGAAAACAACAACCATACTGACATTTCCATTTAAATTACAAAGTGAAAGTCTGTACTAAAACATATAACTACAACTCCAAACATGGATTTAAAGTGCATCTGCACAAGATAAACAATTAAAAATAGGTTCCAACCATCTTTGTTGTATGCTAGAGAAATAAAATACATATACAAACAAAAAGGTTGGTAATTTTCAAGAGAGATAAACTTGCCAGGCTTTTAATAAATCATTTATTTTCCTTTCCGTGACATTACTTACATCCAAGACATGAATATTTATGACTATATAACCGTGTCATTATATATGCTGCAACTCAAAGTTCCTTAATAGCATCTTTCAAGATATCCACAATACATTATAAATGACGGCTAGCAAAGAGCAATTTTATGAATATCATATAAGGGGATAATGAATATATAGCACCTTGACATTCCAGAATAGACACCGAAAAGGTAAAAAAAAAAAAATAAATTCTAAACTGGGTGGGATACACCAAGTAACATGGAAATAAATGGAAGGAAAACAGTGCAGCACTTAAAGCATTCCTTGCTCATGTCTGAAAAATAAGCAGCTGTGCTTCCACTCTCCAAAGTACACTCCAAGCTAATGCAAGTCAGCTTGTCTTTCATCTCAACAGTGTTTACCAAGCATAACTCCTTCTGTTTAACAACTGCAATTGCATTTTCATACACATGCTGTTTAAACTAAAGAAGAAAATAATGTATATGGCTGATCCTGGACAACTAAGGACTGAAAATGGTTCATAATTTTATTTGCATGTTTTCTATTTAACACCACTGTTGCATGCCTCTCAAGTTGCTATCATAACATCAAAATTCAATGGAATTTGCCATCACAGCAAAGGCTGTACATGTTTTTGCCGTTACCAATTAGTCAGCGGTTTAGCATTTTGTCTTCCATCATAAATGCAATTCAGTCATTAAATGATTTTTTTCTTGCTTACTCCTCCATTTTGAAGGTGCACTACTGATTACTGAGCATGCCAGGTTGGTTTCCAATAAAGTATTCTGCTGACATGGTTTAAGTACATATATACATATATACCCAGGACACTCATGAAACAGTTGCTCTCCCCACCTCCCACTCCCAGTTAATCAAAACCTAGCAAAGAGCGACCTCAGTTATACTGAATTATAATGAAGCACTATGGACTTTGATATGCTTAGTGCAATCCACAAACTTATGTTATATTCGGCCTCCCTGCAATGTTCCATCTGTTCTACTGCTTGTTTAATTGTTCGTTTATTCTTGATGACATCCAACCAAACCCCATCCTCACTTCCTTTATTCCTACAGCTGTTATAGTCAAAGAAATCAGCAATTTGTACAGCTTAAGTACATGACTGCATCATCCAAAACTTCCAAACTTCCCAGAGATGCAGGACTTGGATGGGTTCTGTATCACCCCCTTAACATTCTCTATACGTAAGATTTTTTTTTTTCATGGTCCAGGCCACTGACCATTTAGTTCTCCCTCATGCCACCCCATTGGTTCATTTGTATACTGAGGCCACAGTTCTTTGGCCTAGTTATTTCACTAAGGCAAGAGCTACACAATTCAGGAATGTGGCACCTTCATCCATACTCGGGGGGGGGGGGGGTCATGGATTTTTCTTGAAGCCCTACAACCCCCATGCATACCTATTTGTGTCTAAACAGTTGGCATGCAATGCGCCTTTGCAAAAGTATACCTTCACCTCCAGGTGCAACATATTTAAGTGGTGTTTACAGTTTGAGGCAGTATTCTCCCAATGGATCCCTGGTCTCCATCAGGGATTCACACAACCAGAGTGTGCCTGAATATATTCCCCTGGGAGGTGTACATTATGAGAACATTCCCTTTAACAGGAGCTCCAATGAAAAACCTGGTCCTGGTCATCACATCTAGCATTTAGTGCCTTGTAAAGGTATTGAGAGAAGACAGCAACAGCATTCCTGAAAAAAACTAGATCAAACACAGATTTTGAAATCTGAATCAAACATCTGGTCTGCTCTAATAAAATGAGCATTAGAAATTAGACTCACTTGCTACTTGTGGCATGAAAGAAGGGGATTAGGGCAGACAGCAACCATGAAAAAAAAAAATGATATGGAGAGTACACACTTTAAGGCCTGCAGTTCAGATATTCTTTTGGCACAAGCGACAGCTACCAGAAAAAAATGTGTCTACTAAGAAAGGTACTCAAGTTTGCAAAATGGTACAGGTCCAAAGGGAGGTAAGGTCAGCTTCTACAACACAAAATACAGATCCCAAGGTGGCACTGCTTACTAAGAGATGATCTCAGTGGAAGTGCATCCTTGTGAAAAGCTTTGTATATTTTTAGCAAAGTTAAGGTTGAGAACAGGAGGACTTTACAGAACATACATACTGCATTTAAGTGCACTTTAGAGGAATAACTGAGGCCAGAATCAAAAGTTTGATCAAGATACTCAAGAATGGATGAACACTGCCTGAAAAACTGCCCATTCATTTGAATGTGGCCTAAAACAGAAGAACAAGTCCACTTGTTCTTACAAGTTTTTGTGAGTGTTAGGTTTTTGTGAGGAAGAAAAATTCTGAAGAAGAAAAGGAAGCATTGTTAGCCGCTAGTGGAACTACAGAAACCATGCAGTTAACCTGAGATAGTGTATGTGCTGGCGGGGCTTGCCTAATGGATGGGTTAGAAATATTCTGGATGGGCATTGTGGAAAGGGATTCTCCAGAAGGTGAGACAGTAGAAAGAAGAACCAAATCTTCTCAGGCCTCATGGAACTATGGAGAGTGAAACTGGGTTTGTACTATCTGGCTTTTGGGATTCTCACCCTCAGATGTAATGAGAGAAAAGGACACAAGAGGACAGGTGTCCATTTCTTTATCACATTTTCCATGGGACATCCTTTATGGAAGGATGAGGGAGAAGTAGCTAATGCACTTAGTATTGCGAGGGGAACCAAACAGATTGCAGCAAGGCTTGCCCCAGCATAGGAACAACTTCTGAGACACCAAGTGACTGAAGAAGCACTTATGGTGAATCAGTAAGCAAAGACTGAGCTTGTCGACCACGGTCGAGAGTCGATTATCTGAATAAGAAGTTATGTTCCTACCATAACGTTCCATGTTAGTTGTCTTCTCTCGCCTTCTTTCTTGCTTGATGGGTTCGGAGCCGATCCCTCGGCTCCGACTCGGCACTTGCTTTAGCTCGAGAACTCCTTTTACCAGCTCGAGGCAGCCCCATATCCCATGATGCAGGGCAGGAAGTACCCAGATCTCGTTTGTTGACAAAAGGGCAATAACACCAAGCATAAAAATACTTCCCAAAGGAAGAAGAAACTTACAGATGGAAAAAGGACCAGGTCTGAATGGTCTTTAGCATAATAGTTTCTTATACAAGGTCTGTCCAGGCCAGGGGGAAGGAGGGAGGGTCGCAAGAAAGAAGGCGAGAAGACAACTAACATGGAACGTTATGGTAGGAACATAACTTCTTAATGTTAAGTTGTCAATCTCGCCTTCATTCTTGCTTGATGGGACCGCGTCCTAGCACCTCTATCCTGGGTGGCTCAATGGAACAAACTCTTGAGGACTGTAGAGCCAAAACTGGCTCTGTCCCTGGAGGCCAAGTCCAATTTGTAATGGGAAACAAAAGTGTGAGGAGTGGCCCAAGTGGCCGCTGCACAAATAGTGTCCAAAGGCAGTCTAGCTTGAAAAGCTGTAGAAGTAGCTAAACTCCTAGTTGAATGTGCTTTAGGTTTTGAGCACAGCTGTTTTCCCCTGATCGTATAAATTTCAGTGATGACCGAAGAAAGCCATCTGGACAAAGTCACTTTAGAAACAGGAAGGCCTTTTTTATTATCCGCATAGGAAACAAAAAGTTGATCAGATTTCCTAAATTTTTTTGTTCTGTCCAAATAATATCTAAGCTGACGGTGGACGTCAAGATAATGTAGCTTTTGTTCAGCTCTATCTGAATAGTTAGGAAAAATACAGGGAGATCAATGGATTGATTCAGATTGTTTTTTGAAGCGACCTTAGGTAAAAATGATGGATTAGTTCTCAAAGATACTCTGTCTTTGTGAAAAATCAAATAGGGGGGTCGAACCGAAAGAGCATGAAGTTCAGACACCCTCCTGGCAGATGTAATAGCCACTAGGAATAAAGTTTTCCAAGAAAGATATTTCAGGGAACAAGAAACAGCTGGCTCGAAGGGGGGAAGAATCAAGGATGTCAGCACTAAATTTAGATCCCACTGAGGAGGAGGATTCCTGATTGGAGGCTTTAGTAGGAAAATTCCTTTCAAGAAGGCCCTGCAGAGCCTATGGGACATAATATTATGATCTGCTATCCCAACATGAAAATTAGAAATAGCAGCCAACTGAACTCTGACTGTGGAAGAAGAGGAGCCTGCATGAAAAATCTCTGCTAAGAAGTCCAGAACTGCCTGAACAGGGGCAGTAAAGGGATCAATATTTTGGGCCTTAGCCCAATAAGAGAAACGTTTCCATTTGCTCGTGTAAATCCTCCTGGTAGAGGATTTTAGTGAAGCTACTATGATATCTCTAACTGGGTTAGAGATCAAAGGAAGCCTGGCTAGGGAAGGAAGTGGAGCAACCATGCTGTGAGGTTGAGAGAAGGGATTGACCGGTGCAGCTATCCGGATTGGTGAATCAGTAGATCTGGCACTGGGTCCAGATGCCACGGCTGCACCAAAAGGTGATGATGGAGGAACGGGAACCAAACTTGTCGAGGCCAGTAAGGGGCAATGAGAATCAATTTGGCTCTCAAAACGGTAGCTTTCTGGATCACCTGAGGGATCAGAGGAAATGGGGGGAAGGCATAAAGAAGTCCCTGGGGCCAATCCTGGGTCAGAGCGTCTCTGGGGGGATGGCCTGATAGAGGGAAGAGGCTGAAGAAGTCTGAACATTTGCTGTTTTGGGGAGTAGCAAAAAGATCGCAACATGGACGACCCCATTCCAGAAAAATCTGTTCCGCTATGGATTGCTTGAGAGACCACTCATGAGGCATGAGAATAGCTCTGCTCAATCTGTCCGCTATAATGTTGGTTTTCCCAGGGATATGCGTTGCTACCAGAAACCGATGAGAGGAGATCGCCCATTGCCATAGTCTGAGCGCTTCGACACAAGGGGTAGGACTTGGTTCCGCCCTGTTTGTTGATATACCAAACTACAGACATGTTGTCTGTGTGGACTGCAATTGTCCCTACGGGAAGAAAGTCGTTGAGGGCTTGCAACGTTAAAAGCACTGCTCTCATCTCCAGGACATTTATGTGCAGATGGTACTCGAACGGTTGCCACGTCCCATGAACCATCCTGCCCTGATAATGACCCCCACCCGATCAGGGAGGCATCCGTGGTGACAGTGGCTATCGGGGACGGAGGTACAAAGCATCTGCCTTGGTGAACCTGAGACGATGTGATCCACCAAGCAAGATGTTCTTTGCATGTTTGTGTCACCAGAATCTGGTGACGCATTGGGAGCTGCTGGTATGACCACTGTGTGAACAGCATCCACTGAAGGAGGCATGTAGAATCGAGCCAGGGAAGAAGAGTGATGGCCGCAGCCATGAGACCTAATACCTTTAGAACCATTCTGGCCTGTACTTTCTTGCTGGCCAGAATGATCCTGACATGAGTCTGAATGTCTGAAACTCTGTGTTCTGTAAGGGTAGCTGACATCCGAACAGTGTTTAAGTTTGCGCCTATGAAGGTAATAGACTGGCAGGGCGATAAGGATGACTTTTCAAGTTGACTGAGATGCCCAAATGAGAACAAAGGTCTATTGTGTAATCCCTGGCTTGTATAAGCTGATGCCTGGTGGTGGCTGACAGGAGCCAGTCGTCGAGATACGGAAACACCTGGAATCCTTGACGTCTCAGGTGAGCCGTGACCACTGCCATGCATTTGGTGAACACTCTGGGGGCTGTAGTGAGACCAAAGGGCAGGGCTCTGAACTGGAAATGACTGGACCCCAGCCGAAGCGGAGAAATCTCCTGGAGCGTCTGTGAATTTTGATGTGATAGTACGCATCCTGAAGATCTATTGAGCACATCCAGTTGTCCTTCTGTAAGAAGGGCAGAATTGACTGAAGAGTGACCATTCGAATCTTGTCTTCCTGACAGACTTGTTGAGTCTGCTGAGATCCAATATTGGTCTCCAGTCTCCCGTCTTTTGGGGACCAAAAGAACCTTGAGTAGATTCCGGCTCTGAATGGTCTACTGTAACTGGCTGAATGGCTCTTTTGCAGTAGTTTTGCGATTTCTAACTCTGCAATGTCCCTTAGACCGGTGGTACATCTGGAAGGGAACTTGAGGGAAGGGACTTTCCTCGAAAGGAATTATGTAACCCTTGGATATGATCGACTGTACCCATCTGTCTTGAGTGAGGGAATGCCAGGCTTCTGGGTACAGTGATAATCTTCCCCCGACTGCCTCCAAGGAGGGACAGCCGGGCAACACCTCAGGGATGCTGAAAAGGCTTCTCAGGAAGAGACTCCCTGTTGCCCTGGTTCTTGGACCCCTCTGCCTCTAGAGCGGCGTCTGTTGTTGTTACCCCCTCTGCCTCTAGGGGTAAACTGACCACGTGAATCCGGCGTGACTCCTTGGGATTTACGGAACCACATCTTCCCACCCTTCTGTCCTTTGGGATAAGGCCTAGAAGGGGTGGAAAAACGGACTCCAACAGCAGAAAGAGTCTTGCCGTCCTGCTCACACCTGGTCAAGGTCTCCTTCACCTGAGGGCCAAACAAAGCTGACCCATCAAAGGGAGAATTTGTGAAGGACGCCTTAAAGGGATCCGCAAAATCACACAGCCGCATCCAGGCTTGGCGTCTAAGAGCCACACCTGTGCCTGCGGCTCTACTCGCTCCATCCGCAGCATAAGATATTAGCCGCATGGAGGAGTTAGCAATGGAATTGAGGGTTCCTAGCTGCGAAGCAATCTTCTCTTGGGCCCCTGCAGCTGTAGGATCCTGAACTACTTCTCCCAGCTCCTTGAGGATATCTATCTGGAGTCTGGTGAAGTGACAAAGATAATTCAGCGAATGCATAGCAAAGGTCGCTGAGGAAAACATCCGCTTGCCGTACCTATCCATGGTCCTAGAGTCCTTATTAGGAGGGTGGACGGGCACGGAAGGATCTGCAAGTTCCTTTTTGGTGGCCGCAGCCACCACCATGGCATCAGCAGGGACACCTTTGGTAAGGAATTGTTTGTCACTAGGGGCAGTGATAAATTTAGAAGGCCTCCTAGGGACTGGCTCTACAGAGTCAGGAGCTGTCCACGCCTTTCGTGCAATAACCTGCATAAGGGGGTCGAAAGGCGGAGACACCCAGGAGGTGGAGGGCCGAGATCCAAACGCCTCTAGGTATACTGACTCATCCTCAGAGGGATTGTTGGTGGGCCAGTTTCCGGTCTGTTTCAGAAGTTCTAGGATGTCTGAGAAGGAGACATCCTCAGAGGGGGATCCCTCTGACTCATCAAAGTCAGTATCCGAAGTGACAGACTCAGGGGAGTCTACATGCTTCCTCTTACAAGTCCTCTTCCTAGGAGGATCTCCCGAAACATCAGGAGAGTCCTCGGAAGAGGGGGAAATTCCCAATGGGGAAACCTGAGGCGGAGGATCTCTGGGTCCTGTAGCAAGAGAAGTGGCAGAGATGTCAACAGGTACAATAGAGGGAGGAGCTACGGGAAGAGACTGCTGACTGATACCAGTGGCCAGTACACTCTTCATCACCTCGAATGCTCCCCTCCCAGGCAGGTCCGAGAGAACCCGCTCCGAAGAGCTAGGAACTCCAGGGGCCACCGAAAAGGAAGTCTCCGAGGCAGATGTCGGAGCCGAGCTGACCAAGGCCGAGGCTCCAAGGGGAAGAGCGGGCTCGGACAAGGGTCCGATGCCACTCACCCCCTCGGAGGAGACCATGGAAGCCCGACCACCGAATCCCTCTAAGGAAGAGGAGATAAGAGTAGGGGCTGAAGGGACAGAAGGAGGTATCGGTCCTCCAGCCGTAGCAGTAACCCTGCCCGAAGACTCCAACTCCAAACTCTGGGGTAGAGTCGAAGGAGGAACAGTAACGGGGTGTGGACCAACAGTCGTCTGCTGAGACGGACTGTGTAGCATTTGGGCTAGTACCTGTGACTTGAGCAATCTACTGACCACTCTCTCTAGGTCATGATCTGACAACCTGGATGACCTTGATGATCGGCTCCGATGGCTCCGCTCCGATAGAAGAGGCGAAGCCGGAGCCGAAAGTATCGGCTCCAAGGAAGGAGACCTCGACCTCTTCCTGGAATGGGCCATCGGAGCCGATACTACTGATCCTGTCGGCACCGATTTCTCGGAGCCGGCAGAACGTCTCGGTGTATCGGCTCCAGCCGGAGCCGATACAGCTACCAAGGTAACGGTGTCGGAGCCGATCGGAGCCGACACCGATGCCTGTGCCACATGGGTGTCGGAGCCGATCGGAGCTGACCCCGATGCCCGTGCCATGTGGGTGTCGGAGCCGATCGGAGCCGACACCACAGTGGTCAAAGCAGATTCGGCACCGATAGCCATCGGCGCCGAAAGCTTTGTGGATCCAGAATCGGCTCCAGCCGGAGCCGATCTCGACTCTATACGAGTCGGAGCCGAGGCCGCAGGCTTAGAAACAGAAGCCTGGGCCTTGGCAGTTTTTGTTGATTTTTGTGGGGCCGACTTAGCCGGAGAGCCCTCCGGCTTAAGAAGACCCCTGAGAATCAACTTATTGCGTCTCTCCTGTAGGACTCTCTGGCTGAAGGAGTGACAAATAGCACAGGAGTCCTGCAGGTGAAGAGGGCCCAAACAGTACAGGCAAGAAGTGTGACCGTCTGTCAGAGACATCTTCTGACAGCACGAGTCACACTTCTTAAAACCTGAAACCCTCTCCTTAGACATGGTGCCTAAACACAACAGACACACACACCAGTCAAATTAAATTAAATTAATACCAAGAGGTATTTAATAAAAAACACCAACACACACACCCTAACAGGGGGGGGATGGGATAGGGAAAATTGACTGACTAAAAATTAAAAGAGACAGGGGTTTCTGTCAGAAAAGGTTAAATTAAAGATTAAACTATCAAAAAATTAGTTTAAACTCAAAAAAGGGGCTTAATATCACAAAAGTGAACAACTTACCAGGAGCTGGTAAAGAGAAGACCTCCCAAGCGAAGCGGCAAACGAGATCTGGGTACTTCCTGCCTTGCATCATGGGATATGGGGCTGCCTCGAGCTGGTAAAAGGAGTTCTCGAGCTAAAGCAAGTGCCGAGTCGGAGCCGAGGGATCGGCTCCGAACCCATCAAGCAAGAATGAAGGCGAGATTGACAACTTAACATCATTGATTATCCGAAACATCAATTATCGGAACCAGTCTTCCAAAGTTTTGGGGTAGGAAAAGTCAAAGTCTAAATATGTAAACATTATATGTATTTGCTTGTGCATGTGTTTTGAGCTTGTAGCCATCTCGTGTGCAAAAAATATTCTTTGTCCACTGGAATTACTGAATGGTTGAAAAGTGTATTCCTGCATGCAGAAAAAAACAAGACTTTAGAAGTATTTTATCTGGTTCAGTTATATGTTTGATTATCCGAACTACCCTAGGTCCCAATTAGTTCAAAAAATCAACTCTCTGCTATACTGAGATGTCCTCACATATGGAATGTGGTTGACTACCAAAAAGTAGTTGGACAGCACAGACTATTCCCATACCCTCACAGTTTCTCAACATAAGTTCCTTCTTGTCTATTGACTGACCAAATCACTGTCACCATGGTGTTGTAATGGATGTCAACTGCTTCTCTGGGAAAGAAGTTCTAGAGAACCTGAAAGGTCCAAAGGATTGCCCTCATTTCCAAGATGCTGTTATGGAGTTCTGCCTCAGTAGGTGTTGAAATACTTTTAACCATGTTCCTACTGAAATACCTTGAGACCCAATTTCTGGACATGGCTGCTTCAAGACACTAAGTGTTTAGGATCATGAAGGAGGATTGTATTGTGGGACATGCGTTCTTGTCCACCGACAGACATGTTCTGCAGGTTATTGAATTCAATCTGTGACAAATGAATGTAAAGAGCTGGGTGGGACTTAACTGTGATATTTTGCATGGTTGACTGCAGTGTCTAGAGAGTGGAATAACAAAATCAGAGACTTCTGAGCAGTAACCAGACCCTGATTCAAAGGCAGAACTAGTAACCAGTCATTTAGCCATAGCAAGAACTTGTCTCCTTACAAGGTCTGATGTACACGGTCACAAAAGACAGGCACTGGATTAACACTCTGGGGCAGAGGTGAGACTAAACAGATGTATCCTGTACTAATGATAGTTTTCAACCCTGAAGTTACAAAAAACTCTGAACTCCTTGGTGAATTTGATGTGCAGATAGTTACCTTGAAAGACCAGAGAGTACATGCAGCCAGTCCTTCCATGAGAAAGAAACTGCATCATTCCAATGTAAAAGGCTTCCATGGGGATACAGATGTTTATGTCACTTACATTCAAAACTAACCTGAGGTCCTTTGTCTATCTTAACCTCAAATAAAATCCTAACCATTTGTGGCCTGGACCTCTTAGACATCTCTTTCTTTGATAAAACTAAGCACCTTCACCCTTGTGGAGATTTTTTTCATGGGGTGGAATGTCAGTCAATGGAAAAGATACTGGGACAGGTTAAGTTTGTAATGCAATCTTGTATTCCATGCAAATTATTATCCTCTTCCACCTGTACTTTGTGATGGATTTCCACGAACACAGGAGGTATGGCAGATCATCTCTGACCATCTCCAATCTGGCACAGTCAGGCAAGGCCTCCAAATTGATATTTGGCTATGGGTGAACACAGTCTCCAGAAGCTTGCCCTTGTATTCTGGCAAATTACCTTGTTGGGAGCTGCCCTCATTTTTTGGTTTCATCTCCGCTTCCTACTGTTGTGTATTTGCTGTGTAAAATGCCTGATCCATATCTGGTGTTTATTCCTCGGTTTTCTCAGAAAAATACATAGAGACAGCTGAAAATGTATGCCCACAACCATGATGCTCTGGTTTTACTTTCTGAATTTTCAAGATACAACTTATCAATCTGACCTGAAGATGAAATGTCCTGGAAAGGATAAACCCATAAAGGTCACCTTGGTGCCCTGCGTAAGGTCCATCAAATAGAGCCACATGTGCTGGTACACAGCAATACCAGATGATTCAGTTCTAGCCATACATCCAGTGGCATTATAAAAAACACATATCATAAGGTTTATGTTTGATTCAGAGGAGAACAAATTTTATTTAACAAGTCTGTTTGGTAACCCCATCAACTGCCTTGTGCATCTAATCAGTGGGGCTACACTCAAAGTCCATAACATTGATAATGCAACTTAGTGTCCACATAACAAAGATGGCAGGCACACGTATATAAATCCCTAATCTATCCATCACTCTGAGTTAGAGATATGGGGAGCTACAGTCTTTTTAAGGTAAGCTGTTGAAACCAGGATATCAAAATTGGGAATCTTGGACCAAAAGCCCAATATGTTAGAGGTCAGAGGATGCAGCCAATATTTTTAAGGCCTGAAGCCACTATGTCAGGGTTTCTGAAGCCATTTGTGAGTCAACCTTGAAAGATGTCAAACAAACAATGTACCAGCCAAGAGGACTCATCAGCAGACCTGCAGGCCTTTTGAAGACTTCTGTGAAAGGATACTGGGTTAGTGGGTCATACCCTTAAACTTGAGTTCCAGATATTTCACAAATTTGGGATCATCCAGGGAGATACATGACAGCTGCCATTCTCCCACTCATCTACATCATTTGCAGGAGACTACAGAAGGGAGTCAATGCATTTACTCCTAAAGCTGTGCCGTCCTGAGCCTCTTTGGGTGGGGAAAATCTGACAAGAACAAAAAGATATCCTTTTTGCTAAAGATGTCCTGGTGGGTGGATCCAGAAGGACCTGCTCCAGAGCAAAAGGCTGAAAGGTCAAAGGCTCAGAAATAATTTGATTCAGATGGGAAAATGTTGGCCTTAGAGCTGGAACATGCAGGTCAAAGGGAACCACTAAAAGGCTGCTGCTAAGCTCGATACTGGCATTTACACAGAGAGCTGCATCAACATACTAAGAGACTCAACACTGAAAGCCCTGTGGCTGAACAGATTTGTCTCAACCTTGATAGGGTATCAACACTGGCAGTGAGGACTTAACATTTGGTACAGGTGCTAGGAGTACCATTGCTCTCAACAGCAATGTTATTAACAAGATCAGTTTTGAAGATATGTCCCATTCCCAAAGTACTGACACAAAACAGTACTCTATCAGTATGGACCCTAGCATCAGGACTGACTCAATCAGGACCGAGACCAACATGCTTGTGACAGGTATTGTCAAAATATATTGTAGTACTGGGGAAGAAAGAGGAGGCAACTTTAGTACTGGGGAAAAAACAGCCATGCAATCCCTGGCTCCAACTGACAGAGCAGAGGAAGAAGCTGCAAAATACCTTGCCTGAGCTCTCAATTAGTCCTCTGCCAACCTTTCACAGATGACAGCAGGAAGGGCAGGACATGGCGCAGTTTTTGATGCAAATAATCTGAAGCTTGTAAAGGCAGGGGAAATCAATTGCAACACAAAGTTTTCAACTAAACATTTTTGGAAAATATGTCTGAAATCCATACAGGAATTTTCTTAAATGATTCTTCAACAGTAACAGACACGGGGGGATAACTGTCTGATAGAACAGCAAAGAAGCTTGCTTTTTTAAATATGGGGTGGCAAACAAGTACAATTGGCTACCTGGGGAAAGTTGAAAGTTCACCAGACTCCTTTGCAGTCTGACACTGCTCAGTCAGTTGAAGTCAGTTTGGTGAACTCCTGAGAAATCAGACACTTGCGTGAATTAAGAGTATCCCCCCAAACAATACAAACACTTTGCATGCCACTCTTAAAAAGGAATTTTTCTCTCATAGGCACACCCATGTAATAAGTGTTGCGTGATAGTAACTGAGATAAGGCTCAGCTAAGAAAAAAAATTCTGACAGAAAAATCCACTGAAAAAAATGAGAAAATCAAAAGGTGATAAAGTTGATAGAACAATCTATAACACAGAAATGTGAATTTTTAACAACACAATGCATTTTTTTCATAAAATACCAACAAGCAGCCTGGGACTTTTTCTTCTTGCCTACCATCGAGTATGGCAATAAATACCTGGAGAGGTTTAGTATCACAGTGCATAATGCAATATAGAGTGTATATGGGGCAGCCTGGTAAGGTTTTTAACTGTCAAGCGTCCTGATACCAGCTGACCTTAGTCCCGCTGTTATTGGATTGTTATTGGATGGGATCTCCTCTTATCAGGGCTGATGATACAACTAGTAAAATATATAACATCCAAAATAAAGGTAACTTTTAAATCAAAGCTACCACTCAGCCAACTCCCATTCCCCCAAAGCATAAAAACAAACATCTCCTCAGAGTTTAATTTTACATTCTAAATTTTAGTTACTGTAAGGAGAGCATCACCACATGCTTTCAACAGATATTAAACAGAAAGTTATTCTACATGTATTTGAGTGGAAATGAATATATAACTTAATTTTAATGACTAAATATTTTTAGTGCTCATACAGGCTAACAGAAAAAAATGGTTCTCCTTTGTTGTGCATGAGTCAAATTTGTTTGTAACGGGCTGCGTTTGAAATTAAGCTTAGCTGGGATTCATAGACTGTGAGCAGATCGCATGGTGAAATTTAGGGTAGGTAGTGTCCATGCATAGGTTGTGAACAATTTTAACACACAGCACAGCTGTGCTGTCATCAAAGTAGCATGCTCTACAGTGCATGCTAATGAGCCCATAATGACAAAGAAATGCAGAAACCCTTAAAAGGCAGACCAATTGTGAAATGTATAAAACGGGTGATATTGTGCAGTGCCACACAGCCATTTCTGAAGGCAATGACTCATTGTGTTTAATAGGAAACATGTTAGTTATAGCAGCAGCAGCATGTCCTGGAAGTCGCAGTTAAAGCCAGTATGTGCGATGTTTATGCCGTAGCCAACTGCACCACAGGAGGTACAGGCAGTATCGGACATAATCACCATACAGAGTGACTGTACGCTGCCCCTGAGTCGACAAGGAAACTGTAAGGGACCTAGTCAAACTGTGTTGTCCAAAAGCGGAACTAAAGAGGATGCTTGGGATGCCAATTTCTGTGGTAAAATGGTATGTGTAGCCTTGATCATCTTAGCTATAGGGATATTCAGTAACACACAAAAGGCATTTTAGGGATACCACAGGCATCAGCCTCATGAATCCTAAACTTGTTCCTCAATATTATGTTACAACATGTGAAGGAGCAAATCTGGTTCCACAGGACAGCAGAAAAGAGAACCAATTCCATGCGATCATTTTATGATGCAACCTGTTTCCAGAGGACATGGGAGCCACAGACTGCACACATGCTGCTATCAAGGTCTCACCTGCTCCAGAGAGTCTGCAGTACATCAACAACAAGTGACACTATTCCTGGAACTGCCAGATTGTCTGTAATGCCTAGGGCATTATTTAAAATTTGTCCATGTTTCACCCAGGTAGTTCGTTTATACATTTGGCACATGACCAGCCTATGTCATTGGTTCCTGCAAGTCGACTTCCCACAGGGTGAACTGGTAGATTGATGCACACACTTGCTAGATAAGAAAAGTCTATATGCAAGTGTGTCATGAATGAGTAGCTAGCACATAATGTGTTTGGTGTTGTGTGTTGTAAGCCATGATGGATATGTTATAGAGATCTTTGGTTGATTATCCCAATATACAGTCCTCAGCCTGTTCAGGAAGAGGCATGTAACACAGCCCATATGGAAGTGTGAAATACAGGGGGAACATGTATCCAGACTACTGAAAGGACATTTCCAATCTCTAGACACCTCTGGAGGGGCACTGCAATACAGTCCAGACAAATGCAGCAAAGTATCTGCCATTGTGTACCACACTACAATACATCACATCATGCAAACAAATGGAGAAGTAGATGAACATCATGGTAGGGCCTTCCACCAGTGACAGCAGAATAGATAGAGTGGAGAATTAAGGACGATTATGCAGCAGCAGTTCCACAGTCAATGCAAAGGTGAGCATAATACACTGCCATACTGGCAAAGAAGCAGTGCCTGGTCCACAGCTACGATGCATGCATATCACACCCAAGCTATGCAGGGCAATACACAGACTGATCATGCTATGCATCAGACATCACCACACCTACAAATGGTAGGGGATGGGCACAACATAGACATCACTTGCCCAGCTGAAAGGCATAGTCAGAGATGACTGCAACACTATAATATTGAGTAGACTCATGAGAGGTGAACACAGTAGCCATGTATTTCATGTATTCTAGGAGGATGAGTGGGTTCAGTGATCACATCCTCCAGTGGTGGGGTCAAGTTGCCATGCTATGACCATTGGCTTATGGTGTCAGGAACTGATGCAGTCTGTGGCAGAGAAAGAGAAGAACTACTGGATCATATATGGGCACCTTGACAGGGTGCCTCATCTTAAGCGTAAGTGCTGTTGCCCATGATCTGAGGTGGCAGACTATGTGCTCATGGGTAACAAGTAAGGGATAAACTATGAAACTATGGATATGCAGCCTAATTAGAAATCCCAGGAGTTGAGCCAGAGAAGCACTGCTGTACATGACAAGAACAATGCCCACAACTTGGCATAGCAGGTTGTGCAATGCAGTCTCATCAACAATTTATGCTGTGTGAATTGAGACAGATGGTACCAAACCCCACTGCATCCACATCCTCTTATAGCCATGGACTGCACTGCCTGTGAAGGCATATCAGATGGTAATTGTAATGTGCCTCATGGAGGCAATTATGAAGGTGAAATTTGCCTCTGGCAACCTTAGCAGCACTGTAAAATCCCCATCACTAGATCCTGCGTCAGTCTGCAGATGGTGCATGCCATTTTGCAGGCCACAGGGCACACTTGCCATCTCCACAACTCTGTGGGTAGCAGCAGCCTGTGCTTTAATATCACTGACCTGCACATCAGCTGGTTATAACTCCCAGTGTAGCAGTCACAGATTCATAGGAGATTACTAGGCTACCAGCTCAAGCCTAGCCACTTTTACCCATATTTTACCCAGTCTTCTGTCCTAGGGAAAATATAACAAGGGGCAGGGTATTGACTATTTTTGACCTCTTCTGTCCATAAGGGATATGGCTGCTATATCAGGGACAGTCCTAGCATCATTGTGAGACTGCATCATCCCCACAGTCTATCCCTAGTGGTGCATATACATACCTCAATGGCAGTTACACGTCCGATGCTGTGTGGGCTGGGACTACAAGTGAAGCCTGTAAGGGACTCTCAGCTACTTGATGTCATCATGCACTGGTGAGACTGCTTACTCAATCCTATTCTCTGCAGTTACCTCTGTAATGGTGGGTGTGACTGACAACTCCCATCTATAGTGTTGCACACAGTGGCAATGTAAGACTGGGCTGTGCCGCCTGCCTGCTGCCATCAACCCTATGTTGTCATCTTGTGCTGGACTGTCGACCAGTGGAACCTGTGAAAGCATGAACACATGGAACACCACTGTTAGTCCCCAGAAACATGTCTCTGTAACTCCCTGTGGCATGTCAGCAAGTATACTGAATATACCATTAATGCACATATTAACACACAAATATTGTCATGCAGGCTGTTGCAGTTGCAGACCATGAGTGCTTGGAAGGATAGCTATGGAGGTGGGCATTGGTCAATCACGAACTTCAAACATGCAGTGGAGTATGCTATAAATGTACTTTAATAGACATTACTTACTTGATGTGCCCACTGCTAATATGTTGGTGGTTGGTACCTGCTCGGCTCCCACATCCAAGCCACCCCCAGGTATGAGGGGGCACTCCCCATGGCTGAAAAGGGACACTGAAAATTCCTCCACCTCATTAAGCCACTTCTTGTGTTGTTGGTTCATTCCCTGTGGTGGACCAGTTTCACAATGCCTTGTGCCTTTTCTTATGCACAAATTATCACATCAGTATTCTTTGTCACACATATTGTAGAGACCTACTATGGTCATCTATATTATTCACATTGTGCACTACTCTCTGACAAATCTGGCCTCAATAATGCTTGTCAGTGGCATCTCTGTCCAGGAAGTGCATACCATGTCAGTGGAGGGCCTGCAGTAGTACTTTTTTCATCTGTCTAGTGAACTTCATAGAGTGTCCAAGCCAGAACCTGCAGTTGGCAAAACATATCAGTCAGTGGATATGATGGTATGCTGCAAGATACACAAATATGCCCACTCCACAGCCTCCCCCTTTATGCACCTGGTTACCACTTGTAATTAGTGCTATGCATAGTGTTCTGACCAAACTTGCCTATAAACTGTAAGCATACCTTGAAATATGTTCCTGGAACCCTAAACCCTTTACTGCATGTCCATCCTAAGTGTTTCTGTGTTCATGGTTTGAAGCACCCCGACCACAGGTAGATGGTACTGTGCCTGGAACATTTGCCTCACTCTTGCTCTCTCTCTCATATCCATCATGGGGTTTTGTTCTTGTTGCTGAAGTACTTTGCCAGGTAGGACTCCTTCTTTAATTCTGGGAAGGTCCACATCTACAGTGGCTTTACTGAAATTCATGTACTTTGAAGTTGTGTGGTTGTAAATCTTATTTAAAGTAAATAGCACTGACACTATATACTTCTCAGAAGTACAGGCAAGCACAGAAGGGCTGTGGCGGACTAAGTTTGCGGATGACTGCAAACTGGATGCTATAACAGAGTCTCCGGCCGACATGGAGATCCTCCAGAAGGGCCTAAACTGATGCATGGTGTTAAAGCCATGGTCTCAAGCTAAATGCAAAAAAATGTGTAGTAATCCCCTTTGGAAAAAACAGAGTAACTGCAAACTACAACATAGGAGGTAGCCCCCTGAAATTAGAAGATGAAATAAGGGATCTAGGGACCCAAGTAGACAGTCAGCTTTCCTTTGATAACCATGTTGCCAAAGTGGTTAGAAAATCCTTCTATATGACCCATATGATCACGAAAGGGTTCGCATCAAGATCTAAGGATGTAATGGTGCCCCACTACTCTTCCCTCATCAGACCCATTATTGAGTACAATGCACCAATTGGAATGTACCTGGCTAGACATCTCCAGCAGCTGGAGAGACCATAAAGGTACCTAACCAAGAGGATTACTGGCCTCAAATAGTTGCCCTATGCAGCAAGATTGAAAAAGCTAAGACTGTTCTCTGTTGCATACCGCTTTCTCAGAGGCGATCTCTGTCTAACGTACAGAGCCATGTCCAACCCAGAATTGTTGAACATGCTCCATCTTAGCAAAACCAAATCTACTCGAGCTACACGCTCTAGGGATATAAACCTCAACACAACAATGAATAGAACATGCTGGAGGGATAGATTCCCTTTGCAGAGACTTCCCTTACTATGGAACAGGGTCCCGATCTACACAACACAGAGCCCCTCACTATCACTCTTCAAGAGGAACCTTGATGGGTAACAGAAAGTTCACACCGGGAATCACACCAACAGCACTACTAGATAGGGGCCAAGGGTACTAGCTGCTAGTACAAGGGTCTAGGGAACTACTAAAGGGGCGGTGAATACCGCACAACATGGCTGGGCTAATATATGCCTTCGGGCAGATACCCCAGTACCAACCTATGAACCTATATCACACTAACAAAGGACTCATTAGCACAGCAGGGATTTTAATTAAGCTATTTAGTGTCACTGTCTGTGAATTACTGCAGGTGCACAATGTGCTATCCATACAAGCCAGTGAAAAATGTGCACATTGTAGGAAATGCAATGCATGTATTCCCATAGCAGCACATTGCACCACAACTTTGCATGAGAAGTGATACATAAATGTGCACCTATGTACATGGAGCTACCATTTTGATCCTCAAGTAGACCAGACTGAGTGACTATGGCTACTTCAGGGAGTGGAGAGTACAGAGCTTCATATTGCTATGTCAAGGAAAACAAGATTTTCCTGTTTGCCTTTTACAGGAACTTCAGGGAGTGCCTGCTGGGCAATTATGATGAACCATTAGCTGACATGAATGCTGAACACCACCACTGACACCACACATAGTACTGGACAATGCTGGCATCAATACAGTGACATGAAGTAGTGCCACCCTTACCTAATTCACCAAAGGGAGTTAGGGGCTCAGGAGAGGGGGCAGAAATTAATTCTGACCATTTTTTTTCAGTAGTATTTTTTTCTACTCTCTTAAGAGTTGTACAGGGACACATCAGCAACTTATGTAGTTTACCAGCTGTGATGTAGTAGCAACAGAACATGGCTGGCTGCTGCAAAACAGAGGAAGCTCCTTTCAAGGAAGTGAGGTATGCATATGTTGTGCTGCAGTCAAGATTACATCTGCAATAGTGTCATTCACATGTGTGTGTTATGATCTTGTCCCATTCAGTTATCTTCTGCAAGCTCATTTGTGGTTAAGGAAAAGAAAGCCAGATCACCTCAATCTTTATTAAAGTCAAAGTCACATAGCTTCCTCTGCAGCAGGTTAACTGGAGAAGTCTCTAATGTCACCTGATGTTTGCCTCTCAGAATGCAGGTGAAGTCGCCTCTCCTGAAGGTGAACAGGTGTTTTCCTGGTAGAAGCTGGTTGCTGCTCAGGTAGACAAATGCTCTGGGAACAATAAATGTCTTCTAACATGGCAGACTGAGCTGTGTGAAAAAAAGGCCACAATCATCAGGCATGTAGAAGACCAACTAGGCCATAATACCAGATACCCAAGTGAGTGATGCTTAGATTTTTTGCACTCTGGGCTGACCTTGTAGTCATCTGTGCCAGGACCCCATTTCTATCCTCATTCTGGCATGTTCCATCTCTTCTGGGTCAGTCTATGTTCCTTGCTCCCTGTCAAACCTTCCTCAGCACCACTTAACAAAACCTCTGTATGCATGTGTCCCTCTTCTAGCTTCCCCATGTTTTGTGTACATACCATTACATCTTTCTACATCTGCATTCTCTATTCTGCATTTGCCTGAACATCCCTGCTATTAGCCCTTCTCCCTCTATCCCATCCACACCTATCTTTCAATACCTCCACCCTTCCTTTAATAAAACTTAAAAAGGGGAGATTTCCCTGCAAGGTAATAGATGTCCTACCCTTTTTCCCTCGCATTTAAAACCTTATGCTAATCCTTCTGGGTTTACATCTGTTTCTGCCATTTCCTGCTTTCCTATCTACCCCCTTTAATATGCTGAATAGGCTTGCAATTGTACTGTGCACACACAAAATGGCTTTGCTGTTGGCCACTTTCACTTTGCTCAGCTTCTGCCAGTTGGTCACTATTTGTAGTTATACAGTGCTACACTGTATACATCATAATGCATTAATAAGGTAGAACCAGTTAGCTTTAACTGTGACTTCCATCACATTGGTCATGCGGGCTACTATAGCACTGAAGCACCGTTCATGCTGTAGCACAGCCTAGCTCTGTCTATTCCATAACTGCTGTACATCTTGTTTTTATGTAGTCCATTGCTCAGTAGGCAGGTACCTAAGATATGTCTGCTGTATGGCACTTGGCACATTAACCTCCAGAAATACTAGCACTGCACAGGTGCAAAGCACTTCTCAGTGAATCCCAGCCTATGTCTTTATGCATGAAATTCAAGATTTAAGTTTTATTCTACCCCTAAACAATTTTTGACCCTGCCTCCAACAATGAAACCAGGAGCCCTACTGCCTACATCCACACTAAAGTAATATCTGACATTATACAACGACCCCCCCCCCCATAAATATTCCAAAACGTGCACGCTGATTGGTCAGCGTGCATGTTGTAAATCAGACTTCTACTAAATGGAAAAAGGTCCGGTTATCTGGACTTTTTCCATTAGTATAAGTCTTTTTTTACAGCAACGGAGAATGCAAGATCTCAGTTGCTTTTTAGACACGGTCTCGCTATGTTAAAGGAGTTTTAACATAGCGAGAAAGCTTTAAAAAAAGTAACGGAGATCTTCCTTTCTCCGTTGCTTTTTATAAAGCTGTCTCACTATGTTAAACTCCTTTCATATACCGAGACACTTTGTAAAAAGCAACGGAGATCTTGCTTTCTCCGTTGCCTCCACCCACAGCTGTGACGTACTGCGTAAGCATACTCATGCGCAGTACATCAGAACTGCCGCAGAATACCAGACAGCTGCGGAAGGGCAGCAAGGAGGCATTATACAATGACATTATTTAAGAAAAGTAAGCATTTTTTTTCTTAAATAATGTCATTGTATAATAGCAATAACCCACTTCTGGGTGTGGGTAATGCTGGATCTACCCACGGTTGTCTTTGTTTGGCCACTCGGGCTTCGCCCTCGTGACCAAACCCCACCAGCCGTGGGTAAATCCAGCATTACCCACACCCAGGTGTGGGTTATTGCTATATTATACTTTATTTAACAGTACAGGATAAGACAAAATCTAACCCAAATCCTATGAGGCAATATCTTTAAGCTACCTTACCTTCCTTTATTTCAATTTTAAGATTTCTCTGAAGAGCTTTATTCCAAACATTTGAGTAATTAAACTTGCATAGGAAAAAGAGTTTATCAACCTAACAAAGCTGAGTATATGGAACGCAAGGTTTTAGGGCTACATTTAGAAAGTATCTGAACTCAAATTTGTTCCTACTGGTACAAATAAAATAAATTAATGTATTCAGTTTAACCGATATACACACACACACACACATATATATATATATATATATATATATATATATATATATATACACACACACACATATAAAAATTTATATATATATATATATATAAAAAGATTTTATATATATATATATATATATATATATATATATATATATATATATATATATATAAACATATGCATACATATACACACACACACACACATGTATATATATATATATATATATATATATATATAAATATATACACACACAAACACACACACACACATATATATATATATATATATATACATATATATATATATATATATATATATACACACACACATATATATATATATATATATATATATATATATATATATATAGGTCTACTTTGATTGGTCGAAAGCACGTACACTCAAACGTTATTTTTGCAAGACGAAAATAATGAAAACTGAAATCCCAAACCGCAGTTTTTCCAGGGCAAAATGTGGGGAAATATGCCCTTTCCCCACTGTAGTGCGATCCTTGAGTGAAATTTGGGGCAGGGGTTTACTTGCCCTGGGAAAAATGCTTGAGTTCAGATTTTAATTTTCGTTATTTTTCATCTCACAAAAACAGAGTTCGAGTATTTGGGCTTTCAAGCATGCAAAGTTGTGTGTGTGTGTGTGTGTGTGTGTGTGTGTGTGTGTGTGTCATATAAAATCATACACCAGTCTTTTCTGTTGATATCACATCTATTTTGGTTCTCAAAAGATTTAAGATCCCTACATTTGAGTCTACTTCCACTAATAGGATACCATCCAGATCCCAAGAGTCACTTGTAGGAAAAAAAATGTTTTTGTACAATAGTTCAAAAAGGAGAACTCCACCTTATCCAATCTCAGAATTGTCAGTGAAAGTTTGCCTTTAAATACTCAAGTATTTTTGTTATATAGCTTGGCTTAATAAATTAATAACTTATACTTAAGCAATAACCCACATCTGGGTGTGGATAATGCTAGATGTTGTTTGGTCACGAGGGCGAAGCCCGAGTGGCCAAACAAAGACAACCGTGGGTAAATCTAGCATTACCCACACCCAGACGTGGGTTACTGCTATTATACAATGACATTATTTAAGAAAAAGACTACATACATTTCTTAAATAATGTCTTTGTATAACACGTCCGTGCTGCCCTTCCGCATCTTGTTGGTATCTCAGAGCTTTTTTTATGTACTGTGCATGCGTATGGGACTTGTGTTCCACCGCTTACGCAGTACATAAGTGCTGTGAAGAGTTAGCAAGGGACAACAGAACATCTCCGTTGCTTCTTCTTCTTTATAATTAATAAAAAAGAAGAAACCAGGAGCATTGTTATGTTCGGGATAGTCGGGACAGACTAAATAAAAGGATAATCAGGTAAGTTTTTAAAGATCCGTAGAACGTACCTGATTATCCCCATCTCCCGAATGTAAAAAGTCTTCAGTTTTCTTTTTTTTAAAAAAAAAAAAAAAAAAGAAGAAAAGTAAAAAAAAATGAGATATACTAACAGGAAAAAGTCTGGATGACCGGACCTTTTCCCGTTAGTATAGTTTCAGATTTACAACGGGCACGCTGATTGGGTTGGCCAATCAGCGTGCTCGCTTTTTAATATTTTAGGCCGGTCATTGTAAAATTCATGATTTCCACTTGTAAAAGGGTTTCAGTTAATAGCGTCTGGCTGTTTGACCCAAACATTCACAAAGTATAGAGGAAGACTCTTCCAAATTTCTTGACAAAAGGCAAGATAGGAGGAATCTATGTAATGTCAGCAAAGAGTAATTTTGTTAAGAATAACATCAGTTACACAAGTCTTCCTGGAGGGCTGGACATTGATCTACAGGTTGATAACAGCTCTCCAAGTGTGAGCTGGGATACAAGATCTGAATTACCCAGATATGGAAAAGCCTTACTAATGTGAATGCTACTGGCTGACAAAAAGCAGTTACTAAAAAATCAAAATCTAAACCAACTGTAATTGAAAAACCTAATATAGTAAAGGAGATAAAAAAAAATGGGCAAGATGTGGAGAGATGGTTCTTGAGGATACTCATAGCAGTGTGGAGAGAAAATATCTCACATAACTGAAGAATAAAAATATTAGTGCCAGTGTTCAAGGACAAAGGGGGCATTCATAACTCTGGGCAATACAGAGGTATCAAACTCCTGTCACATTGCATGAATGTTCTGGAGAGGGTGAGTGATAAAAGAATATGCACAGTAGTAGAAAGTGAGATGGGAGATGAGCAGTTTGGATTCAGGTCAGGAAGCAGCACAACTGCCGCAATGTTTGCAGTGAGACAGATAGTTGAGAAGAAGCTAAACAGGAGGAAAGAGTCCAACTGGACATTCCTAGATTTGGAGAAAGCATGTGACAAAGTCCCAAGAAAGCTGATTTGGGTAGGCATGCGGTGGTTTGAAGTCCCAGAAACATCGACAAAATTTGTGCAAGCTATGTACAAGGACCCACTGACAATCTGCGTTTGGTCTCAGAGAGTGGTTCTCAGTGGTAGTGGGTGTGCATCAGGGTTCAGCCCCGAACCCACTGCTGTTTGTATTGATGATGGACTACAATAGCAAACAGGTCAGAGGGGACAGAGCAACTAAGTTGCTGCATATATATGATGTGGCATTACAGGCATACTCGGAGCAAGAATATTACCAAGAACTTCAGCAAAGGATACAAGAATGGAATCAAAACTGAAGGCACATGGGAAAAAATGGAGTACACATAAGACATTTGTAACGGCAGCAAATAGGGAAATCAGAAGAATATGAAAATTGAGATAGATGGGAAAACAGTGGAAGCTGCTTCAAGTATCTGGGAGGGTTGGTTGAGGAGAAGGGAAGTCTGAATGAGGAGGTCAAAGCTAGAATCAGAGGGGATGCAGCAAACTGGCATAGAGTGTCAGGTGCAGTTTATGACAGAAGAATGCCAAAGAAGATGAAACGTAAGGTGCACAAAACAGTGGTGTGACTAGTACAACTGTATGGTACAGAAACATGTGAAGTAAAGGCAGAGCAGTTGAGAAAGCTAGAAGTGATGAAGATGAAGTGCCTGAGATGGGTGGTAGGATGCACACTGTGGGACAGACACAGGAATGAATACAGAAAAGCAGAAGCCAAAGCACCTCCAATTGCTGAAAAGGTCAAAGACAACACATTACTGTGGTTTAGGCACATGTGCAGAAAAGCAAAAGAAAATCTGGTAAAGAAGATTTGGGACAAACAGGAAGAAAGCAAGAGAAAATGAGGGCATCCAGCAGAGAGGTAGACAGACTGTGTGAGAAAAGACCTATGTCAGTCCAGTATATGTGTTAAAGAAGGCAGGAGAGTGGTAATGAACAGAGGGAGATGGTGACAACTGACCACAAAGCAATCCCATGTAGAAAATGGGAAAAATGGGGGTTAATGAAGATGAAATAAAAAATGGATAAAGATCCTAGCAAAGCCTGATCTGGACCTAGAGAAGGAATCATGCTTATAATGCCTTGTAAACATATGTACAGAGGACCAAGTTGTGGCTTCTAGAATACATTTAGAATCCAACCCTTTCCAAAAAGTGATAAATGAAGCCAAGGCCCTGATAAGAGTGGGTTTTGACCATACCTAAAATTGTTTTGTTGTGGTCAGTATAACAAAAGGCAATAACCTGAGACTAACATCTGGAAATTGTCTATTTTGACACGTTGTCCCTTTTTCTTACCTTCACAAGAAATGAACAACTGATCCAAAGATCTGTAAGATTTAGTTCTATCAAGATAGTAAACCCCAAACCAAAGATTACTAATACACAAAAAAACTCAAAGCCAAGACAAAATGCACTAGTTGGGATGGCACCCTCTGGGTTGGTATGACACTGATGTCACGGTGGTGCATAAATCAATCAGACCAAAGCAACATCCCCATACAATTTATTGTAGAACAAATCAAATCAGTTTAAGGGTGCCATCCCAACTAGTGCGTTTCATGTTGGTTCTGTCAAGATCGTATCTGAATTGTCTGTGAACATCCAAGGTATGACATAATTGGAAAACACTTTAGGTGTAAAAGAAATATTAGTTCTCAAATAAACTCATTCTTTGTGGAAAATGAGATAGGGTTGACTCAGCAGAAGGGCGTGCAACTCAGACACTCCTCTAGACCTCAACTCAGCCAGATTAGCTGGTTCAAATGGAGCAAGTGTTAGCTTATCTAACACAGTTTTAAGATCCAATGAGAGGCCAACTGTTTTACTGGAGGCTGTGATGTCCCACCACCTCTGGGACAATAATCAAGGAGTCTCAATCTTCACCACTAGCACCTGTGAGGAACATTCACCGGGAGGATAACAGGTACACACGCAGTATCTCCAGATGCAGCTCTCTGCATCAAGCATAATCAAGCACAATTTCCCTTAAGAGCACACAAGGAACACAGTCAGTCCAGGTGCTGGTTCCACTCTCTCCAGTTCACCAATAAGACTCCCTGCTGGAACAGCTATAGAGTTGAGTCCTTAGCCAGGGTTCCAAGCCAAGTCCTCCAACACTCTCTCTGTCTAACCAGTGCTTCATGTCCCTGCCCAAGTAGCTGACACACACACACACACACACACACACACACACACACACACACACACACAATGCCAGCTACCTACTTTAAGGCCCTTAACAAAGGGTGTCCAATTTTACTGTGTAATACTTCTACTAAAACAAATGGTAGCTTGACCAAGAGCAAGGCTATTAGGAGTGGTCCACACAGTGTCACCAAATAAATATGCAAATACTGTCAAAACTTAGATATCTCTACAAAGATCAACCACAGTGAAAGGTTTAAATATATTTAACAATAAAAGAACAAGACAATGCTAAGTATACATTCACAGTGACATCAGAGATCAAAATCACAGGAAATACTTAAAATAACATTGAAGGACAAGCTCAGACAAATAAAGAAAAACAATATCAAACTAAGCTTCATTATATTCCTGACTGAATCTTAGAGAATTATAGTATTCCGTACTTACTTAATAGAGCAAGGCAGATGATGTGGTGATTGTTCCTTCTTGTTGTCAGACCAAAGACAGAATACAGAATGCTCAGTCTCATTAAGAGACTTTTCAAAGTAATATCTAAAATATTACTTCTGGGATAGCTTGCAAAATGACATCACTTCTGGTCATCTGACTGCCAGTTCTCAGGCAAACCTCCATTGCTGGAAGCTGGCAGGATTTAGTACCTACCTGTAAAAATACACACACAAGGGCTTTTGCTCAGATCTGTGGCAGGTGCTGGAAGCAATTTCATACTTCCATGCTTCCAGAGTAGTAATTAGTTCACCCCACAAACGATACAGAAAGATTCTAATACAGACTGTGTCTCTGGCTGAATTGAAACCTGTGAGATAGCATCTTTATGACCTAGCTCGTAAAGTGATTTAATTTCAGATATATTTTAGTTTACTGGACTGAGGTGAACCTTCCTGTTTACTCTGTTAAAACATATACATTTAAAGGGTTCCTATTACAATGCGTCTTGGTCGAACTTAAAAGACTGAAAAGGCAAAATATCGAAACAGCTTTTAAGCAAATTCTTTCCCTGGGAAATAATTCACTTGGCCACTTCATTACTTTCCCATTTTCGGCACTGTAGTGCGATCTCAGAGTTTTAAGTAGAGGGGTTGTGGGGGGCACAGCCCCCCATATAATGTAATGTTTAAAGTGTTTTCTTTTTTTTTTTTTTTTTTTTTTATTGGAACAGTGATTTTTTTTTCCCTTGGAAAAAAATTGCTGTTCTGACAGTGCGACATTGTAAGCTTTTGCTTACATAAGGTCGATTAATCACCGTTCACTTTTTTAAGCATTTGGTGATGTAATATAGACCCCATTTAAACAGTTACAACAGTGCACGTACATTTCCGTTCTCTCTAGTAGGATACACTGTGAATACATTTCAAACACAAGCTTTACAAATACCTTTTCAACACAAACATCTGTACAAATCAGTTTGATATACACAACATACAGTTCTAATTCATTTGTAACACAAGCATCTTGTATAAATCAGTTTGATATTCACAAATGATATAGTTATTTACAAAATTCCAGTTAGCTGTGATGGCAGTACCTCCTACCATCACAAAGGCCTATTAAGCAAAACCCCCTTTCAAATGCATTTTAACATGAGAATGTATTGAACCAGGAGCATCCGTGGGCAGGCATGATGAAATGACCAACAAATGAACCTTGAGGGAGGAGTACAAAAGGCCATAGGATACTAACTCAAACAAATATAAAAACAGACAACTAGCCTTGAGTGTGTGTGGATTATGTTGTTGGCACCAACTAGAAAAACTTTTCCATTTGCCAATGAGCAGGCTCTCTTGCCTCCATTAGTACTAGCTGTGCATCCTTAGTAAACAGGTGCCTAAGAGGAATTAAGACCCTGTCATCCAGACTGTCAATTGCAGTTAATTGGGGTTGGGGGTGTATCAGACACCCTTGATCTTATGTAAGTAGATCCATTCCATGAGAAAGCTTGTGGTAATTGCTTCTGGCCATTTCCAAAAAGAAGGGAGAACTACTATTGCCTGGGCTAGAAGGGAGTCACAGTAATGTTTATGCAGGATTCCTTCTGAATCTAAAGAAGTACTTTAGACATCAATGGAAAGGGTGAAAAACCCTACAGGAGCATTTCTGGCCAAGGAAAGGGCATCTGGCTTCCAAACCTTCTTGCATGGAGTCCTAGAGCAGAATCTTGCCAGCTAAATGTTCAGACAGGAGGTAAATGGGTACAGTGGAATAACTCCCCACAGCTGGATCAAATCTTGGAAGATCCCCAATCAAGTTTCATTTTGTGAGGGCAATCCTTGTCTTGCTCAGCTTGTACACTACATCATTTTGCTCTGACAGAATGTAGGATGCCTGCAGAATGCAAGATTGTTCTGTGAAACTATATCACATGCTAACATGGCAAGTCTGCAAAAGGGGTATGATCTGGTTCTCCCTTGCTTGTTGATGTACTACACGACCGTGGTATTGTTAGTAACAATTTGAAGAGGTCCAGGGGACCAAAGATGATTTGGAGTGTTTAGTGCCTTGATCTGGGCAAGCATTTATTTTATGTTTATTTAACTGCCTGCATCTGCCCTTGGTGTCCACACACCTTGCACTTTAATCTCTCCTAAAGCTACTTTCCCAAGCAAAGTCCAAGATATCGTCTGTGGTAGACTGCTTTGGAGCAGGGGAGACCTAGGTTTAGGGAAATTTGCTGTCTCCATTCTGTGATCTCTCTTCTAAAAATCCCCAGCATTGGGATTTGAAGAAACAAAGGATGTTGGCCCTGGGATAAAACAGACTTCAGATACAACTGTATCTTTCTCATATGGAGTCATGCCAGGGGGTATCATAAGAATCATATATGCCATGAGATCCATAATTTTGAGGTATTCTACTGCAGTGACCAAAGTCTGACAGGAAAACCTTAGAAATAGATCTAGATATAGATCTATTTTTACCTGTAGAAGAAAAGCTCTTTGAATTGAGGTGCCTATCAGACACCCCAGGAATACAATCCTGTGTGAAGAAGTCAACAAAAAGGCTTCTGAATGTTCTATTAGAATCTCAGCTTGTATAAGAGATCTCTTGCCTAACAGAGAAATACCAGACACTTTGAAAAAACTTTGCCAAAGATAAGCAAGTCATCTGCAGGTGGTGCAGTGGTGCAGCAGTTAACATTGTCACCTCACAGCAAGAGGTTCTCTAGTTCAATTCTCAGCTGGTGTGCCTTCTGTGTGGAGTCAGCGTGTCCTCCCTACATTTGCGTAGGTTTCCTCACACATTCCAAAGACATGCAACTGGAGAGTTTCTCCCCAGCCCTCTGCTGAAAATAGGCTCTGTCCTAGTCAAACTTTCCCAGTCAACAAATGTTAAATAGATAAATAAATCTAAAAATGGAAACATGTGGATACCCTGCAGCTTGCAATGAGTTATAACTGGAGCTAGACACTTTATGAACTTTCTTAGCACAGTAAATAGTCTAAAGGCTAAAGAAGAGAACTGATAATGTGATTGAAATACACAAAAACCTTAAATGCCTAAAATCTGGATAAACAGGGATGTGATAAGCATCTTTTAAATCTAGTGTTACCAGGAAATTTAAAATGAGGAAGAAGAACTAACAGGTTGTGAATTGACAGCATTTTGAACTTGGGAATTATCACAAACAGGTTTATGAAAGAAAAATTCAGTACTGGCTTCCAAACATCATCTTTCTTTGGTACTAAAAATATCCTTGAATAAAAAACCTTTCTCAATTTGGGAAGGAAGAACTGGTTCTATCATTCCCTGAGACAGCATGTGTTGAAAGACAGGGAGATATAGAGGAGCCTGATCTGGTGGTTGATAAATTATACCCTGGAAAGCAGAAATTTCCTCACACTTCCATCTGTAACCTTGATGAATGATCTTCAGAACCTGTTGCCAAAGAGAAAAGTGGAGATTCAGACTTTCTGGAAGGGAAACGAAACTGCCAGGATGGCAGGGGGAACAAGGTCCCTTAAATAGTCATTCTAACTTGGACTGTTCTTGGTTTTGTGGGGCTCCTAAATTCTTTTTAGAATCCCCTGTCATTTCTTCTTAAACATCTGTTTACCCACATTTTGATGACCGTGTTTATTTTCTTCTGAAAGTGGATAAAGGGTTAGAGAATCCAAGAAGAGAAAACCCTCTACCTTTCCCTTCAACTTCCTATCCAGATTCAGAATCTTGAATCTCTTCGGGAAAAGTAACTTTCTTTCTTTTACCAGAAACCACCTTATAAGAATGATCACTAGTCTGAATTAAACTATGAGCCATAATAGTAAACTACTCCTGTCTGTCTATTCCTCCTCAAATTTCCATACATGTTTGGGCAGTGCAGTAGTGCAGTGGCTAGCATTGTTGCCTCACAGCAAGAGGTTCTCTGGTTCGAGTCTCAGCTGGGGTGCCTTCTGTGTGGAGTCTGCATGTCCTCCCTGTATTTACATGGGTCTCCTTCCACATTCCAAATCAAGCATTAGATGGATTGGACCCTCTAAACTGGCCCTAGGTGTTGAGAGTGTGTGTTGTATACTCTCTGAGGAGTGCAGCCTGACCCTGTAAAACCACAAACCGCTACTGAAACAACAAGTGTCTGGAGGGGCATTCATTGCTCCATGTGCTGAATGCAAGGATGGAACTGAGAGAGATACACACGTTTATTTTTGTGTTTCTTTTTGACAGGAAAAAATGGAGCCAACAATGTTATTAATGGTTGCAGCAACTTCCCCAGGGATGTGCACAACATTCTGACCCAAAAGAGAAGTTTTCCCTGATCCCTCCATCAAGACAAAAAGTGGCTCTCCCTTGCCACTGAGGGGAGGACATGGCTAATCCCCAGTCCATAGTGTCTATAAGGCACTGTACCAGATGGATCCAGGGTAAACAGTTAGTGGTCTGAGAAGCAAGCTATGGCCACAGCAGATATACCTACCTGTGGCTGAGACAAAATGATAGCCTGCTGTGGTGGCAAAGGCTGTTTGCTTAATTTATTTCCTTTTGTGGCTGGAAAGGATTGAACCATGGAACAGACAGTTTGTTCTATGGCCAAGCCGAAAACAGTGCCTCTTTCCCAGGGAAAACAAGCAGCAACAGAGGTTAAAAATCACTTTTTTTCAAACAAACAAAAAGTCAGTACCAAAAAGCAAAATAAACACAATTTCTCCACAGAAAAATGGCTTTCGATTACTTTAATTTATCATATTATCACCCCCTATAACAATCCTAGACCGCTTCGATCCTCTAACAAACTACTAATTCAGACTAGCAAAATTAATAACACAGCCGGTGATTCTCTCTTTGCAAACTCTGTAAGTAGATCCTGGAACTCACTTCCAGCTGATATTACCTTACTTTCCACCTTAGGTCAATTTAAAACTAGACTCAAACAACATTTGTCACTTAACTGGCTATGTCAATGTATCAAGCCTGGCTAACTCGAATGTGTAAAAATCTGTTAACCAGTTTACTGTGTAATTTAATTTAATCCTGACTTGTGCTCAGGACTAACTTTAACCTGTGGAACTTTTTTAACTTGCTTACTTATGTAATCTCTGTAAATAATCTGTTTGTAATATGTAATGCTGGTATTATGTAATGCTGTATCTGCTTACCCTTGGAGCTTTTCTCCCCGGGCCTCCGCTGAAAATGGACATGCATCCAGTCGGACTATCCCGGTCAACAAATGTAAAATAAATAAAAATAAATTTAAACAACTTTTAAACTGATAGGAACATTACATTTGTTGACTGGGCTAGTCTAACTGGATATATGTCCATTTTCGGTAGAGGCCCGGGGAGAAAAGCTCCACATAAAAAAAAAGCAGATAAGTGAAACTTATCAGACAAAACAGCTGTTTACATGGTAAGATAGTGATCATGAGAGATAAACATTTTTTTTTGAGACCAAACAATAATAGAAGAAAAAAATTATTTAGGAGGGTGTGAGACATTCCAAACTCAAAGTTGTATATACATCACAGAAGAACAAATAATTATTTACAAGGCAGGGACACATTATTTAAAAGGCAGTGACTCATTTATAAGGCAGTGATACATTCATAAAGTCCTTGCTGGGTACGATCATCCTAACATATAATAATATCCGAGAAGAATGGATTTTATACAGTTCCAAGTTAGCTAACTGATCAGATTAACAGAGAGGTAGGAAGGTGATGGTTTTAAAAGTAGCAATGAAGTGAGTAGTATTTAGTGCGAGAACCTAGGATAAAAGGAAGAGGATTCTTAGTCTGGGTTTGTACAAGGACATAGCCAGTGGGTTGTAAGGTATATTTTGAGTTTCTTTTTGAATAGTGAAGTTGAAGAAAGAGATGCAAGTTCACTGGGAAGTAGGTTCCAGATTTTTCCCACAGTGTTAGATAAAAGTGAATCTCCTGCTTTATTGTTGGGTTTTTGTCTAGATACCAGTAGTTTACTTGCTGAGCGTAGGTTTGTAAGATTTTTATATGGGGTGATTAGACTCATGAGTATTGGTGTATTGCTTGGATGATAAAGGGTCTTATGGGCAATAATACGTTGGTGGAATTGAAATTGATTATGCAGCTCCAGCCAACCAAGTTGTTTTAGATTTTGGCAGTGGTGGGTTCTAAAAGGGGACCAGTTGCAAATCTGGCAATGTTATTGTAGGAGGTTGCCAGTTTGTTCAAGTTGCTTTTTGATAGATTAGTGTATATAGGACAGGCATAGAGGATAGTTGAGATAAGGTGGGTGTGGGCAACAGTAGTTCTAGCTATGGGAGTAAGGAAGTGTTTAATCTTATAGAGGGAGCCTAGTTTTCTGTTAACTGATTTTATTGTGGTGTTGATATGAGTATCATAGTTAAGGTTGTGATCTATTGTTACTCCTAAGAGTTTGGTGGTAGTGTCAGGAGATATGACCATGCCATTATTATATTTGATAATGAAGTCAATTGGGGTGGACTTTTGTGTGGGAGTAAAGAGCAATAATTTAGTCTTTTTGGGGTTAAGGAGGAAACAGCACTGTAAGAACCATTTTTCTACTAGTTCAAAAACATTTTGGGTGAGGGACTGCAGTTCAGATGGACCTGTTGCAGAGCATATTAATGTGGAGTCGTCTGCATATTGTATGCATGTAGCTTGAGGGATGTTTACATTTAGATCATTGATAAAAACCGAGAATAGAAGAGGGCCCAATATAGAACCATGGGGTACACCAAGGGTGACAGGAAGGTGGTTAGACAAGACTATTATCCCAAAGCACTGCCTGCTGTCTGTTATATAAGTAGGACTTGAACCACAGTAGTGCCTGTGTATCAAGTGAGAGGGACTTAAGTATATTCAACAGTAGCCGATGACTTGACCATTTCAAATGCTTTTGAGAGATCAATAAATATTGTGGAGGAAAGAGTGTTACTGTTACGTTTTTTGTTAATGTGGTCAGAAAATGATAGGAGCACAGTGGTGGTGCTATGGAAAGTTATAAAGCCATGCTGAGAGTTAGCTAATGGGCTGTTTTGGAGAAGGTTGTCGAACAGTTGACGATGGATGCATTTTTCCAAGATTTTAGCTTAGGGAGAGATCAGGGCATTTGGACGAAAGTTAGAGAGTTCTGTTGAATTACCACCTTTGTGTAGGGGGATTATATGGGAGATTTTCCAAATGGATGGGATGGTACCTTCTGTTATGGTTCTATTTATTAGGATAGAAATACGATAGGCTATAACTTTTGCTGCTATTTGCAGATATTTGACTGGTAATAGGTCAGCAGAGGGGGTAGATGGCTTGATTTTTTGAAGAAGGATACAGATGAGGGGTGTAGGAACAGGTCGTAGTTGAAATGAAGGCGGTAAGTTAGTTGAGGAGGAAGGCAGATTGGAGGATACAGGAAGTAATGAGTTAGCAAGTGATTGGATGTCTTCAGTTGTTTTTCTTTCGGCTTTTCCCGGTTAGGGGTCGCCACAGTGGAATTCCAGTCCGCTAATGACTGGCAGTAGATTTTTATGGTGCCGAGGTGCCAGCTCTACACCCAACCTTCAATGAAGGCATGCCCATTCACGCAGGTCTTTCGAACACTACTTGACTATGGGGAGGACATGCAGACTCTACACAGAAGGCGCTCCAGCCTAGAATCAAACGGGAGAACCTCTTGCTGTGAGGCGACAAAGCTACCGCTGCACCACCGAGGTATTAAAGGCATCAGTAATTTGTTTGGGTCTCTCATGGGCTATTCCTGATGGGGTTGTCGTCTTTGAGTGGCCTGGATGTAGGAGTCTGATACCTGTCCAGAATTTTTGCGGTTTATGTTGGTTAGTTTGTTGAAGTTGAAAGTAGAAATTTCTTTTATCTAATAGTATTGATGTTTTAGTAGTATTTCTAAGCTGCTTACATTTTAAATGATCAGCTGGGTCTTTAGTAGTGCGCCATTTGGCCCAAAATTTGTTTCTAAGTAGAATTTTTTGCTTAGTTTCCTTTGTTAAACATGCACTCCTGTTTAAAAGCACAGTTAAGTCTCTTGACAGTGAGTTAAAACACAAACTCATAGCTTAAAAATAACTTTCCAAAAACAGGAAAGTTCAATAAAACAAACCATTTTTAAATGTGGAAGGTTTTCCTCTAAAGGGAACTTATCTGCCCAGCCAAGGAACAGGACAAGTCGATCACCAATCCACAAAAGCCCACATACCAATGCTCTCTTCTATGGCAGGAAAGCTCTGACGGACTTGCCACCCAAACCGGCCTTTTTAATCAGCTTAGCTTGTGTTAACAGATTGCTTGGGTGCATGGAAGATGCTCTGAAGCTTTGAAAGCTGGCCGTCTGTTACAAACTTGGCGGGATACAACCCATATAGCTAAGGTTACTTGCAGCAGTAATCAATATAATAAACATCGAATTTTGATGAGCTGTATTTTTTCAATAGCAAAATGGAACTTCATTCATGAAATTTACATTGGTAGTAAGAAAATTGCTTAACACTTTTTATTCTTTGCTCATATGTGTTTAGGTATCCATTATAGTAAAGGTTTTCAAGCTTTAAAACTCCAGCTTGTGTAATTTTTGTCTAAAAGCAGTCATTAGTTGAGAATTATTATCATTTAACTGAGAGCTTAACTATTAAGCAGACAGATGAATTTGCCTCAGTTAGTGTTCACATCTAGCTATCTGAATAAATAAACAAAATTGCAAACTGTTGAAGTCATATTGCAAGGTACAGTTCCTTATTTTCCTGAACTTCTTGCAACAAGGTCTCCACTGCTAAAATAAAGAAAGTGTGGCACAGTTAAACCATGTCTAATCCATAAACTCTTACTGATTTGTTGATTATTTATAAACAAAAAACTGAAAAATGTAAGTTATGTATTCACCATAACTATGCATCTATGTTGTCCATTTTCATTAATTTCTCAATGTATGAGACAGAGTCCCCAGCTATGATAATCTTGTGTGACCCTCATGGAAGGGTATTCCAGAGCACCACAAAGCCAAAGGCAGCCCTTTTCCTGGATGTCATGTTCAACTTATAATGAACAATAAAGGTATGGGAGTTGGACCAACTGACCACAGCACAAATGTCATCACCTGAAGCTCTGGCCCAAAAAGCAGATGATGTAGTCATGGATCTAGTGGAATGAGCCTTTGGTAATCTAGGTAAAGACAAACCTCTTACAGAATATACAAAGGAAATGCAATCTGTTATCCATTTAGCCAAAGTAACTTTAGAAACTTTTTTCCCCAATTTGTTTTTAGCAAAGGAGACAAACAGTTGATTAGTTTTTCAAAATCGATAGAAATTACGCTGTCTATGCACATCTAAGAGATGTAACTTGCATTCTCCTTCATTGCCAAAATTTGGAAAGAAGACTGGTAAATTGATTACTTGATTCATATTTGACTCAGGAATAACTTTTGGTAGGAAGGAAGGAAGGGTTTGTAAGTAAAGTCACTCTATCTCTTTGAAAGATCAGATAAGCTGGTTTTGAAGAGAGTGCTTGGAGTTCAGAAACTCACCTTGCTGACATAGCCACCAGAAAAATTAAGAAAGAAACTATAGGTATGATGTGGCCAAAGGTTCGAAAGAGGATTGAATTAAAATTTGTAATAAAACTGTAAGATCCTAGGGTGGAGTAGAGTCTCTTACTGGAGGTCTGAGCAGAAGAGTCCCCTTAATTAAAGACTTACAAATTTTGGAATAATTTAGGGGAAAAGTATTATGTCCTAAGTGGTAATTAGAAATGGCTGCAAGCTGGACTTTAATGGTGGAAAAACTAGCACCATCTTGAAAAACTGAAGCCAGAAAATCTAACACAGCAAGAAATGGAGATGAGAAAGGATCCAGCTTTCATAGTTCTGCCCAATATGAGAATCTTTTCCATTTACTCCTGTAAATCTTCCCGGTAGAGGGTTTTTGAGATGAGGATAAAATCTGATGAACTGGAGAGGAAAGCCTGGACTGTCTAGCCATCCCTGGAACTGGAGAAACGATGCATTTAACTTGGGGCTGTGAATGTCTGGATGAAATATCCCCGAAGGGTGCGACAGAAGGTCTGGACTGGGGTCCAGCATCCAAGGTAGACATCGAAGATGAGACTACAGGAATGGGAGCCACACATGCCAAGGCCAGAAAGGAGCAATGGGGAATATATTGTTCTTCAACAGTTGTTTTGAATATTAAGGGAAGGGAAGGATAAGCATACAGGAGACCGGGGGGCCAAAAGTGGACTACAGTACCTCAAGGCGACTCCCCTCGAGGGGGAATTAGGGCAAAGAACCTGCTGCACTTGTTGAAGGAAGAGTCGAAGAAGTCACAGCAAGGCTGACCCCAGTGATGACAAATCATTTCTGTCACTACAGGACTGAGAGACCACTCGTGTGGCATGAGAATGGATCTACTGAGCCTGTTGGCTAAGACATTGGATTTCCCCAGAAAATGCACTGCTACAAGAAAGTGGATGGATGAGACTGCCCACTGCCAAACTCTCATTGCTTCTCATCAAGGGGGATAAAATCTGGCTCTCCCCTGTTTGTTGATGTATCAAACCACTGACACATTTTCTGTCAGGATAGCAATTGCACCTAGGGGGAGAGAGTTTTGAAAGGCCTGCAATGCTAATAGGACTGCTCACATCTTCAAACTGGTCTGTTCTGGGGACCACATACCCTGAACCATCCATCCCAAGAAAAGCCCCACCCTGCCCCAGCTGGGAGGTGTCCACGGTCAGCGAGGCCTTTGGAGAAGGAAATATAAATGGATGTTCCTGATAAAGCTTGTTGGACCAGATCCACCAAAGCAGGGAATCCTTGCAGTCTCATGAAATATTTATAGGATACTTCAACTGATGTCAAAGCATTGGCCATTGTACTGACAGGGTCCATTGGAGAATTCTCATGTCAAATCAAGCCTTGGTTAGTAGGGTGATTGCTGCAGCCACTGAACCCAAGACTTGAAGAACCAATCTTACATGAGGATAGGGATGAGCCAGAATATGTCTGACATGCAGCCTTAGAAAATGAATTCTGCTCTGATGTAGGAATGTGAACAGTCCAACTTTGTCCCGGTGAGCTCCTATAAACTCCAATATTTGGACTAGTTGAAGCTGGGATGACTTGTAAAGATTTAAGTGATGCCTAGGAATGGACACAGCTGGAGTATCTCTGGCTCCTCTAGTAGATGCTTTGCTGATGCGGAAAGGAGCCATTCATCTAAATAAGGAAATGCCCTGAATCTGTGCAGCCTGAGATGAGCTGCCACCACTGCCATTCATTTGAACACCTTGGGGGCTGTGGCGAGACGAAAAAGGCAGGGGTCCAAACTGGTAATGACTGGCTCCCAGCCGAAAGCACAGCTATCTTCGAGAGTACCTGTTTATTTTGATGTCACAGTACACATCTTGAAGATCTATAGAGCACATCCAGTAGTCCTTCTGTAGAAGAGGCAGAATATTCTGAACTATGTCCATCCAGAACTTGGAGTTCTTCACAAATTGATTTAGATGACGGAAATCCAGAACAGGTCTCAGGTCCACTGATTTCTTTGGCACTAAAAAGAACCTTAAACAAATTCCGGATCCTGCATGGTCTGATGGAACCCTTTGGATGACTCTCTTTTTCTAGCAGTTCTTGGATTTCTAAAGCTGATATCTTCTCGATGTTCCACCCAGTCAGACAGAGTTATCTCTTTTGCGAGGGGTTTTGTGAAAAGGAATGAAGTATCCTCTGGATATGATCCCCTGCATCCAAGAAACTCTTAAGATGGCTGTCCAGGTGTCTGGGTGCAAGGAAAAATGCCCTTGACTGCCGCCAGAAAAGAACAGTTAGGCCACCTTTCAGGAGTATTGAAAAGGCTTACCCAAGAATGAATCTCAAGACTCTTGGTTCTGCAGAACCCCCTCTCTGCCACAAGGATGGCATATTCCATTATTATTTCCTCCTCTGCCCCTGGGAGAAAATTCCTGATGCAAGTCCTGAAAAGGTCCTTGAGTTTTTCGGAACCTCAGCTGCTTACCACTGCACTAATTCCTACAGAATGGTCTTTGTAGGGTAGAGAAATTAATTCCAACCACAGACAAGATCTTTCCATCCTTCACACTAAGGGAAAAAAGTGCATCTTTAAATATGGGCCCAAAGAAGCAAGATCCATCAAAAGGAGTACTGATGAAAGAGGACTTATAGGGCTCCACAAAATCACACAGTCTCATCCAGGCATGTCTCCTTATGGCTATTCCTGAAACAGTATCAGTAAGTGAGAAACCTTCAGCAGAGTCAGATATTAACCTCGTGGATGCGTTGGATATAGATTGTAGGGTGGCCATTTGGGAGGAATAAGTTTTCTCTTCGTCTACCAACATGGACCCTTGGGTAGACAGAGAGTTTCTGATCAAGTCCCTCTGTAATCTAGTAAAATGTGCCAGGTAGTTCAGCAACCATAAAGCAATGGTCAACAAAACATAAACATGCTTTCTAAATCTGTCCAATGCCCTAGACTCCCTGTTAGGAGGATGAACAGAGGAACTCCATTCAGCTAGTTCCTTTTTGGTGGCTGCTATGGCATCTACAGGAATACCCCCCCCCAGTGCTGCCTATTTGGGGGGCTCCTAAAATCTTGTCCAGGCAGAGAGGTTTCTTGTATAAAAAAAAAGGGGCAGGAATTGAATAATTTATGTTATGTTGTTTAGGTTATATGATATATACCAATATATGTGAAGTATAATGTTTGTTAATGTTAATTTAAAACAGTTTGATTACTTTTGTATAAATGGACATTTTCCTGGGTCACAAATGATAATCCAATAAAGGTGTTTAAAAAAATGACAACAGTATTAGCTACGATTAGAAACTAAACCAGAAAAATAAATATCACTTACTAATTTTGACCGTTATCATTCACTACCTTTTTTGACTGGACATCACCAGAATAAACAGGACATGCTGGAGGGATAGATTCCTGTCCCCGAGACTTCCCATACTCTGGAACAGGCTACCCATCTATGTCTAGCAAAGTTCCTCATTAGCACTCTTCAAGAAAAATCTTGATGAGTGGATGGGAAATAGGAAATACACCCCAGGGATCACTTCTGTGTCTCTGCTCGACAGTGGCACAGGAAAATAACTTTCTTGGGTGGCGTAAGCCAGGGGACCTTGTTGGCTAGGCTTATGTAGGCCCTTGGGCCGATAGCCTAGTACCTACCTATGAACTTATGAACCTAAAAGTATCCAGCGCCACTTGAAAACGTCCCTCCAAGTTCTTTGTGCAGCAATTAAGCTCAAGAGAGAGGGAGAGTAGAATGGTGTATTATGAGATGGGGGGAGGTAATAGTCTTCGAAAATGTGGTTAGCCAACTTGTCCTAATACCTTTAATCTTAATCCTGTAATCTACTGATGATGGACCTTCTCTATCAGACCTACTACTGATTTTGAGGGAGTTAGTCAATATTATTACAACAGCTGGTGATGGCCACTTAGTAGCAGAGTCAACATGGCAGTGTTTTCCCTATCCAAAACTGCTTCTACTAGATAAACTGGTAATGCTAATGCAATTCCCTCCGACAAGAATGAGAAAGCTAATTCTACCAAACTGACAATCTCTTTGATAAAAGTTTTTACTTCTGTCTTTTGAGAACATGAAAAATTTAGCTGTTAACCTTCCAGGGCCATTTGAGAGGTCCCTCCAAGCAAGGCAATGTAATGTTTTTTAAAGAAAGTGCAACATTATTAGCCACAACTGCAATAAACTACAAACTTAAGTACACAAACCACCTAAATAAATGTACTTGTAATTCCACAAAGCTACCCGAATTACACTGGCCAGAGAGACAGAGCTTTTTCTCTTTTAGTTTCTAGCAATTCTTTTTCAGTTTCTGGTAATCTATGAATGAGTATAACAGGACTGTGCTTTTGATTAATGGTTCATTGGGGTAAAGTACAATGAATAGTGGAGTAAAGTAAGATTGTGTATACATTCCAGTTTTGAGTGGATTACTTACTATTATGACATCTCATTTACATGCAAAAACATGCACGCCAATTGGTCAGCCCAACCAGCATGCCCATTGTAAATCGAATATATACCTATAGAAAAAAGTCCTGTCACCCAGACTTTCTTCTATTAATATATGCTATGGGGTTTTCTAGTTTTCTTGAACCAAGAGGTACGTACGGAGGGGAGGGAAAATACAAAGAAAATCATGTACATTATACAAAACTAAAGAAACATGCCTGATTTATTTATTTATTTATTTATTAGCATTTGATTAGTGGGATAGTCCACTGGGTCAATATGAGCCCATTTTAGTGTAGACATGGGGAGAAAAGCTCCACAATAAATAACTTCCTAAAGATTACAGAAAAAAAGTTCATAAAGTTACGTAAAAAGCAATTACAAATTAATCTTAAAAAGAAATAATCAATTACATAAAACATTTCACAAAAGCAGAATTTCACCTATGTAAAGCAAATGTCAAATTGTAACAATTATTACAGGCTGACATTACAGCATGGATAAGAAAGGTAGTGAAAGGACTAGGATCATATAAACCATACCTCTCAAAAATCTGGACAAAGGCCCATGAAAAATAGGTACAAATCTGTACGCTGATTAACATAATATTTGCGTACATAATTATGTAACCCCACCCACTCCAATGGAATTGTGGGATATCAACTTTCAAACACAAACTTTAGAACAGACAACCAAAATATGCCCCCCAGACCCTAGAGTAAATGGTAACCATTTTTTTTAAACGTGTAGCAATGATATTCACTGGGAAGGGAGAAAATGATGAGCCTTAGGATTTTGTTTTTGGTGACTTGCAGTATGTGGGTTTTGTGGTAATTTACTGGTAGGCAATATTCTAATCTTAGCAAAAGAATATTACAGTTTGCTAAGATGGGGCCATCAAAAGTCATTCTCCATGGCCTACTGATTAGGGGCGTATCTAGAGTTTGTGCTGCCTGGGGCTGTCCGAGTTTGCCACCCTTCCTCCCTCACAAAATCATGGTTGAATGCCCCCCCCCAATCACCCCCCCCCCGCAGCCATTCCAGTGTCCCATTACTTGGTTATTTCACCTCATTTACCATAAACACTTATGTGCATACTTCTTTACTTCTACAATGATTATTTGGAGTTCATTTAAAACTTTCCATTTTATAGCACAAACATCAATAGACATCTGCTAAACAAAGCAATACAGTCTCACAATGAAAACAGTATTAGCATTAAAACTTCCCTGCCCTTGAAACTCACATTCATTGAAACAGCATTGAAAACCGCATTCAAAGAAAATGCATCTATAGGTTGCTTTCATGTTTCAATTAGAAGTCAATTAATTTTAATAATATTTCCAAATAAAATATTATTAATAGGTGATTAATTCCCAGAGGTATCAAACAATGAAACAACTGTAACATAATTCCTGGTGTACTACTGACACTGGCAAGAGAACATATCCAACACTTGTTCAGCTACATGAACATAATGGTTTCAATATGTATTCTGGTAACAGCCTGCTAATGAAACTATATTTTTTCTCTAGGTTCCACTTTGAACACCAACATTTTGCCCAGAAATCATGGTATATAACCCCTTGTTACATTTGCTTAGGCAATAACACTATTCATGACAGCAAAAGCTATTCTAGTACATTTCACTAGAAATTCAGTATGCTGGCATGTCTCTGTTCAACTAAAACTGTAGAATGTCTCACTGGTATACACAGACCAGTATTTTAATATTTATGATGACAAAGAGATGAGAGAGATACTGATGATTACAAATAATTTATTCTGCATTCTCCAACATGTTAAATACTAAAACTACTTTTTACTGCACAAATCACTTTTTATGACAATAAACATGAAAATATCTCTCTCCAAGTTGCTATAGCACACTTACATCAATAGATACCTTCCTACAAGCTAGCACTGCACACTTGCATCAAAATGCATTGAAGTGTACAAAATACTATGATCTTTTACAAAGAAAATCTTTGTTGCAACTATTATGGTCAGTCACAAGGCAGCTCCAAGACAACAGGGCAGTGTTGCAGACATACAGTGTTAAAATGAGCCATATTGCAGATAATACCCAAAGCCCAATAAATAATGTGAAAGACATCACAGGGATTAGGAATAACAAAGCAGCAGGGAACAAGTCAAATGCAATGTGAGCTTGAAGCAAGTTCTCATATTGAAAGGCCATAGAAGGCTCTTTAGCAATATGAAAATATAAAGCCATATCAAATGAAAATGCACAAACAATGCTTAAATGGAAACAGAATACAAGCATTATCAGAAACTTTACACAAACTGATAAACAAAAAATAAAATGGAACAATAGAAAAGAAAGGATGTATAGAAACACAAGACATTATCTTAATGGATGAAGGAGAGAGAGGTTAAACATTGTAGTCACAACAAAACATGTAATAGTAAAAGAGAATGAAGCTGAAGAACCCAGAAATGTTGACTTCATGTATGGTGCTTTGCTATTAGCTGCTTATTCTGACTGCAGAGTCTGCAGTGGAAAAATAAAATGTACTTGTCTTATGAGATGAAGAATAGGATAAATTTGGGTGGATATAAATAAGAAGTGGAGAAGAAGCACATGAATGACAACAACAAATGTAGAAGGAGAACCACTATGTAGAGCAAGGGCAGCAACAGAGAAGTTTTACAGCAGACATGAAGTTTTGAAAGGAGACTGTAGGAGAAGCAAGCAAGTGGTGTTATTAAACATGATACAAAGAGAAATTAAAGAGATGAAAGAAACCTAAAGAGATCACATCCAGAGCCAAGAGAAGAAATGGGAGACGGTCAAAAAGGCACTCCATTCAATGTCTATTCAATCAATGGTGGATGAAAAGGTAGAGCTGGTTATGCCGAGGTGAAATTATTAGATTTGGGAGACTGATCCAGAATGAAGAATGATGCTGGTGGGGGTTCCAGAGAGAAGTGGAGATGGAGGAATGTCAAATCAAAATGGTACTGATGCAAGGAAAGACAAGGAATATGGTTAGCCACATTAAATGCAAATAGTGTAAATAACCCTGTTAAGAAGAATCAGACAATGCAAAGGAAGAGCATAAGTTAATAGAGGGTGCTTTGAGTTACTTGTACAGGCAGCATGGGAAGGAAGAAAGAGAAGGGGAGTGGCACTCGTAGTGAAAGAGTCAGTGCGTATATAGTTCTTGTACTGTGGTACAGTTTGTGCACTCCAGTTTATTTGCTGAATGACCACAGCTATGTTGTTTTAGTTTTTCTGATTCATGAGCTCTCACAAATTACAATCATGAAGATTAAAAACAGAACAGTAAAACAACATGCAAATACTACTGCATATAGTACATTTAAAAAAGAACAGGCAGTGAAAACTGCTTTCTAACTTATCACAGCAAAGCATGCATATTATAGTTTCATAGTATAGAAATGTATCTGTTAGTAAACAGGCATGATTACAAAAACATGTTTACAGTTCTAAATCATGTCTCACACACACACACATACACACACACACACACACAGCAGAATGGACCTACGCAAATTCAAAGCAGAACGGATCTGCATTTGCTTGCAGCAGAACGGACGGTTACGGACCTGGTAATTGAATGAAATTCAGGGTTTAATGCATGGCTCACACAAATTCAAAGTAGTAAAAGCAGAATGGGTTATGGGACCTGCAAATCCACATGCACACACAAATTCATTTCAAAGCAAAATGGACCTTGCAAGTTTAGCAAATTCAAAGCAGCAGAACGGACCTTGCAAGCAAATTCAAAGCTGAACAGATCTGCATCTGCTCACAGCAAAATGAACCAGTTACAGACCTGGTAAATGAATGAAATGTAGTATGTAGAGTTTAATGCACGCATGGCTCACAAAGTAGTAAAAGCAGAACAAGGACCTGAAAATCCCTATGCTCAATGTAATGGACCTGGTAAGTGAATGAATGAAATGTAGTATGTAGAGTTTAATGCATGCACGGCTCACAAAGTAGTAAAAGCAGAACGAGGACCTGAAAATCCCTATGCTCATGGTTACAGACCTGATAATCAAATGATGCACTCTAGAGTTTTTATTTTACTGACTGTTTGACCTCCTTCTTACCTGGAGCAGGTAGGGAAATGCATGCACTCTACTTTAGCTGGCCAGGAACAAAGCACAGGCTGTACAGTGAATCCCAAGCCCTCTGCCAATTCCGACAGGCTAGCTGACATCATCATGCACACCTCTGCACGTGATGACGTCAGCCCAAAAGCTGGAAAATTCGGAAATTAAGGGGTGCCACTCAGGAATCGTGGCACCCCAATATTTGGACCGCAAAACTGGTAAAAACTGAGAAATTTGGTACAGTTGAGAGGTATGATATGAACTACTGCCAAAGGAGAGATATGTTAAGATTTAAGGGCTGGGGGCTAAATGCACATACAGTTCTAGTGTGAGGAGAGATACGTATATAGAGAGGTTTTTAAGGAAGATAAGGTTTGAATAGTTCTAACTGCTAATGGGAGGAGATTCCAGGCTGAAGCCATAGTATAGGAGTATAGAAGTTCTCCGGTTGGTAGTTTGGGTTTGTGGACTCCCAACTGTTGCTGATTTTCTGATCTGAGAGATACTGTGAGTAGATAGTGGCTAAATAGCAAACTAAGGACAGGACAGAGGAAAGGTTTGTAGATTAATTTATGTGTAGTGGTCAGCTGCAGGTAAATGAAGTAGTGAGGAAGCTCTAGCCAGTTAAGGGAAAGAAGGGATGTGCAATGGTGAGTGGAATATTTAGTACTGGTATCAAACTTGGTGATTTTGTTATAGCACATCGCAAGCTTAGTTTTTAGTGAAGACTGAAGGTTTGCGAGTAGAGGGAGACCATAGTTTAGAGAGGGGAGTATGTAAGTGATTGCAAGGTTATGTCTACTGGAAGATTTACGTAACTGCTTGTGCCGATACAGTATACCCAGTTTTTGATTTGCTTTGCTAATATTGTGTTGTATGTGTAATTCAAATTTTAAGCGCTCATCTATTATTACTCCTAGCAATTTGGTGTGAGCAACGACTGATTGTTGTTTTGTTTTGGGACTGCAGAGAGAACTGTATTTTGTTTAAGGGATCTTTCTTCTTTGGGGTAAAGAGTAGTAGTTTGGTTTTATTTGGATTTAGTGCCAGTTGACTGCTGTAGAACCAGTTTCTACAGAGGAGAAAGCCTGTTGAGTGATTTGTTGCAAGACGAATATGGAATCAGCAGAGAGAACTGTATTTTGTTTAAGGGATCTTTCTTCTTTGGGGTAAAGAGTAGTAGTTTGGTTTTATTTGGATTTAGTGCCAGTTGACTGCTGTAAAACCAGTTTCTACAGAGGAGAAAGCCTGTTGAGTGATTTGTTGCAAGACGAATATGGAATCAGCAGAACATACAAGCGTAGACTCATCTGCATATTAAATGAGAGAGGACTGGCAGGATGAAGAGTGGAGGTTGTAGATAAAATGTTAAATAGGAGGCGGCCTAGTATGGAACCTTGAGAAACACCTGTGGGTTTCTGAACATACGGAGAGAAAGAGTTTTGCCATTTAACAGCCTGTAGTCTATCTGATAGACAGCTTCAGATTCAATTAATAGAAGATACACAAATATTAAAGAATTGTTGTAGAAGTAATGGATGTGAAACCATATAAAAAGTTTTTGATAGGTCTAGAAATAGGGAGGTGATAAGTTTGCCTGAGCCCTGGGCTTTGTTTACAGTATCCATGAAAGATATCAAGGCAGTCATAGTGATGTGGCCTGTTCTGAAACCATGCTGTAATAAGAGATAGAATATGGTTATCAAGAAGAAAGCTCAGACGTTGTATATGAATACACTTTTCTAGGAGCTTAGAGACAGGGGATAGGAAGGCAATGGGAGAGATCGGTAGAGCTGTCACCTTTATGAAGATGTAGAATGTATGCCTTTTTCCAGAGTATTGTCATGTAGCATTCAGAAATGGATCTGTTAATTAATATGCTAATGGGATAAGCAATAGCTTCAGCTGCCAGTTTTAAATATTCTGTGGAAATGTTACAGCTGCAATGAAGGCAGGTTTGAGTCTGAGTTTGAGAAGTAACCGTTTTATAGTAGTAGCTGGCACTGGTTTAAGGTTGAAACAGGGTATGGGTGAGGTCACTGTTTTGCAGGTATCGTGTGAGGCTTTAGTGGAATGAATAAACAGAAGTGCATTGACTTGGTGGTAAAATATAGTTAGAAGTATATGAGGTTTAGTAATATTGTGAGGCTGAGAAAAGTTGGCAGTAATAGCCGATATACTATTAATAAAGTGAGAGTTGAAGAGACTAGCTATTTGATCAGGAGATTTATCAGGATGTGGACTTGGATTGTTTTTGGTGCCAGGGTTTAGTAGCAAGTTAAGGGATGTCCAGAATTTTCATGGCTTCCGTTTATGACTGGCTTATAGTTTTAGGTAGTAATCTGTATATGTCTATGGTTACTTGTTTTTTTTAACCTGAGTAAATGAACGCAAGAGGAAAATATGGAAATGTCTAAGCACACATGCATACTCTTAAATACTAAAGACCGAATACTGCAAGCATTCGCTGAACTTCACTGCAGCCAAACACCTGCCTCTCTCACATTGTTATCAACATAATGTATAACTGAGACATATGCCACAAAAAACTTCAGGTATCAATACATGACTTACAACACATGGCATTCAACATGCCACACCCAAATACAGATTCTGTTACAGGACATACAACATATGGCATACAGTTGCCACTTCCATGTACAGATGCCAGAAAGTACATGACATACTGCACATGACACAGATGCACATTCATGAATTGCAGCACATGACAAACATGCCACACCCAGTTACAGATGCCGATTCATGATTTACAACACAATGGCATGCCATGCCCATCTACAGGTACTGAAAAACAGAAAAGCAGTGTCGATCACTGAAATTGCTACACCCAGTGATTAAAATGTCTTGCCTACAGAGACACAAATTCTTAAAATAACAGGATTTGCAAGCAGAAATGAAAACAATGTGGAAGAAAGATACCCAGACAGTTCCAATAGTAGTAGAGTGACAGGTCTAATAAAAAAGAATCTACCGTCATACTTGGGCATGTTAGTGATGCATGTAACTCCATATGATCTACAGGAGGCAATCCTGAGAATATTGCGGTTGATGAGAAGAGCCTTCCTGGCAAATATTAATAACAGAAACAATACTGATTTCATAAACTCTAACCATACCCTGATTTAGGAATTTTTCCCATTCTCATCATGGCACTAGAAGCCAAATCATGTGGAGAAATTAAACAGGCACACGCCACACAGAATTAAAAGCACAAATAGATGTCTTACAGCACACAGTGGCCTACTAGTAATTGATGACGGTACATAACTCATGGCACATGGCATACAGCAGGCCACAGACAGCTACAGATGTCAATGCATGCCGTAACATCTGTTTACAGCTGGTGGCACATGTATTAAACGTCTTACACCACAAGGTATACAGCATGCTACATGGAGAAACAGGTGTAACAGCAGCACTCTGGCATTCTGATACAGAGCAGTAGATTCTCAGAAATAATTGCACCAGCTGGCTTGTGCTGCTGATTTTGTTCAATGTAATAATGATGCAATATTTTGTACACTGCATCACATGGAAAAGGGCCTTTTGAGATCCACTGATTCTCCCAGGTATAAACTTTCCAGATGCTTCATGCCAGTTTACTTTAAGTCAAACCTTCTGCTACAAGAGTTTTGTTTTGTTGAAAGGTTGCAGCCTGCAGCAGTACACCATCCTGAAGACAACAGATCGGGCTTTTAACATTAACTCCTAAACATTTTGTTTGCTGTTTTGTTTTCTAAACAGCTCTGTGGCATCATTTGTCATTTAATTGTATGGATTCTAACACCATTTGTGCACTACTTTACAACTATCCTTCTTGGTATAAATGTTCTACAACTTTCTCTTAACACTGCAATAGAATGACCAATTTTTACTCTCTACACTGCAAAAACAGGTTCTACGCAAATTAGTTTTGTTTTCTTTCTTTTTCACTAAACAGGTTGAGCCTATTTTTTTTTGTAATCATCAAAATTCACCTATCCAAATAAAACATACAGGAATTTGAGCCATCAGTTAGAGTATTGGGACAACTCAAGGAAGTACTTGTCAGACAAAAAGGTGAGAAGTTTAAAAACACTAGGTGAAATTTTAAGCATGCATACAGCAAACATAACACAATCCACAAGAGGTATAGAATGTGGTGGGCTTTTGGTAATAATACGATCAACACCCAAGTCAGAAAATAAGAACATGAGTGGTGTGGCCAGGCCAAGTGTTCTTCTGCTATCAAAGTTTAAAATCTGCACTTCTTTCGAAGAGAAAGAGGCAGACTATAGTCCGATTAACACCTACACTAAATGTACACAATTCTGAGAGAATAGACAACACAAGCATGACACCCAGCTTCTTCCACCTAATTTTAGTTTTCTTAATGATTTTCTTGCAAACTTAAATATCAAGGGAGAGTCATAAAGGTTACCAAAATATGCAGACTATGTCTATACTTAGTTTAATCTTTCTGAGTGAATACACATCACAAAAAATGTGGTAGGGATGTTCTTGAATACAGATCATGTAACTTAAGTGTAGGAGTTAATAAATCCAGCCCCAAGTCTTGCAGTCACAAAACATATTTGTCTATGCAATTCAAGTAGGACAACAATTTCTGCAAATTTCCAAAAAACATCCCTCATACCTGGGGTGAGTTACAGTTAGGAATTACAATGCATTAAAAGTCAGATACATGCAAATTAGATTTTTACTTGACATAATTATGCAGTCACCACTAATAAGAACACTGTTCATTTCCATTTATAATACAATGGTCTCAATACTGGCATGCTAGCTTTGTTTTTAGGACTCGTTTATCTCAGAAATAAAAGCACAACCTGGCAGTACAGCAGAGAATGTGACTGTTATAAGATACATGTTAGCCTCGCCCTGTACATCTGTTTTGTTTCTATTAGTCTTCCACTGTACAATGTATGGCCCTGAGAAACTGGATCACCGTCTTGGGCTGTTCGTGGAAAAGCAGTACTTGTATCTAGTAGACTTACTTGGTTAAGAATGAATAAAAATATACTGCAGAAAATCCAGATTTGAGTGAAGTAGTCCAAAAAGATTATTGTTGGGTCACTAGGCATATGGTCTGGCCTTTAAGGTACAGTGCACCACAGCTCTTCAAGACCAAACCACTCTGCTAATATACAAAGAGAACAGCAATTTCTCAGTATAATCACCAAACCGTGCCACAGACTGTATATGTGAAAGATCTGCAAACTACTCAAAAAGTGATAATTTTAAACTGCACCAACATACTCATGTACAAAACATGCATGTTTGGGATTGCATTAGACATACAGTGCACCTCAACCACTATCACATGCATCTTACATATGCATTTACTAATGAACAAAGTCAATGTCTTGCATTCTGTGTTTCAACCAAACATAAAGCATGTGAATTAATGCTGCACTGCACTGTAAGAGCTGATGAACACCATTTGTAATATTATTTATTTACAGTACAACTGTTGGTTCAAATGATGATTACTATGTGTATGTGAAAACTACACATGGTTGGCTTTTCAGCTGTCATCACTTCTAGACCACCAACGAAGCAGTAACAGTTCAGAATATATGACTTTGGTAGTGGATTACAAAACAGGAGACCTTGGTTTAAATTCCAATACTTAACAATCACACAGCCCTACACAAGGACTTACGTTTTGTGTACCTTTGAGTCTCACTTGTAAAAGAAAAGTACAGTTTTGTACCTACCATAAATGTAGATGTTCGAAGATCCACATTGCTGCAGTCCTTACACTTGGGTAGTCCGCTGTCCTCGGTCGGCCCGAATATCAAAGTATAAGGCTGACGTCGGTCAAGGCGCATTTGACTGACATCAGGACGTCAGGGTACAAATGCGCATGACTGACGTCATATCCTCAGTCTTTTCTTGCCCCAGATGTCAGAAGACCCTAAAAATAAAGGTCAAAACCAAAAGACAGCAAACAACCAACCAACCACCCACCCTTGCACTAATTATATGTACAATATATACAATATACACAATATGTACAACCCAACCCACACAACCACCTCTAACTACAGAGGGGAAGGAGGGAGGGTAAATTGGACTGCAGCAATGTGGATCTTCGAACATCTACATTTATGGTAGGTACAAAACTGTACTATGTTCTTCATCTCACATTGCTGCAGTCCTTACACTTGGGTAGAATCCCAAAGCAGAGGTAAGGGAGGATGGCTAACTACAAGGAAGCAGGAGCTGCCAAAATGCCCTGCAAAACAGCAGTGGCAAAACCAGCCCTGGATTTAGAGTAAAGTGGCAGGTGATAATGCCTAGAGAAAGTATGCACTGAACTCCAAATAGCTGCCTCCAAAATATCCTTGGTTGCCACTCCCTCAAAAGCTGTTGAAGTGGCAGTAGCCCTAGTGGAATGAGGCCTAATCCCAGCTGGAATCTCCTTGCCATGATGGGAATAACAGAAAGCAATGCAAAACCCAATCCACTTAGAAATAGTTTGTTTTGACACAGGCTTGCCCTGAGAACTCAAAGCAAAAGAAACAAACAACTGCTGAGACTGCCTGAACCCTTTAGTTCTGTCCAAATAACAACGCAACTGCCTGTGTACATCTAAAGTGTGCAAAATCTTTTCCCCTTTATTTTGGGGATTTGCATAAAAAGTAGGCAAATGAATAGTTTGGTTTAAAGCCACACTAGAAACCACCTTAGGCATAAAGGAAGGATTAGTACGTAATGATACCCTATCCTTATGGAAAATCAAGAAAGGCTCAACCGCCATAAGGGCCTGCAATTCAGAAACCCTTCTTGCAGAGGTAATGGCCAACAAAAAAGCAGTCTTCCATGACAAATATTTCAACTCAGAAGTAGCTGCAGGCTCAAAGGTTGTAGAGTGAGTTTCTCCAACACAAAATTGAGATCCCAAGCAGGAGTAGGAGCTCTTCGTGGGGGTCTTATATTCTTTGCCCCTCTAAGAAATTGCTTGAACAAAGGATGAGAAAAAAATTGGTGGGTCGCAATCATAGTGAGCCGAAATTGCTGCAGCATGAACTTTAATAGAAGAGAAAGACAAACCTTTGTCTAGTAACTCAGTAAGATATTGAAGAGCCACACACAAATTAGGCTCAGAAACATCAAAATCTTTTGCTGCACTCCAAAATAAAAATCTCTTCCATTTGTCTGCGTACACTTTCCTTGTACTAGGCCTTCTAGCTGCCAAAATAACATTCAAAACTTGCTGAGGAAGTGGAGGCCCACTATGGTTCAAAACAGAATATGCCAGGCTGTTAGGTGCAGAGAGTGAAGCTTGACATTGAGCAAATGGCTGTCCTCCTGTGACAACAGGTGTGGAATCGAAGGCAAAGGCCATGGAGGCTTCCGTGCCAGACTTCTCAGTAATGGGTACCAGTGCTGTCGAGGCCAATCCGGAGCTATTAAAATCATCCTTGGCTTGTCCTGTCTGACCTTTAGAAGTACCTTTGGGAGGAGAGGCAGAGGTGGAAAGGCATACACATGAAGATTGCTCCAATTGAAAGAAAGAGCATCCACTCTCCAAGCTGTGGGATGAAACCTTTTGTGCAAAACTTTGGCAGCTGATGGTTTAGTGGAGAAGCGAACAGATCTATGTCTGGAGTTCCCCATGACACTGTCAATTTCTGAAATACATGAGGATCCAATTTCCACTCGTGGGGATCCATAATTGCCTGCTCAACACATCTGCTAAGGAGTTCTGTGCTCCTGGCAGAAACCTTGCCTGAAGATTGAGCTGTAAACTGAGAGCAGTCTCCCACAAAATCATTGCTTGCCTGCATAGAGGATAAGAATCGTCCCCCTTACTTGCTGATGTACCACATGACAGTTGTGTTGTCTGTTAGAATCAACACCTGCCCTGGAAGAAGTAATTCCTTGAAAGCTATTAATGCAAACTGGACTGCTAACATCTCCTTCATGTTGATATGTAGATGTTGTAGTCTGGCAGGCCACTTGTCTTGTATCCACTTTCCATTTAGATGAGCTCCCCAAGCTTTGTCTGAGGCATCTGTCGTTAAAATCTGACTCGCCTCTGGCCGGGTCACAGAGAGTCCCTTGTTTAGGTGACATTCCTGAGCCCACCACAAAAATTCCTTTTGAATGCAAGGTATTATTTGAATGACAGTGTCCAGATCCTGGCAGTGCTGTGTCCATACATTTTTGAGATACCATTGTAGCTTCCTCATATGCAGTTTGGCATTGGGAAGCACCAGAATACAAGATGCAATGAACCCTAAGGCTTGAAGGACTGTCCTTGCAGTCAGCCCGGACTGATGAGATAGTTGATGGAAGTAAAGGGATAGACTATTTTGTTTGTCCGGGGTTAAAAAGGCCATCTGGGATGCTGTATTCAGTCTCACACCCAGAAAGCACATGTCCTGAGAGGGTACTAGACTGGACTTTATTTCGTTCACAGAATACCCCAGGCATCTTAGCACTGCTATCACATATTCCAAATGATGAAGAAGCTCTTCCCTTCCTTGAGCCAGAATCAGGCAGTCGTCCAAATAAGGATAGATCTGTATTCCTTTTAGCCTGAAGAAAGCTATCACTGGAGCCAGAACTTTCGTGAACACTCTGGGCGCAGTAGATAAGCCAAAGGGCAATGCAGAGAACTGATAGTGAAAAGTTCCAGCTCGAAAACGCAGATACTTCCTGCAACTTAGTCTGATAGGAACATGAAGGTAAGCCTCCTTGAGATCCAAAGTTACCATCCAATGATCTTTGCCCAGCAGAGGTAAAAGCTGCTGCAACGTCAACATTTTGAACTTGGGAATGTCCAGATAAGTGTTGAGGATAGATAAATCCAAAATTGGTCTCCACGTGTTCCCCTTCTTTGGTACTAGGAACAGGCGAGAATAAAATCCTAGGCCCACGTCTGGCATAGGGACCGGCTGTATGGCCCCTATTTGGAGCAACAGAGAAACTTGCTTGTGAGCCTCTATTCTTTGTTGAGGAGGAACGTCTGGCATGCCTTTGAAAGGAGGCAAGGTATGGAAATAAAACCTGTAGCCGTGGTGTATGATATCCAATACCCATCTGTCTTGGGTAATTAAACTCCAATTTTCTTTGAAAAGTGCCAACCTTCCTCCCAAAGGTGCTGCCAGACGAGAAGGCTCTGGCAGCTGAAAAGGTAGGTCATTGGGTCTGTTTACGAAAGGACTGACCCCTGCCCTCACCCGAAGACTGTGCAGGAGAACTCCCTGTTCTAGGCCTGAAAGAGCCCTGAGCTCTGCCCCTACCACGTCTAGATCTACCCCTAGACTGGGAATCATAAGAAGGATACGTCCACCCCTTAGTAGGCCAATTTCTACTAAACTTTGGAGGCTGGACCTGCAAAAAATCTTTAACAGTCTGCATAGACTTAGCCTTGTCTTCCATTTTCTTTAAAACTGACAGGAGAACCAAACAACACGTCAGATTGCAAAGGAGCATCTAAAATCCTTGTTTTAACATGGTCAGACAAATTCTGATCCCTCAGCCAGGCGTGCCTGCGAAGAACTGACCCAGTGGCAGCCACCCTAGACGAGGCCTGTACAGCATCAAAACCACATTGCAAAGAATGCTTACCCACCTGTTCAGAAACATGTACTAAATCTTGCAACTCTTTACAATCAATACCTTCTGCCAGAGCATCAACCTTAGCCTTCAATTGTGAAAGGAGATAGTTTTGGTATTTCAACATGTGAAACTGGCAATTCAAAGCCCTCATAGCAAGAGTGGAAGAAGTATAAACTTTCTTTCCCCATCTATCCAAGGCCCTGGCTTCTTTGTCTGCAGGAACCGGATTCTTTACAACAGACGCCTTAACACCTTTAGGCCCCTGGCTAACAGTTTCTGGGTCTGCCCTAGGACTCTTAAAAGAAACTTATGAGCTTCAGGCACCCTGTAATACCTATCCGGTTTAACAGGAGCAGGAGGCAAAGAATCAGGATTAAGAGAAGCCTCTGTAAAAACATCCTCCACTACATCCAAAACAGGAGGTATAGCCAAAGGCCTATGCTGGGGTAAAACAAAATTCCCTAAGCCTTTTCCTGGAATCAGAGAAGTCCTGACCTTCCCACTTAAAATGCTCCCTCATGGAATGAAGAGTTTCTGAAAAGAAAAATCCTCAGGAGGAGAAGCAGAAGGAGTAGAATCATCCACATCAGAATCAGAATAAGGAGAGTACTCCTGTAAGTCTTCAGCCGAAGACTCTGAAACATCTGAAGCCTGCTCAAAACTCCCTAGCTCAGGCTCCACCCTAGGTCTCTTATCAGGAGGGGGCATAGAACCCTAATCAAAGTAATCAAATCTTCTGCCATTTTAAGCATATGCTTCTTGGGCACAGTTCCAGAAGAACTAGGGGTGACACCAACTGAAACTGAACCTGGCCTGCCCCTGGGAGAAGCCTTTGAAACAGAAGGAGAGGGCCTAGCCACCCTAGGAAGGGAGGGAGTATAGTAACCTGAGAAGCCCCTCAGCCTGACCTGCCTCCTGAGAGGCCACATCTTGCAATAATAAAGTCTCACCCTGGGAACACAAAGAAACCTCCGGTGGAGCCACCGGCTCCACCGACACCTCTAAAGAACCGGCGTCCGGTACAGGCGGTTCTTCTAGCCTAGGCTTAAGTGCTTTGTCCTTGCGCTTCTTGAAGCGGGCGTCGGAGCATCCGACGGCATTTTATAATTGCACCGCTTCCCAAAGACTAACCTGGCACAATCCAACCTTCTCTTTATAGTGCGTTTATTGAATCTAGCACAAGAGCGACAGCCAACAACGTCGTGCTCAGGCCCTAAGCAAGGAATACACAAAGTATGATAATCTCTATGCGGTATCTGTTTCCCACAAGAAATGCAATTATTGACTTTTTCTGACATCCGGTAAATCACTGAGGCAAGAAAAAACGAAAATATTCCCCAACGGGGTACTTAGCCAACTTTGAACTCGGTCTGAAACTTCGAAATCAAAAAATCTCAGAACGCCAACCGGCACTTGCAATGCTGCTTCTGCATCGGACCATGCGGCAAAAAAGACTGAGGATATGACGTCGGTCATGCACATTTGTACCCTGACGTCCTGATGTCAGTCAAATGCGCCTTGACCGACGTCAGCCTTATACTTTGATATTCGGGCCGACCGAGGACAGCGGACTACCCAAGTGTAAGGACTGCAGCAATGTGAGATGAAGAACATCTTGAGTGCCACAAGAGGGCAAGTTTATTACAAACCTCATCAAAAAAGAAAAGGAAAAATAAAATGATGCATAGCGTCTTTGCCCAACTGTATTACCCAGTTTATAAAATATAACAACATTAACAAAGTAGTAACTTGACAATTTCTGAGTATGTTGGCTATGACAATAATCAACTATTTGCCAGTTAGCTCACAGGATTAAGTTCCCGAAATGGGACATTAGCATCCATTGGGCTTACCTGGTTAACAAATAAAACAAACTAAAATACATTTATATTATAAAAACTGTTCTGTGAGTCCCCAGCTCTTTTCATGCACCTAAAAAGAGCTGAAAACTTAAAGTTACTACTACTTTCACTACATCTAAATACAGCCCTCAGTATCAGATCTGCACTTACATAGATAAGCTATTGGTGTGTCATTAGCTTTAATAATTTCGATAACTAGGCTTTATTTCCCACGTATTTATATACATATACTTGCTGTGATTTTGGATATATGTTGTGATGTTTTTGTCTTTTGGTATAGATGAACCTTGAATTGATTATACAAGGATCAATAGAAGATTAATTGATTTCTGGTCAATTGAATGAATCTATAATGTGATTAATTAAGATTAAAAATAATAATACACATTATTCTAATGCTGATTATATATTTTTTCCTTTCTTCTTTCCTCTCCTTCCCCCTCTTCCCCCCCCTTTCCCCCCCTCCCCCCTCCCCTTCCCATTCCCCCCTTTCTTTCCCTTTTATCTTCTTCCCTTACCCTCCCTTCCTTTTTCCTTCCTTTCCTTCCCTTCCCTTCCCCTCCCCTCCCCACCTTTCACCTTTTCTTCCATCTTTCCTTCTCACCCATTATTGTTCTTTTCTATGTTTCCTTTTCCCTCCTTGTTTCAGACTGGGATCTCACATTGGATTTCCTCAGTTTTGTTGACCTTGGGTATAATAATAGTTAATACTCTATACACGCTTGATATAAGTTTCATGGAATATTAGTTATCTACAAGATATGTGTCATTGCGTTTACTATGTAAATTTATAAAATTGACAAATGAGATCTATAAGATTGAGGTTTTTAGGATCGATAATGCTCTAATATGAAAAGTATCCAAATGATAAATTGTTTTGTGATATATTTATATTTACATGGGAAACATGGTATCAAATTTGAAGATGGCTTTATTTTAACATGATTTTTATAAATGGTGTATATAACTTTAATTTTAACTCAAAGTGGATTTAATTGATTTTACCCGCCAAACTTTCTGTTAATTGGGATGTGCTTTATAGTATAAAATGAGAGCATTTGTCTTAGTTAAATGTAACCTGATGAAGCGCACTTGCTAGGTGCGTGAAAGCGCTTGTTCTGTTCTAAATAAATTTATTTTTTATACATCGTGGTGGTTCCGGTGATTTGTTGGAATAAATCCAGTACTAGGCAAGGACTTGCATTAACTATTTTGTTCCTTAAAATTAAATGTGACTAAGAGCTTAACACTCTACTGAGGAAAAAAAAGAGCCAAAACTTGTTCACCTGAAAACAGCTAAAATTTCATTTTGCATATATGCCAAGATAACATCACTTTTTAAAATAAAAATTTCAGACAAGCACTTAAATAAAAGTGAAGGCTTGCACCACAAGAAAATGCTGAAAATGCATAATGAAGCAAAAGTTGGGCACTGTAACAGTGAAAATCTACAATGAAAAAGCCTCATAGTAAAAGTAAAGTCCACTGTCTGAATATCACTTGTCCCTTACTTAAAATCTCTCTTCTCTGACCCTTGTGTTCTGCAGCTATTCACAACTCTGCCAAATTCAGGACAACTGACAACAACTGAAAGTGATGGTTAGTTGTAATAGATAGTAGCAGGGTCGGCCTTAGGCCAAGTGGTGCCCTAGGCAAAAGGGATCAACAGTGTCCCCCAAACACCACATGGTGCCTCCATCCTGGTCTATTTACACCATCCAGATTACTGGAAAAGTGCCCCTCCTAGAGCGGCGCCCTAGACGGCTGCCTAGTTGACTTATGCCTAAGGCCGGCTATGGGTAGTAGACAGCATATACAGAAGCAGTGCTATACATTGTCCCTATACAGCGGCAGCCACAATTACAACCTGCAGCAAAAGTCTACTGTAGTTCACATCTGCTGTAGGAGAGAGGAAGGCATTAGCACCACAATATTCACCTATACTGATGTGCTACAATGAGATTAAGTCTAACCTACTACTTATTTTGCTTGTATGTATTGCCTCATAAATTGCTGATATTAAAAACTGCAGCATTCATCTGTGTAAGTACTTGAAGTTAGAAATGCTTTCTTAGTGCATGCATGGATAATGCCATGGGTATATATGTCTATGGTCCAGTCCAACAGTATTGTTATTTGTCCTCGAGACTCATGCTACTATCATGGATGTAGTCAAAGCATGCCATGCATAACCCCTTATGGTAGCACACACCATGTTTGAGAGTCTGACAATGAATCCCTTATGGCAAAAAAAGTATCAAAGGAAAGCAAACCATCAATTAATTAAGTGAGCCTACGTTATTCTGCTTGAGGAAGCTCAACAAATGAGAGAGAGAGAGAGAGAGAGAGGCTGCCTTTCTTTCACAATCTGAACATTGCTCAGTACTTCTGATGCACATTTCACAAGTAACATAAGCCACATACTATCTATGCCAAATGTTATGCATGCATTTCTTTTACAGGAACCTTTTAGTGTCATCAAGTACTCCATACAGAAATCAATCTGAAGACAGGAAAAACTTGGCACTTAGCTCACACGGTAATTTGTAATCAATTCTACTTATACCCTTGGAAGGAGGCACAGGAGAAAGAACCATAAGATCTAAACAGAACTATCACTTCTGGAGCATAGGTTTAGAACCAAAATGACCAGGACTTTTCAGTCTCTACATCCAAGCACCAGAATAATCTCTCAGCTGGAATTACTAGAGCCTTTAATTCTGATATTACTGAGCTGAAAAGACTGGGTAAAGATTATGGCTACTTGTCACAATTGCGTTTGACACAATTACAGATCTAGTATCAACGTAGAACCCAATGCAGTGCTGTCATCTTTAATTACAGTGCTTATCATTGAATCAGGACTACTGATAATGACTGACTAATATGACTTACAGAATTTTGTATACATTTCTATTATTATTAATCTAAGATTTCCTGTTTATATTTTTAGTTTTGGGTCCTTTATTTGGGTTATTCCCCTCTGTATTTTCTGCTCTCAATGTTTGTGCCAAAAATTTTCTTCATCGTATGAGCATTTACTAAGTAACTTTGTTTCATTGCCCATGTTCTAAATTCATTAACTCTTCCTGGATGTTCAATTATTTTCCTTTTAAACTGTTCCAGTTATTCTTTTCCACAGTCATATGCTCTATTTATTTTTCACTGCAGCTCTTTCATTTGAGCTCACCATTCTAAATACAGTCTGATGCTAGCCTCCCAGATTTCCTCCTATTAATTTTAACATTGTGTCTCACTTTTTTAATGCCTTTTCACCTTTATCCATAACTCATTAATGTATTTGGAATACTCGCCTATCTGCTTTAGCACAAGTATTAATTTATTTGTCTTAGTCCTTAAATGGAGTTTATTTTTAGTAAGTGTGTTGGCAAATGTCAGTGCTTATCTGACTAACTGGATTCTGGCTTATGTAGCTGTAATATCTTGGACAAATGAACAAAGGTGATTAAAGATATTACTTCAAAGCTCCCCAACATGCATCTCTGCCATTGGGGTATGTATGTTCTATTTAACCTGCCCCAGGAAGCAAAATATGTTGTTAATTTTTTTTGTCTGGCTGCTGCAAGACTCTTCAAGTCAAAGTCACATGACTCAGTTTACCTTCCTAAAAGCTCTTGGTGTGGAGGGGAGGGTGTTCCTAAAAGCTCTTGGTGTGGAGGGGAGGATGTTCCTGACCTCTGAATATCAAAATAATATTCATTGATAATATCGTAATGGACAATAATTTCTTCAGTTTGATGGTATATGATACATAAGAATAGAAAACCAAACTTGAGTTATAAGGAACCAGACAGACTTGCCTTTAAATATTTTGCATTACTATCCTTTGTCACTTTGTACTAAGCTGCTGATTAATTACAAGAATTGTTCACTAATTAGGACCCTTCAGTCGGCATTCCTGCTCAGTTTAAATGCTGTGAGAACCTAGTTTTAATTCATTTTTGTGTGATGAAATACCACTTTTCTTTAAGAAGAAGTCTGCATCTCTATTTACGTGACATAATTAGTACTCGTGGTCAAGTCATGCTTAGCAGTTTCCTGCGCTGCAAAACTTGGTAGCATCTCCTCTATATAGCCAGGATAGAGACAGCCTTTCTGTTAATGGACTATGTGTACTAGTTGTAAATATACTTTGTGGACATGACCTAGCCCATGATAGCACATCAAATAGCTTAATTTCAGCTCTCCCAGTATGAAAACAAAACTCAGAAGAAAAAGACAGTGAATTTGTCTTTTTGGGTAAATTTCAGTTACTGGCTAGTAATTTTACTGCCTGGATACCAGCAAAGAAGAAATTTAGAGAACCTGAAAGAAAATCAATATCAACAAATAAAAGGCCTGAAAATGGAAGAAACTTTAACAGATATTCAGATGAGCTGATAAAACTGCAAAAATAAGAGGTCAAACTGAAGGCTGGCTCAGTTCGGCACTGCTCAAGAACAGATTTTCAAAAAATGGTAGAATTTGAGGACAGAGCACATAGGGACCACCTGAGATTTTCTGCTGTACCACAGAAACTGGAAAGAACAAACTGCGTTAATTTTATGAAAGCACAAATAAGCAACTGGACTGGTATTCCACAGCAGTTGTCGTTAATTGAAAGGGCACATCATGTGTATGCTCCAAATCAGGCCATGAGAAAGCAACCAAGACCTCTAATGATAAAGATGCAATCTTGCCAGCAGAAAGAGTTGCTTCTGACAAAACTGTGGCAGAAGGACAAAGTACTAAAAGTTTAATCGAGTGTTTGTGCAAAATGATTACTCACTGTGCACAAGGCAGAGGAGAAGTAAATGTATTCCAGCAATAAGGGAATGCTGAGTAGTTAAGTGCAAGATTCAAGCTGCTGTATACAGCTATCTTCAGAATATTTTCCTGGAGGGTCAAAGTCACTTTTGATGCAGAAAATGCTAAGGATGAAATACAAATGTTTGTCCTACAAAAAAGTTAGCTATCAAACAGAAGGGGACTCCGCTTCCTATTCTTCTGAAGGAGTTAGGAGATGGAGATCAACAGAAAGAAAACCAACAACTCAGTAATGAATAAATGTGGGATTACAAAGTATCGATCACATTTGTGAAATCTGGGAGAACAATAAAACTTGGAAATAGTAGAGATCGACTCCAAACCATATGCTTCACGTCATGTTATTAATGTTTAAAAGAACATTAAGGAAAGGGGAAAAAGAGGTAACTAAATAACAAAAATGTTTGTTCTTAACAGCATTTTTATAAAACATGACATACACTGCATGTTATATAGTAATGCACTTCCAGTTATTTTTGTATTTTGCCTGGCTACTATTGTAAAGAGCTGCCCTTCTTTCTTGTTTAGTTTTAAGAAATGTAAGCACTGCAAATGTAAAAAGTGAAGAAAGCCTGGACAAAAGCACGCTTAAAATATTAGGCTGTATTTGTAGTTTGTTGAGGTGAGGGGATGGATGCTACAGATCATGGTACAAGTAAAATCAATATACTTTTTCTTACTTTTGCATAGGGGGAATGACTGGATTAAGGACATTTTCTTGATCTAACAAGTTTTAAAGTAGAAGAAAGTAAATAAAAGAACACTGAATGTAATTAAGTGTTTTCCTTTAGCAAATAAATGTTCAGAGTGCAACATGAGCACCTTGTAACTGAAGGCAACTGTATCTGGTTCTTGTGTGTCTATGGAGATAAACTGATAACAGGGCGATAAAAACAGAAGACTTCAGAAACTATTATCTTTTAGCCATTGAATGAAGGCACTGACATTGTTGTCTTCATCTGACAGAGGAATAAAGATAAGAAAAGAGACGGCACTTAGTATAAGTAGAAGCAAAGGCTATGCTATGTGTGTTAGCACAGATAACCTTAATTATATGTCAATTAAAGTCTGTCAGTGTAGCTGTCAATCTGGGACAACTGTTTCTATTAGGATTGTTAAACTTCATTAATTTAAGGATGTACCTAGTTGTGTGTGCTTTGTGTGTTTGTATTAAGTTAATACGTTTTGGGGGTGTTCCTGGGTGCATGTGTGTGTGCTTTTTGAGGGTTTTCATTCAACAAAAAGTCTTGTAAGATGTGAAATAGGTTCAAATGGATACGACAAGAAACAACTGCATAAAAGATCAACCTGCCAAACATTAGTGTATGCATGTAACACAAAAGTTAAAACTAGACATTTAAAAAAATCTGTTATACACAACACATGGGAATAATAAATTCTCATCATAATAACAACACTTTCTGTATTATCTTTGAATGTGAATGGTCTCACAGGTATATACAAAAATGAAAGTGTATTGAACTATATTAAGAAATGCAGAGTGCAAATAGATATGCTAAAGGAGACACAATTGGAAAGAACTGAGCAGGTAAATTTAATAAAGAAAGGATTTCAGGATGGTTAATCAATGGAATATCTGGGACAAAGGAAAGGGGGAGCGCCCATTAATTGCTAGAGGAACTCCAAATAGTAATAGAAGAGGAAAAAGGAAGATTATGCTGGCACATATTTATATTACACCTAAAACTGATACAATATAAAACTGATAAAATGGAAAACAAATCAGCTTTCAGATGGGGATATTACTTACAGGTCGGGGACTAGAATTTGTTTTGCAACAGTGAGAATGTATTTGGGGGACTAGAATGGAAATATAACAAAAGACGGCAATTTTTTGAAAAAAAAAATTATGAAAATATTTGGTGTGGAAGATGTGAATTCAGTAGTAGCAGCTCACCAAGAATTTGCATATTATTCCAAGGAACAATAACTGGGCTAGGTTAGACGGAAACTACATTTCACAGGAACACATGCATTTAATTGAATGTTTTGATATGCATCCAATAACTATTGCAGATCATGCGCCAATGTTTGTGTCTTTCGGCTTTTCCTGGTTAGGGGTCGCCACAGCGGAACTCCGGTCCGCTAATGATTAGCAGTTGATTTTTACGTACCGGCTTGCCAGGCCTGACGCACAACCTTCAACTAAGGTACACCCATTCATGCATGTCTCCAAGCAGAAGATGCTCTAGCTGAGAATCGAACCGGACAGCGTCTTACTGTGAGGAGACAACGCAGATCATGCGCCAATAATAACTAAAATAAAAATTCAGGGCAAGGAATAAAAATGAGACACTGGTGCTTCCCCACCTATCTGTTAAACAGAGAGTAATTTAAGGAATGGGTAGTAGAAATTATTCAGGAGTTATTAGGGAAGATAGAAAGTTCTTCACAAAATATAGCTAGGGAGTGGGATAAAATGAAAGTGGAGTTTGATAATAGGGTAAAAATAAAAGAAAAAGATGCATTTAAAAAGTAACAAGAATTATTATTTAGAGGGACTTGCATAGGTTAAAGTACTGCGGAATAGAGGAATCTCACAGAACAAGAGGCACAATATCAGAATGATAAGAGAAAATAAGGGACTACCTGGATAATATGCACGAGTTTAGAAAGACTGCTGTTAAAAAAGAAGTTATGCTCTTACCATAATGTTCCATCTGTGTTGTCGATCTTCATTCATTCTTGACAGATGGGTTTCAGTTCCGTCCACAGAACCAACTCGGCCGATATAACAGGCTTGTGCCAGGCAAAAACAGTCGAGCTAAGGTTACCCATAGTGCCCCTCTTCTCATCCCTTTAGATCGAGTTTGCTCGTAAGAATAATCAAGCGGAGCCTTTATCTGAGCAAATGCCCAATCACACAACCAGGACTAGTTCTGAACCTCCAGGAGTCTTTGGGATGTCAAGAATGAATGAAGAACAACAACACAGATGGAACGTTATGGTAAGAACATAACTTCTTTATCTGATGTTGTCAATCTTCATTCATTCATGACAGATGGGACAGAGTCCATAGCTACTTTATGTCCTGGGAGGCCCTATTGAAGGTTATTCCTAAGCACTACTGAGCCAAAAGATGCTCTCCCCCTGTTGACCATGTCCAATTTATAATTAATGATAAAGGTATGAGGGGTAGTCCAGCAGCTACTGCACAAAGGTCATCCATAGAAGCTCTCGAATGAAAAGCTACTGAAGATGCAACTGACCTGTTGGAATGAGCCTTGACTTTAGCTGTTAAAGTCATTTGATTCTGTTGACAGACAAACGTGATGCGGTTTCTCAATCATTTTTCCAAAGTGACTTTAGAAACTGAAAAAGACAGGAACAATCGGTCTGATTTTCTGAATGATTTAGTCCTAAGTAAAAATGCAACTGTCTATGTACATCCAACAAGTGCAAACAATATTCTCCTTTGTTACAAAAATTTGGGGAGAAAACTGGCAGGTCAATGGATTGATATTTAAATCTGAGACAACTTTGGGTAGAAAGGAGGGGTTAGCCTCTCTACTCTCTCTTTGTGAAAAACGATGTAAGGGCGCTTTACACACAAGGCATGTAATTATGATATTCTCCTGGCTGAAGTGATGGCTACCAGGAATAAAGTCTTCCAAGACAAAAATTTTATATCACAAGTGGCTGCTGGCTCAAAGGATTGGCGAGTCAAGGTTTGTAGGACTAACATCAAATTCCAGGGTTCAATTGTTTCTTTAAAGGGTGGCTTTAGATGCATGACTCCTTTCAAGAAGGTTTTGCAGAGATGGTGAGATATTAAAGAGAAATAATAGAAATCATTATGAAAATTTGAAATAGCTGCTAAATGGACTCTAATAGTAGAAGCTGAGGCTCCTGAATGGAGCAAGGTTGACAAGTACTCCAACACTGTATTAAATTGGGGCTGAAAAGAGATCAAGTCCTTTTTCTCGATACCAAAACACAAATATGTTCCACTTACTATGATGAAGTGGAGGTACTAAGCTGTCAGATTGAGACTTGATAGGTTGGGATGGACCAAACCCTATGGATGTGACAGTCCTGGAGTTGTGTCCAAAGTCCACGGGCAGTGAACAAGGGGAGGCCAAAGGAAGGGGAACCAGACTTGGCAGGGCTAATAGGGTGCAATGAGGATTACTTTGCTTCTCAACTGATGTGCTTTCTTTAAAAAATGTAGAATCAGAGGAAAGGGAAGAAAGGCATAAAGCAGTCCCGGGGGGGGGGGCAATCGTGTATAACAGCATTCCTCAAGGACTCCCCCAGGGGGGATTAGGGCAAAGTAGCTGCCACATTTGTGGTTGATGGGAGATGCAAACAGACTGCAGCAAGGCTGACTCCAGTGAAGAAAAATCTCTGTCACTACACTGGGATTGAGAGACCACTCGTGAGGCAGGAGAAAGCATCTGCTCAGTTTGTCTGCAATCACATTGGAATTCCCAGGAATGTGCATTGCTATCAGAAAGCGGTTGGAGGTCATCACCCATTGCCATACTCTCATGGCTTCCTGACATAATTGGTAGGATCTGGTTCCCCCCGTTTGTTAATATAACAGACGACAAACATGTTGTCTGAATGGACAGCAATTGGCACTGACGAAAGGGCAGATTTGAATGTTTGCAATGCCAGAAGCACCACCCTCAGTTCTAGGACACTGATATGCAAATTGGCCTTCAAAGGAGACCAAGTGCCCTGGACCGTCTTTCCCTAAAATGTCGCCCACCCCATCTCATCAGGGATGCGTCCGTGGTCACTACGGCTTTGGGCTGAGGGGGTGAAAAGGGAGGACTCCATAACTCCTCTTCTCACTTCATCCATCAATTCAGATCCTGTTTGCAATAGTTTGTTATGCAGACTGGGTGAGACATAGGATGTGTTAATAGGAACCACTGTGACGCTAGGGGCCACTGTATCAGCCTCATGTGGAGTCTCGCTAGCGGAACTATGGTAATTGTTGTTGCCATTGACCCTAGTAATCGAAGAAGTAAGCAAACTGGGACTTTGGAGCTAAGAATTTAGCCTCTGTAGTCTGTGATGAGGAAGAGCGACTAGACAGGACCTTGTGTTGAATGTTGCTCCTATGAATTCTAAGCTTTGAGTGGGATACTAGTTTCCATTTCTCTTTGTTTATAGAGATACCCAAGAGCCGTGCTAGTTGTAGGGTGCACTGCAAGGCAAGAAGCAGTAGATGCTTAGGGGGGGTGGTAAGGAGCCAATCGTCTAAATATAGAAACACCCAGATTCCTTGCAGTGTCGAGTGAGCTGTTACTACTGCCATACATTTGGTGAACACTCTGGTGTCTGTACAGAGACCAAAGGGCAATGCTCGAAACTAGTAATGACTGGCTCCCACCCAGAAGAGGACATTTCTTCTGGAGCATTTGTCCATTTTTATATGGTAACATGCATCCTACAGATCTATTGAGCACATCCAATCAATCTTTTTCCAGAAACGAGAGAACAGACTGAACCGTAACCATCCAGAATTTTGTCTGTCTGATGAACTTGTTTAGGATGCTAAGGTCTAAAATTGTCCTCCAGTCCCCTATCTTTTTGGCACTAAAAGGAACCTTCAGTAAAACCTGGATTCTACTTGGTCTGGTTGGACTGTTTGGATCAGTTTTCAAATTTCTTGCACTGCTGCATCCCTCTGACTGGGAGCAATGTCGGGGATTTGCCTTTCCAGCCTTGGATAAAGATCAAAGGGAATGTGGTTACCTCTGGTAATTATCGTCTGCACCCAGGAATCCAATGTTATTGAATGCCAGGCTAAGTGAAGCAGAGAGAATTGTCCACTGACTGCTTCCAGAGGCAATCAGGCTGCTCTTCAGAAGTGCTGGAATCTCTGGAACCCTGGTTACGTGGGCCCCCTCTTCCACAGGGAGGGTGTCTTCCTGATGAGTTCCCTCCTCTGCCCTGGTGTCACGAAAAGGCCTTTGGGACTTACTGAACCACATCTTCCCACTTCTCTGATTCCTGGTGTAGGATCATTGGAGAATAGAAAAACATATGCCTACAGCAAACAGTGTCTTGCCGTCCTTCTCACACCTGGCTAAAGTGTCTAACTTTTGGGCCAAATACAGAGGAAGCATCAATAGAAGCGCTGACGAAGGAAGACTTGAAGGAGTCCACAAAGTGCACAAGCGCATCCAGGCATGATGTCTCATGGCAACGCCTGCACCCACTGCTCTGGCCATCCCTTCAGTTGTATGTGCAATCAACTGCATGGATGAGTTAGATACTGACTCCAGGGTGGCAAGCTGGGAGGCAACTTTTGTCACGTACCTCATCAGACACTGCTCCTACTAAGGCTCCTGAAAGTTATGGAATCAGGTCCTTTTGAAGATGGGTAAAATGTGCCAAATAATTCAACAACCATATGGCAAAATTTGTTGAAGCATAAACCTGCTTCCCTAATCAGTCCAACGTCTGAGATTCTCAGTTAGAAGGATGGACAGTAGGACTCTCCTCTGCGAGTTTCTTCTTCATGGCTACCACCACCACCATAGCATCTAGTGCCAACCCTTTGGACCAGTGGGGTTGATCCTCTAGGGGGGGGGGTATTTTGTCAGGCCTCAGGGAGATTGGCTCCATGGTGTCAGGGGCCATCCAAGCACACTGCACGAGGAGCTTCACCAACTCATCTGCAGGAAAGGTCACCCAGGAAGAAGAAGGTCAGGCACGGAAAGCCTGCAAGAATACAGATTCCTCCGAGGAAGGGTTGGTAGGCTTCCAGTCACCTCTTCTGCTTTAAGATCTCTAGTAAGTCCCCAAAGGAGACATCTTCAGGGGGGACCATGGGGACCCTTCCCCCTCATCGTAATCTGCATCTTCGGTGAGAGATTCCTCAGGTGAATCAACATGCTTCCTCTTGCATGATCTCTTACTGGGTGGTTCATCAGGGGGACAGTTTGAAGAGGACTCCGAATAGAGGGTACCCTGTGGTAGGATATCTTGCTGCTCCTGTGCCCATTGCCTCAGTGTAGTGGACTGTGGCAGCTGCGATCCAGAGGACATATATACAAGACATTCCGGTGCCGAAGGAGCTAACTGTGAGCCTGCTGAGGAGAGTGCCTTCTCCATAATCAGGAAGCCAGGCCTGCCCGAAGAGGGATGGGAGCCCAGAACGGAGAAGGACAACCTCGGAACTGGCATCACACCCCTCTCAAACGAGCCCACCTCCAGAGAAGGAACCACAAGAGGACTTGAAGCTGTCAAAGCAACCGGAACTGTAGACAGCAGCATAGAAAAAAAATGGCGCTGTACTAGGGATCACAGTGCAACAAACAAGTCATAATGTCAAAGGTGGGTTAGCTCCAACTGAGCCATGGTCCACAGGGTAGGTTCCGGAACCACTGTGAGATCCATCAATGGTATCAAAAGAAGCTGGCACCGGGAGGGGCATCGGCATCGATGGCACCAAGTCCTGGGGGGAGGTTGAAGAAGGAAGATAGGTTGGAGTGCGAGTTGAAAAAACCTCGGCTCCGGGTGGGAGGGAGGTCCAAGATGGAGTTGAAATGCCTCTGGCCGCTAGGACCTGGTCTACAAATCTCACTACATCAAACTCTGAAAGGCTCCTGGTGAAACGAGTGGACATCCCCGATGGAGATTCTGGCCGGCCAATAAATGGCCTAATCTGCTGTCCAACAAACGGGTCAATGGACGAGGAATATAGAGTCCTGGCTAGTGTTTCAACCTTCGGCACCGTAGTCAAATGACCTGAAGGCTGTGACGGGGGGAATGACCAATTGCAAAGGAGACACTATTGTTGGTGCCGAGAGGGTCTGCAGTACTATGGAAGGGGTCAGTACCATGACAATTGTTGCAGTCGGTTCCATAGTTGAGGACAGCACCATGGAAGGAGTTTTAGGCTCCAGTGCAGAGATAGATGTCAATTTGAGTTGTTTACTCTTTGGTTCCGTATGAACTTGGGCTTTAGAAGTTCTCAGTTCCTGTTACTGAGGAGACCCTGGGACTGAATGACTCCTCTTCTTAGTTTTCTTACTAGGAGGGTTTGATATCTCCACCTCAGATAAAGCCTCCAATAAAGTTTTTTTAGCAAACCCTTTATCATTAACTTATTCTTACCCTCTGCTAACAAAGCTTGCACGGAGGTTGATCCTGCAAGTGTGGTACTCAAACAATATACGTAGGAAAGATGCCCATTGGGATTGGGCATCTTCCTGCCACATTTGTCAAACTGTTTAAAGCCAGTGATACCTTTTTTTTTTCAGCCACTGTCAACAACAACAACAGAGAGATATTCCATCACGCGATCAAGACACACACAGCAATAGAGAGGAAGATGTTTTTTTTTTTTATTTTTATATATATACTAACAATGGTAAAAAAAAAAGGTATACTCAAGAGGGTAAGAAAAGAGTGAGGGAAAAATACCAATAATGGTATTAGCAATTACCTAGCAGTAAAGGGAAGGGAGGGTCCTGTACCAACTATGACATAAAGAAATACCAGAAAGGTAATAAGGTGAAGGAAAAAACACGACTAAGAAATAAAGGAGATTTTAGATAGAGCAGAAGCAAAAATTCTGAAAAAGTAGTGAAAGTACAACACTTAGCTTGAGAGCAGGCCTGACGCATCTTGAAACTTTATGCAGCAAACGAGATATGAAGGGATGAGAAGAGGGGCACTATGGGTAACCTTAGCTCTAGAGTTTCTGGCTGGCATGAGCTTGTTATATTGGCTGAGTCGGTTCCGAGGACGGAACTGAAACCCATCTGTCATGAATGAATGAAGACTGACCACATCAGATCAGATGTTTTCTTGATGATAACTCCAGAGCACAAAAGCTTTTCGAACAATGGTTCAGCAACAGGAAGTAGCAATGGTTGTTGCCAAGTTAAGGACCTATAACAAGGAAATAACTAGAGATCCTGTAGAGGTATTAGAAATACAAAATTTTATGAAAATCTGTATAAAGCAGAGGAATGTAGAAATCAAGTAAAAGTACAAGGTTGGTTTATGGAAGAATTAAACATGCCAGGGTTAGAGGAAGATGAGGCACAATTATGAACAGTTAGGATAGGAGGTGCTGAGATAAAAATGGCAATTTATAATCAAACTGCGGGGAAGTCTCCAGGAATTAATGGTATTCCTAGGAATATTTGGAAGCTAGGAGAGAAGAAAGTGATAAAGATCTGGAAAGGATTTGTTTAACAGTATTTTAAAAGGAGAAGCACCACCAACATCCTGGAAGAAAGCTGTGGTGGATGTAATAACTAAAGATGGTAAAGACCCATCACATCCAGCTTCCCATAGGCCCATTTTGATTCTATACCATGATTATAAAGCATTTATTATGCCTATAATGAATAAATAATGGTAAAGATGATGTCAACATTGAAAAATATGGATTATGTGGTTTGGTGGAGGGTAGCTGAACATTTGACACCATTAATAGAACAATGACGATCCAGAGGGAATCCAGATATAAGAAAATACCAATGTTGTAGGTGGGTCTTGAGGGAAAGAAAGCATTTGACAGAGTAAGCTGAGGTTTTACAAGTAGGGTAATGGAAGTATTTGCATTTCTTGACACAATAACAAGGTTAATTAGGAGGTTATAGGAGGGATCAGAAGCAAAAATTAAAGTGTGTGTGTGTGTGTGTGTGTGTGTGTGTGTGTGTGTGTGTGTGTGTGTGTGTGTGTGTGTGTGTGTATAGGCATTCCTCTCTGATACTTTTTGTTTGAAGAAAGGAACCAGACATGGATATCCTCTTTCCCCTTTGTTATTTTCATTATATTTAGAACCACTGGCAAAGAAAATAAGGGACTCAGAAATTCAAGGATACAACTGGTATCATAATCAAAAAAGTTGGCTAAGGGCATTTTAGTCTTGGGGAGCATTCTGAGGCAGTTTCAAGTCTTTTTGGGATACAAACTTAATGTCACTAGATCAAAGCCAATAGCTGGAAGCTAGGTACCCACATACAAATTCGTTCAACAATACCCATATTTATTGAGACACGATAGAAAGCACTACCTATTAGTATAGGTTAAAAAAGAATTCTGGTACAGCAGCTAAGGATATGTGATAAGAGACTAAATAAAAATAATACAAAAACTGAGAATGACTGGAAGTTCAGTTTTATGGATAGGGATAGTAAGAAACAAGCAGTGAAAATGTTTTTAGTCTCTTTAGTTTTATGCACTGGTCAGGCATATTTTTTTTATCAACCAGAGAAGTTCTGGATAACAATTAATAAAAAGTTGAAGGATTGTATCTGTGAAGAGAAGAGGGCAACAGTCAAGTTGTTAGGCATTGCCAGCTATGCCAGGAGAAGTAGGGCAGTGGATGTGAAACATATGCTCGCACAGCTAGCTGGAATTTAGTAAAATAATTATATATTATTTGAATATTAAACTGATTTGTACAGATGATTGTGTTGAAAATGTATTTGTAAAGTTGCTTGCGTTAAAAATGTATCAACAGTGTGTCCTGCTGGACAGAGGAAGAAATGTACATGTACTATTGTAACTGTTGAAATGTATATATTGTAACAGAGGAAAAATGAGTGACCTGTTAACTGGAACCGAAACTCAAATAAACAAAACTATAAAAATGTATTCTAGAACCACAATTCCCAATAAAAACACTTTTTTATAAGAAACAACGAAAAGAAAACTTCAGTTAAGCACTTTCATCTATTCACTTAGACATCCTCAGAACCAAAGTTTATGAATGAATACCCACATTTAAAACTTCAGTGAAGGTGACATCATCAACCACACCTCCGTTCTAGTCCAATCATCATACAGAAATGTAAAAAAAATCTCATCAAATCATTCATCTAACAACAACCATTGACTTCAACACATTTTTGAAAACAAAACCAGTTGACTAATAAATATTAAATACAAGAAGATGTATTTTGATAGATAATGATTTAAAAAGAATCATTTAAACCAGGAGGATTGGCCGAATTAAATTTTAACTGCCAATGCATCTCTCAATGTAACAGGCGATTCTGCCACCCCAGACCAAGAAAAGATCATCCAGGTATCTATAATAACTCACACATCGACTAAACATAGGAAGTCCAAAACCCATTCTGAGTTATGATTATAGATACCTGAATGATCTTTTGTTGGTCTGGGATGGTTCAAAGAAGGAATTATTTGAGTTTATTGACTGTTTGCAAAATAGTACCAGTTTTCTTAAGTTTAAAGCTACTACTGACTCTGTTCAGGTGAATGTTTTGGACATTAAGCTGATTAATAATCACAAGGGCTTGTGGACTATGCAGACAATTAGAAAGCCTACATTTTGTAATACATTTCTTTCATACAAGAGTTATCATCCCCCTGCACCAAAAGAAAGGGATAGTCAGCAGTCAATTTATTCAAATTTCAAGACTAACATCGGAGGATGATGACTGTAACAAACAATTTGACAAGCTCAAAGGGATGATTTTAGAACAAGATTACCCTATTAGTTTATTTAAGTTCATAAGGATGTTTGGGCTGGTCAGATGGATAAATACGCACCCATCATCAGGAATGGATACATGGTAAAGAAGATGGAAAATCTGAGTGTTTTTAATACAACCAGTATGATCCCGCACTACTCACTGGATGCAAGAGATATACAACAAGTGCTTTATAAACACTGGTCTTTGATTGTGATGAACATTTGAAGGACATCCTTCCTTGAAGGTCTAATGTGGTCTTCAAAAATAAATTTAATTTGAAAAACATCTTTGAAAGACCAAAGGAAGACAATAAGATGTAGGCACTGCAAATTTTGTCCTTACATCAATGTAAAACATCTCCATGCACATTTTCCCAAAATTACCAATGGTGGTGAATAAGGGTAGCTCTAATTTGTATTGTATACACAAACGAGACAGAAAAAATGCATTACCCAAACATTCCTTGGACTGTGCAAGTTTTACTAAAGTTACTTTTAGTATTTTGGAGCAGGTACAAATACACATTTTCAGATGACTGGCAGAAAGTACAGTTGTGTAAACTTACCATAAATGTAGATATTCAAGTGTATTCGCTGTTGCAGTCATTACATTTGGGTAATCTGCTGGCAGGTTGCCCTCAGTTGGCCTGAATAACAAAGTCTTGGGTCCTGTGTCAGTTGCCGTCTCCTCTTCCATGACGTCAGGTCATCAGGGGTATAAAACATGCAGCTGACGCCATTTTATTCAGTTTTTCTTGCCCCAGATGTCAGGTGCCTCCCAAATGGGGAGCAAAAATATATAAACAAACAGAAATATATATATATATAAATGCACTTTTAGCAACATAAACTTTACCTTCATCTAAAAGCAAATACACCACAAAGGCTTTAGTGTATAGTGAAGGAAAGAAAAGGTACAGAAAGGGGGATGGCGGGTGGGTAACCCAGACTGCAACAGTGAACACACTCGAACATCTACATTTATGGTAAGTGTACACAACTGTACTATGTTCTTCATGTTTCACAGTTGCAGTCATTACATTTGGGTAGACTCCCAAAGCTATGGACGGGAGGATGGAGCTAAACAGCATTAGGAGTGGTTATAAGGCCCTGCAGAACTGCAGTGGCAAAGCCTGCTCTGGATTTTGAGAAGAGAGGCAAATGATAATGCTTTGTGAAGGTATGAACAGAGCTCCAAGTAGCAGCCTCTAGAAGGTCTTTGGTTGGAACACCTCTGAGAAAAGCTGCTGAGGTAGTGGCAGCCCTGGTGGAATGAGATCCAATCCCCTTGGGCACAGGTTTACCATGGTGCAGGTAGCAGAAAGAAATGCAGTGGCTTATCCACTTAGAAATAGTCTGCTTTGATATAGCCTTCCCCTTTGTCCCTGCACCAAATGCTACCAGTAGTTGCTCAGACTTTCTTAGAGATTTGGTGCTGTTCAAGTAGAATCTTAGTTGTCTGTGTATGTCCAATGAATGTAGAATCCGCTCCCCCTTGTTCTGCAGATTTGGGTAAAAAGTTGGCAGGTGAATTGTCTGGTTAAGAGCCACACAGAATACTACCTTAGGCATAAAAGAAGGGTTGGTCCCAAGGGACACCCTGTTCGGGTAAAATGTAATAAAAGGCTCCACAGCCATGAGAGCCAGTAGTTCTGAAACCCTTCTTGCTGAAGTGACTGCCAAGAGAAAAGCTGTTTTCCAAGATAAAAATGTTATATCCTCATTAACTAGTGGTTCAAAAGGAGGCAGGGTGAGTTTTTCCAGCACAAAATTAAGGTCCCATGCAGGAGTTGGTGATCTTCTGCGAGGCCTTAAATTTTTGGCCCCTCTAAGATATTGTTTAAGCAGAGGATGAGAAAAGAGGGGAGGCTCTGTGTTGTAATGAGCCGAGATGGCAGAGGCATGGATTTCTATTGATGAAAAAGATAGGCCCTTGACAAGCATCTCAGTCATATATTGTAAAATCTGAGGAATATTGGGCTTTGCTGTGTCTGTTCCTTGTGCTTGGTTCCAAGCACAGAATCTCAGCCATTTATCAGCATAAGATTTTCTAGTACTGGGCCTTCTGACTTCCAAAATGACATCCATCACAGATTTACTGAGAGGTATTGTTTGAATAATTAAACGATCAGCCATGCTGCAAGGTTCATAGTTTGGAGCTGTGCGAGTAGAATTTGATTATTCTGCTGAGACAGTAGATGATGTATTTGATGCAAGTACCAAGGGGGAAGTTGAGACATATTCCTTAGAAGTGGGTACCAGTGTTGTTGAGGGCAGCCCAGGGCAACTAGGATCATTTTTGTTTTTTCCTGTCTGGCTTTTAGTAAGACCTTGGAGAGAAGAGGCAGAGAGGGAAAGGCATAGACTTTCCAACTGAAGGATAGGGCATCCACTTTCCATGCTTTTTTGTGATGAATTCTTGTGCAGAATTTGTCCATCTGATAATTCTGGGGAGAGGCAAATAGATCTATGTCTGGGCTCCCCCATTTCCGTGTTAACATGCCAAAGATTTGTGGATCCAGTTTCCATTCGTGTGGGTCCATAAGATTTCTGCTTAGGTCGTCTGCCAGAGTATTTTGTTTTCCTGGCAGGAATTGAGCTTGAAGATGTATTTGGCAAGTCAAAGCTGTGTTCCACAATGCCATGGCTAGTCTGCAAAGGGGGTAGGAATGTGTACCCCGTGGTGTTGTCCATCTTTATCAGTAGTTGTCCTGGATGAAGTAAGTCCTTGAAGGCTGTCAGAGCATTCTGAACAGCTAGCATCTCTTTCTGGTTGATATGCAGATTCATTTGGTTTGGGCTCCATTTGCCCTGAATGCATCTCACCGCCAGGTGGGCCCCCCAAGCATAGTTTGATGCGTCTGTAGTTAGGGTTTGGGTGGTAGGAGGTAGAGTGAATGATAGTCCCTTGTTTTGGTGCCATGTCTCCGCCCACCAAAGAAACTCCTGTTGTAGGCAGGGAATGAGAGAAATCATTGTTTCCAGACTGTGACAATGTTAGCTCCATAAACGTTTTGGGTAGCATTGAAGTTTCCTCATATGTAGTCTTGCATATGGAATTAGTAGAATGCAGGATGCCATGAACCCCAAATTGCAGAATTTGTCTTGCAGATAACTAGGTCTTTGTTTCCATTTGTTTAAAGTATATTGTTAGTTGCCTTTGTTTGTCTGGTGTAAGGTAAGCCATCTGGGCAGTTGTATTCAAGCTTGCACCCAGGAATGTAATTATTTGAGAGGGTACCAGTTGTGATTTCTTTTCATTTATTGTGTACCCTAGGCATGTTAGAAGCCTTTTTACAATATTCCTATATAAACGCATTCTACGGACATCTCCGGGAATGCATGGATCATGCTATCCCAAACAAAACCAAGACCCAATCATCCAAAGGCAGGCGTCCAGTCTGGTGGACCCCTGCCATAAATAAACTGTACAACAGAAGGAGGAAGCTACTACATGATAGAGCAAAATCCCTAATAGGGAAGGCATCTGATCAGTACTAGCAAAAAATTACGATCCCTCATAAAATCCTCCAAGGCCAGCTTCGAGAGAAAAATTGCACAAGACACCAAAGACAATCATAAGGCTTTTTTCAGTTATGTTAGAAACCTGGGATGCAACTCTCAGACTTGTTCTGAGTTGATTCTAAATGACAAAAAATACACTGAACCCATAGACATCGCCAATATCCTGGCAGACAGGTTCAGTGCAAACTTCTCCCCCCCCTCCCCCCCAAAAGAGCAAGTATCTATCCCAGCACAGGGCTGCCTCCCAAACATCTCTGATGCTCAGGTGAAGGCTGCCCTCTCCAAAGCAAAAAACACTGCTTCCATGGGACCAGATGGCATCCCAGGTTGCGTCCTACATGAACTCCAAGAGGAACTAATCCCTCAAATAAAACAGCTATACAATCTCAGCCTCACTACAGGATATGTGCCCACAGAATGGCGTACAGCAACAGTGGTCCCACTCCACAAAGGTGGAGCCTCTACGGACCCTGGAAACTATCGCCCCATAAGCCTGACTAGCTTAGTCTGCAAGGCTATGGAGAGGATCATCATGGAGCTCATAAACAAAGACATTGGGGACCTACAGACACTAGATCCTACCCAGTTCGGCTTTGTCAAGGGCAGATCCTGCCTTTTGAACCTGGTTGACTTCTTTGAAACAGTCACCAAAGCCATAGATGAAGGGAAGGTAGTCCACACAGCCTATCTGGACCTTGCAAAGGCATTTGACACAATACCTCACTCGGGCATCATAAATAAGCTATCCAGCTTAAATATAAACCCCTATGTCACAAGATGGGTTGTAAACTGGCTCAAAGACAGAACCCACAGAGTGAGAGTTGCTGGAGCCATGTCAGACTCGAAACCGGTCACAAGTGGCGTCCCACAGGGTTCTATCCTGGGACCACTCTTGTTCGGTATATACTTTTCCGAGGTACAGGCAAACGTGGGAGGACTATGGCTCACCAAGTTCGCAGACGACTGCAAACTGGGCGTCATAATCAACTCTCCAGCTGACACAAACATCCTTCAAAAAGGTCTCACAGAGACAGATAACTGGTGCCAGCGCCATGGTTTAAAGCTAAATGCCAAAAAATGTATAGTCATACCCTTTGGCAAAAACAATGTGCCCACAAATTACCACATAGGCGGAAACCCATTAAGTACAGAGAAAGTTATTAGGGACCTGGGGACCCAAGTTGATAGCAATCTCTCCTTTGAAAACCACATTGCCAAAGTGGTTAGAAAGACCTTCTACACAGCCCACCTCATCACGAAGGGTTTCACATCTAGATCAAGAGAGGTAATCGTGCCCTTTATTCATCCCTCATCAGGCCCATCATAGAATACAATGCCCCTTTTGGGATGTACCTTACCCGACACCTGCAGCAATTAGAAAGACCCCAAAAGTATCTCACCAAGAGGATCAAGGGTCTCAAACAGATGCCATATGCTGCTCGGTTAAAAACTCCAGCTCTACTCAGTTGCATACCGCCTACTTCGAGGTGATCTATGCCTGACATACAAAGCTATGTCAAATCCAGAATTAATGGACATGCTCCACCTCAGTAAATCTAAATCCCTTAGAGCCACACGCTCGAGGGACTTGAACCTCAGCACAGAAATAAATAGAACTTGCTGGAGGGACAGGTTCATAACCCAGAGGCTCCCTTCGCTCTGGAATAGAATTCCAGTTCATGTGAGGCAGAACACCTCACTGAATCTCTTCAAGAAGAATCTCGATAGGTGGATGGGGGATCGTAGGTTTGTCCCAGGGATTACTCCCGTGTCACTATTAGACAGAGGCATAGTAAACTAAACCTTAAAAAGGGCACAGTATACTCAAATCAAGGGGTGGCGTAAGCCATACAGAATCGGGCAAGGCTTATATTTGCCTCAGGGCAGATAGCCTAGTATGAATGTATGAACAAATGCCAGATGTTGAAGAAGAGTGTCCTTGTCCTCTGCTTGAATGAAACAGTCGTCCAGATAAGGATAAATCTGTATGCCTCTTTGTCTGCAGAATGCAATTACTGGTGCTAGGCACTTTGTAAAGACCCTGGGTGCAGTAGATAAGCCAAAGGGCAGTGCAGAGAATTGGTAATGCAAAAAACCTGCCTTGAAGTGGAGGTATCTTCTGCATGATTTCCTTATTGGGATATGCAGGTATGCCTCTTTTAAGTCTAGAGTCACTAACCAAGCGTTTCTACCCAGCATAGGCAGCAGCTGTTGTAAAGTCAGCATTTTGAATTTTGGAATGTCCAGGAACATGTTCAAAATCGATAAATCCAGTATTGGATGCCAAGAATTGTCTTTTTTGGGTACCAGGAAAAGTCTTGAATAAAAACCTTGTCCTTTTTCCTGTTCTGGTACTGGTTGAATAGCCCTCATATCCATAAGGGACATAACTTGTTTCTGAGCCTCTGCCCACTGATTTTGTGGGAGATCTGGCCATCCATTTGGAATTGGCAAAGTATGGAAATGAAATCTGTACCCCTGGGATACTATGTTCAATACCCACTTGTCCTGGGTAATTAACTGCCAATTTTAAGCATGAAGTGCTAGTTTTTCCCCCAAGGGGGCTGCCAAAAGATAAGTGCTTGGTGATGGTAGAGGAAAGTCATTGAGACTGCTTACTGTAGGGTTGTCCTTTGTTTCCTCCAGATTTGGAGGTGGAGGCACCCCATTGTTCTGACCTGCAAGAACCCTGTGATTGGTATCCGGAGCCTTTTGAGTGCCTGGATTTGCCTTGAGTGGCTCTGCTGGACACAGGAAAGGACCAATTTTTAGTAGGCTAGTGTCTACTGAACCTGGGTGGCTGCACTTGCAAGAAATATTTTACGGTTTGCATAGATTTAGCTTTGTCTTCCATTTTCTTTAAAACCTCTTCTGCCTTATTACCAAACAGAGTGTCATGCTGCAAGGGGGCATCCAACAATTTAGCTTTAACATGATCAGGCAGATTTTGCTCCTTGAGCCAGATATGCCTTCTAATCACATATCCAGTAACTGCGGCCCTGCAAGAGGCCTCCAAGGAATCAAAACCACACTGTAAAGTATGCTTTCCAACCTGTTCTGCTAAATGCAATAATTCTTGTAACTCTTTATTTTCCACACAATCAGAAATCAACATAATTTTCTGTTTCAGTAGGCCCATAACATGCCGTTCATATTTAAGCATATGAAACTGGCAGTTTAAGGCTCTGATTGCCAAGGTAGCAGACGTATAAACCTTCTTTCCCCATCTATCCAGTGCCCTGGAATCTCTATCAGAGGGGGTATGATTTTTGGCTGTAGAGGCCTTAACACCCTTGGGGCCCTGTGAAATAGTCTCAAGGTGCAAGGTCAGCAGCAGGATTTTTGAATAGAAATTTGTGGGAGTCAGGAACCCTGTAATATCTGTCTGGCTTACTAGGAGGCGGAGGTAGGGAATCAGGAGCCATGCTTGATTCCAAAAACACATCATCAACACTGTCTAATACAGGAGGTATAGCCAAAGGCCTATGATGAGGAAAGAAGGAGGAAATCCCTAAGCCTCTTTTTTGATTCAGAGAAATCCTGACTCTCCCAGTGAAAATGTTCCCTTAAAGTATGCAAAGTTTCTCCAAAAGAGTAATCCTCAGGACGAGATGCAGATGGAATGGATTCCTCTGCATCAGAATCCTCATAAGGTGGAATGGAAAATTCCTGCTCAGAAGAGGAATCAGAATAAATGGAAACCTGATCTGAAGATTCATAATCAGTGCCTTGCCTAGGCCTCTTAGCAAGGGGGGGGGGGGGGAGTTGGGAACCCATGATCAAGGTAATTAAGTCCTCAGCCATTTTGATCATCTGTTTTTTTAGGCATAGGGGCCTGAGCACGTGGCTCATGCGTCAGTTTTTTAGACATAGAAGACGCTTTTGACCTTGTTTTTGAGGTTGGCGTCAGTTTTATATAAAAATGTTGAGGCCTGAAAACACCCTCAGAAGCCGGTGCCTGCTCAGCGGGCTCCAGACCCATCCAAGGGAGAGACATCCGCGGGTTCAATACTCTGAGAATCTTGCGGCATACCAGACTCCGAATGGGTCTCGGTAGAGGCCTGTGACTCAAAAGTAGCGGGTATCAGGGGCTGCGAAAGCTCCTCACTGAGAACCGGCGAACCGGCGACTGGCTTAGGAAAAGCTTCATTGTCGGTTTTGGACCTCAACGGTCTGTCTCTGTCTTTTTCTTTGCATTTTTTTGTGTACTCTGGTAGTCGGATTGCTTACCGATGACATTTCAGGATAATTAAATCTTGTTCCAAAATATTTAGAAGCAAAACTATACTGACGCTTAATAGTGCATTGATTAAATCTAGCACAGAACCGACAGCAAGGCACGTGATGATCTGGGCCTAGGGCAAGGAAAACAGTATAAATGAAAATCCTTATGAGGTATTTGCTTCCCACAAGTAATGCAATTATTAACTTTTACTGACATCGGTAAGGAGCAAGAAAACGTTTCCCCAACGAGGTACTTCGCTTTAGTTTGAAGACTTCGATTCTGAAACTCAAATGCGAAAATTTCAGGAGTCGGCCGACTGGCACTTGCGAACTGCTTCTGCTTCAGGCACCGCGCAGCAAGAAAGACTGAACAAAATGGCATCAGCTGCAGGTTTTATACCCCTGACGACCTGACGTCATGGAAGAGGAGACAGCAACCGACATAGGACCCAAGGCTTTGTTATTCAGGCCGATGGAGGGCAACCTGCCAGCAGATTACCCAAATGTAATGACTGCAACAGTGAAATACAAAGAACATTAGTCTGTTACAATGAGAGGTGTACTGGCAGTTAAAATTAAATATGGCCAATCCCCCTGCTTTAAATAATCCTATTTCAATACATAGGGAGTTAAAAAGAAGATCTTCTTGTATTTAATATTTATTAGTCAACTGGTTTTATTTTCAAGAAGGTGTTGAAGTCAATGGTTGTTGCTAGATGAATGATTTTTTTTACATTTCTGTACGATGATTGGACTAGAACGGAGGTGTGGTTGATGACGATGTGGGTATTCATTCATTCATAAACTTTAGTTCTGAGGATGTCTAAGTGAATAGACGAAAGTGCTTAACTGAAGTTTCCTTTTTATTGTTTTTTTTTTTTTATAATAAAGTGTTTTTATTGGGAATTGCGGTTCTGGAATACATTTTTGTAGCTTATATATTGTAACAGATGATAATGAAAGAGAAGAGGTTAATCTGAACCCTGACTTTGAAAAATAGTAGCAATTACAATTACTTAATTTAGGCGATAAATATTGCATTGTACAGTTCTGATTGCAGCCAGTGACAAAATGTCTGGGAAAACCAGCACTAGGAAACCTTCTTTATTGTCTTTAGCAGTGAACTAATTGTTACTCTGGAAGGATAGAAGTTTGAAATAGTTTTATAACTTCCAGAAGCTGCTTCAGATCTTAGCAAGCTCTGTGTGCGTGTATTATTGACAATTGCCTGCTAAATCCTGGCAGTTTCTAGCTAAGGGGAGGTACATGGGAACTAGAAGTCAGATGACCAGATGTATATGTGATGTCATTGTGTAATCCATAACTAAAATAATGTTTTAATACTAGCTGAGACTGAAGTCTGAGACAACTCTGTTTTTGAAACCGGACAAGAAAGAACCCCTCACCTACATCTTGCCTTGCTCTAAGTAACCAGGGAATAATAATTCCTTAGATCAGTCAGGAAAATAGCGTGAGATTAGTTAAGTACTGTTTTTTCTGTAATTGTGTGAAACTGTCCACCTGTGTTATTTTTAATATTCATAGTTGTGTTCTAGGCTAATGGCCCTGAAGCCTTTACAAGCTTAGCCCATAGGATTACCCTGGCATTGAGCCACCCAACCTTAGTTCTTAGTGCCTCTGTCGAATAGAGCCACTGGAATGATCCCCGGGGTGAATTTTCTACTTCCCATCCACTCATCAAGATTTCTCTTGAAGACGGCCAGTGAGGTGCTCTGCTTGACATGACTACCATCAATGTGGTAATTCAAGGGAACCGTGTTTTTCCCAAAGGGGATAAAGACACATTTTTTGGCATTGAGCTTAAGGCCATGGTTCTGACACCAGTCATTGGTCTCATTGAGGCCTTTCTGTAGGATGTCAGCATCACTTAGATTGTTAATAATAGCACCCAACCTGCAATCATCTGCGAACTTTGTCAGCCAGAGTCCCTACGTGATGGCCTGGACTTCAGAGAAGTAGATGCCAAACAGGAGAGGACCCAGGACCGAACCCTGTGGGACTCCACTCATGACCAGTCGGCAGTCTAACTTGGAGTCAGCTACTTTCACACTGTGGGTTCTGTGAGCCAGTTTGCAACCCCCCCTAGTGATATAGGGGTTTATGCCTAGCTTAGTAAGTTTTTCTACGATTCCTAAGTGGGGAATGGTATCAAAGGCCTTGGCCAGATCAAGGTAGGCTGTATGAACCACCTTACCTTCATCCACAGCTCTGGTGACTGACTCAAAGAAGTCAACCAAGCTGAGGAGGCATGATCTACCCTTCACAAAAGCAAACTGTGTAGGATCCAGAGTTTAGAGATTCCCTACATCCTTGTTTATTAGGTCCATGATGATACATTCCATAGCTTTGCATATCAGACTCGTCAGGCTAATGGGGCAATAGTTCTCGGGGTCTGTAGTCGCTCCTTCTTTGTGGAGAGGGATGACTGCAGCAGTGTGCCATTCAGCAGGGACAAAGCCTGAGGTGAGGCTGTGATTGAAGAGGGCACACAGGTGAGGTGCCAGTTCACTCTGTAGTTCATGTACAACACAGCCAGGGATACTGTCAGGTCCCATAGAAGCTGTATTCTTGGCCTTGGACAGTACTGTTTTCACCTGTGCAGCAGTAATACTAGGTGACTGGCAATCTACTGGTATTGTGATTGGTCCTTTGGGGGGGGAAGCGGTAAAGTTAGCACAGAATCTGTTCGCCAGTATATTTGCAATATCTGTTGGCTCGGTATAGGCAATACTATTGTGCAGTAGCTCAGAGCAAATCTGGGTATTGCCATGTAGATTCTTTGCAGTAGCTCAGAGCAAATCTGGGTATTGTCATGTAGATTCTTTACATAACTAAAGAAGACCTTGTGGCTGTCTTTACTATTTGCTGCAATTCCGTTTTCATCGCTAGCTTTAGAGGATTTGATGAGGGATCTCAACCTTTTGCTGTGGCTGATAAGGGAGGTTTTCCAGTCTTGGGACTTTACCTTACTTCACATCAGTTTCCCTTTCTGTTGTAGAGTTTGTTTATGGCAGGGGACCACCAGAATGGCTTCCTTTTTTTTTTGAGGAGAACGTCTTAGTTCTATTGGGTATGGCTGGCGAGATCCATGCATTTGTGTACGTGTTCGTACAGTGCATTGGTGTATGATATAGTGGTGCCGTGAAGTTAACCACCTCTGTTTTTAGAGCCCAAAGTTAGCTTTGGAGAAGTTTTTCATGGTGGTTGCCTTTGTTGGGGGGAGGGGGTGAGAGGGATGTGGATTTTCAAGGTGATTAGCTTGTGATCGATGTAACTAGGGAGGAGTTGACTATTGGTGTAGAGCAACGGTCGCCCATGTTAGTAATGACCAGGTCAAGGATGTTGCTACCTCTAGTGGGGGTAAGAATGAGTTGGTCCAGGGCATTGGAATTAATGAACTCCAGAAAGCGTTGGGCAAGTGTATTGGTACAGGACTAGTTTTCCCAGTTAATGGAGGGGTAGTTGTAGTCGCCCAGTATCAGAGTGTTAGGTTGGACCCTAATATTCTCCAGGGTGCTTAGGAATGTGCAGTGTGAATCTTGGGACATGGTCGGGGACCTACAGAAGCCTACGACCTGAATCACAGGAAATACTGGGTGTATCCATTTTTGTTCCAACTGAACATCCCTCTCCAGTGCCAATGGTGGGGATTCAGGCTCCCTGATTACTGGCCCAGAGTGGGACACCACGCATTCCAATAGAACAAGGAGGTTTGGAATCACCCGATTTGATGGGGTATTTCAGAGCTATACAGTTAAGGCTCCAATACATAGCATAAGCAGAAAGCTATACTTCAAAGTGGAAAGGGATGGTGATGAAAAGGGGGGGGGGAGCTCAAGAAATAAGGAGACTGGGATTTTGGATGCATATCCTTAAGGAGAATAACAATAACCATAGATAATACTATATTCATAAGCAGCAGAAAGTATTCTGAGAACTAAGCCAACATGGGAATGGAGAAAGGAGATTCTGCTGATAGGGATGACCACAATTGAGTATAGAAAATAGGCAAGAGGGAGCTGAAATTTGCTAGAGAAAACTGGCAAAGGAAACAAAGTATTGAGATCAAATAATTAGAAAGGAAAAGGTAACAGAATGGGAAAAGACCAACAATGCATTTGGACAGCAGGCTAGACATTGCCTTCCCTATCAAGGATTGATATCAAGAGTACAGGCAAAGTGAAAGGAATAGAGAGATCCTAGGTGAAAGACCAGCACAGGTAGAGTTTTAGTAGAATCTAGAACAGAAGTTTCTGTTAAAAAGGGATAATTAGTAGAGCATATAAAATATTGCATGATAACTACAGGAATCAAAGGAGGTTAGAAATGATTAGGAAGAGAGATTGGAAAAGCAATTCACAAAGAAACAGGATGATTTTATATATATATATATATATATATATATATATATATATATACTTCCAAATAAGCAACAAAGTCTAGAAGATTTAGGATTTTTGGTTAAAAGTATTTGCATCGGTATTTTTATACCCCAAGCAGACTCCAAATAATTTTTTCTCCGGTAGACTGCAAATGTTGGAGGTGTGATGGGGAAGAAAGAGCTAACTGGGAAAATATTTTTTGGGTGGAACATAATGAGTTGGTAGAGTAGTCTGCAGAGAATTTTTAACGTCCATCAGAAATATTGGATGAGCAAATTGGTGTAACTAAAGAAATTTTTTTTGGAGCTGTGATACAGAAATCAGAATTGCATAGACATAGTAAGGCCTTGCTGAGTTTAATTCTGGTGGCTGCCAAAATAGTAATTACTAGAAAATGCACATCAAAGTCTAAACCAACCATTCTAGAAGTAATAAATATAGTAACAGAGACAAAAGAACTGGAAGTGGGATCTTTAGAAAAGGGTAGGAGCAAATTACATAGAAAAATGGGAATTGTGGGAACAATATACGTAAAATAATGTTTTGGGGGAGGAATGAGGTTTAACGGAAGACAAATTTAATGAGTTATGTAATATTCGGTTGACAAGGACTGCATAATGTTTGCAACTGAAAATATGTCAATACGGTTTGCTTTCATTTACATAAATCTATTATTCCTATGGCATAAGTGATAATTCAATAAAGATGTGTCTTGTTGAAAAAATGTCTTTATGGAAGGCAGACACACACATGAAAATATTGCCAAAACCATGCAGATACAACAGGATGCTGAAGACAAAGGAAAGCTATTATTAGTCGTCAGTTTTGATGCCAAAAACATGTTTGACCAAGTAATCAGGGAATAACTAGTAGTAGTGTTAAAGAACTATAGGTTCTCAGAGAAAACTGGTAGGGTTATCAGCAAATCCAACAGGCAGCTAGGAGCTGTCCACTGTCCTGTCTCCTTTTAGCCTTTTATTTAGAACCTCTGGAAAGACATAACATTCTCACAAATACTGGCATGCAACTGATCAGGAAAATAAATAAAACTGCACTAATTCTAGATAATGAGTTGCGCAAGAGCTTGACGTACTATCTGATATATTAGCAAACATCCAAACTCTACCATGGTGTAAGATAAATGAGGGGAAGGAAAAAGCCTCATCAATAAATTATAGTCCAACCTACATGGTGGTTCAAACACAACCATATCACATGAAAGAACAAAAATACGTAATAGCATAGTTAACAAGACAGGTGGCACTGGCTGCAAAGGAGATTGAGGAAGGCATAAAACAAAACAGACTGAAAATTAAACCATGAAGGCTAACAACAATGGACGTGGACCATAACATCCAAGTTATAAAAATGTTTTAGCCCTACAGACAGTTTATGCAGGTCAAACATTCATCATCCTCCAAAGATGAAGTCCGTAGCAATGTCGACGAAGATGATTCAGAATTTTATTATAGTACAGAAGTGTGCAAGACATGTCAGAAACACTAGTGATGTCAGGAGAGACCGGTGGACAGGGATTACCAGGCCTGCAGTGTTATTGTAAGACAAAGCAATAAATAATAATCTTATCCAGTGTGAGGAATATAATGAGAGATGGAAAGAAATGCCGTTGTCACAAGATGCATTGCCAAAGGAAGCAAACTGCTGTGGACACAACATGATAAAAAAATGATAGGACTGTAATGAAAAATATAACTGTTCTAGATAGCAAAATACTAAAGAGAAAGGAAATAAAGTTCTGGAGATGAGGTATCAAGAAAAGGAAAAGAAAGCAATACAAAAGGGAAAGAAGAGTGATAGAGTGCACAATAACAAAGTCTCAGAATATTGGGGCAGCTAAAGACAGGATGATGAAATGATTAGTGTAGAAAGCAAGAGAAAATCATCCTCCAGTAGGATAATATGTTGAGAAATCAAGGTTTGCTAGCAGAGATAAGGCAGATTATTGTTGTTAGACAGAAAGTGAACAAGATCTAGCAAATGCTTAACTGAACCTAGAGCAGAGGTAGCCAAAATAACAAAATAGTAAGTAGTGATTACAAAATTCTCTGAGAAAGAGAAAAATCCATTTTGAAAACATGAAACCTGAACTGAAAAAAGAGTTACAGTAAATTCAACCCATAATTATGTGCAGGGAGTGTTTAGCACCAAAATTTATTTTTAGCCAAGTTAAGTGGACTGGTCCAAAATCCTTTTTAGTCAACAGCTGAGCCAAGTAGGCAAATACAAAGTAGGAACATAAAACATATCTTCCTATGCCAGGATCTATAGTTGTACTAAAAACAGTACAATATACACAAAATACAACACAAGCATACCTCTCAACCTGTCACTACAAGAATTCTGAACAAAGCCTAAAATAATGGGGGACAAAAGGCCAAAAATAGGGAGAATTTTTAAATACTGATGTTATAAACTTAGAAAGTTGACAGACTAACAGGTTTTTGCATTAGCATGCATTTTCTGAAGGATATGAAGTCTAAAATTCAAATGTCTGCCATTATTTGAATATTTCAATCCTCAGTGATTTACCAGAAATCCACAAACTTTATGAGGAACAGATGAAAAAAATAGAGAAAAATCAGGACAGTTGAGAGATACGAAAACAAGTAAAGCAACAGTTAAATAATAAAAGAACACATCACAGAGTACACGTCTCATAAGTACCATGCATGAATAAAACAGTTGCATAAAACAGTAAAATATGTACACAATTCATTCCAGGTAAAGCAGTGCTTTCATATTACAGGAATACAGCAGAGTAAACTAAGCACCAGTTTTTTTCAATGGCATTAATAAAAAAGAATTATTGTGTTAGCAATCCTAAGTGACATAAAGTGCAGATTCAGAGGTGAGTAAAGAAGAAAGTGAAACTTGAGGCAAGACTTAAGCTGCATGTAAGTACATACCCAAGAAGTTAAGAATGTTTTTCCCGAGAATGCCTACGTTATGTATTTTTACACATTGAGAAGGCTGCAGAAAATACTCCCAACAGGTTATGAGATCCCGATGAATGGAAAATAGGGAAATGAGATCACACCTTCTAGTCATATCCAGAGTTAATGAAATTTTAAAAGATGTTTCAGGACATTTAGCTATTAAATTGAGTTAACAAAAGTAAAGTTATAACTAAGCGACTAGAGCTTTATAGAAACCAAAGTACCATAAAGCATTATTAAATCAGCGTCTAATTGTGAAAAAGAATGCAATAACCAAGAGGTAGAAGTCAAGAACAGAGACAAGTTGTAAGAAGTAAAAGAGCAGAAATTGAACAAAGAAACTATAAAACGCTTATATAAACAAATGACTTTCATGATGAAAAAATATATATAAAACATTATATATTATACCTGCATACACACACACACACACACACACACACACACACACACACACACACACACACACACACACACACACAGAGGTCAGGCAAAAGTGGATGTAACTTACAAATGTTGACACAATTTGGTTGACAAAGTAAATGGTCAACAGCTGTGTGATACTGACAAATCTCAGAGGTTGAAGAATATGTCCTTTCCCCAGGGACTACACAATGTCAAAGTTAGTTTGTATGAGTTGTGGGGATGAGGGCTTACCCACCTGCAAAAAAAAAAAAAAAAAAAAAAAGTTTGGGAGTGGGGGTGGGGTGGGCTTACCCCCTGTTAAAAAGGGGAAAAAAAATTTAACTTTTAGTTTGCATATGGACAGGATTTTTTGATGGCATAGTGCCATGTTTACATTTACATTGTCGACCTTTTGTGGTCGATGTTATTGATGCCAATGATCTGCGGTTTCAATTATAGTAAGTACATCTATATGTATTTAGAGGGCGGAAGAGAGAGCGGCAATGGAATAGACAAAAAAGTAATGGGTCAAGAAATCATGGCCTGCAGGAAAACAGCACAATACAAATATGTATAAAAAGAGGTAGAAAGGAGGATATGAATATGTCTAAAATGAAAGCAAAATGTTGAGACCAATAAGTATTCGATAATGACTTGAATTGAACTTAAGTGAATTGTATATAGTTAACACTGTTGCATAACATTGAGAATGTTATAATCTAATATAGTTTCAAAAGAAATTGCACATCTTTATTTATAACTAAAAGTTGACATACCACATAAGATTTATTTACTGCTGTTTTTGTCGTACAGTTTGATGCATATATCCTAGCCCTGTTGGTCATATCTTAAAATACGTACCTTTAATGAATATTACATTTACTAGCATTCCTATTTATCCTTTTCTACAGTGTATTAGTGTCACTTGTTAAAATGGTGCAGGGTCAAATAAATACCAAACATTTTAAAAAAAGCAGCCAGTGAGAGAGAAGTCCTGACTAAACCAAGGGAACACAGATTCAGTCAACAGCATCTGTTGGAGCTGGTGTGGAGGATGGGCCACACATGTCTAGGGGAGAGTGGGTGGAGTACAGTCATTCAGTGCCACAATACCTCAAAAGTGGGCTGCTGCCACAACAGATGTCCCCTGAAGCAAGCGTTTGGCCTCATAAATCTGTATGCTGTAGACTTCAAAGTGGGTACATGAGTTTGTGGAAGGCACACAGCCCTGTGGTAATGCAGGCCAGACATCTGCTAGCCAAGGAAAGGATAAGATATTTTTATATTCTTTTTCTTCATTTTCTTGCCCCTCTAAGCCCGCTCCTGCACAATTTCCCCTCTATTACTTCACCAGTAGCCTCCTCAGCTGTGTTATCATCTCTCTATTGGGCTCGAATCCCACTACTGGCACACCTATCCAACTTGCTTCCTGGACTAGGCCACTCCACAGAATAACCAGTGTTGAAGACCTTACTTGGACCTATCAAGAGGAGACATAAGAGGGCCCCAGCACAGCATTATCTTTGCTGCAAACATGGGAATCACACCATGTTTTATCCCCATCTTTCTCCATCTAGTGGCTAGCAGATACAGTAACCAACCACCCGCAATAATTGGGCTGATGTGAATGGTCTTTCCCTTTTACCCACTTCCACTGCCCAGGATGTAGTGCATTTCTCAGCATACTACTGCCCTCCAAAGGCGCCTATAGCTTAAGTAACCATCATCCAGCCAACAAGTGGCACTCAGGCAATGAAGCCATCATCATCATCTTGCCCTCACTTCAGTGGGGCAAAATAACCTTCGCCAGTTACTCTCATGCCGACTCTGCTAACTCTTTCATTCTCTCAGCTTGCTAAATGAGCTCAAGTCAGCTAATATACAGTCAGGGCTCTACTGCACCACTGAGTCACCTAAGATAAGCTGTCAAAAAGACTTGAAATGAGGAACAGAAACTGTCTATGGTTCCAGACTGCCTCCAACAGAGCATAATGCAAACAAGTGACATAGTTATTTATAAAATGAAAACTGGTCTGCATTCATTTCAAGAGAAATCTCTGGTCATCTGGGTCATAGTCAGAGCTTCATCCCTCTGCACCACATACCAAAGTATGCACAAGTTAAGTTTAGCTATTTTTTTTAGATAAAAAATGTATAAAAAATTCAGCTATGTTACTGACTAACACAATTTTTTTAACCTGAAAAAATGCTTCAATGTTATATGTGCACTTTTATTCATACAGTTGCAACAATGCACCTGTAATGAGTATATTATCAGAAAAATAGGATGGCAACCTTTGCTACAGTAAAAATACTAATACTCCAAGTTTTAAAATGCCAACTAAAATGTGCAACATAAAAAAAGTATAGTTGCATAAGTAAACTTACCATAACAGTAGATGTTTGAATGATCACTACTGCAGTAGACCTAGCTATATGGGTAATATTCTGCATACGATATAAACAGCCAGCCATCTCTGAAAATATCAGGGCACCTTCTACAAGTCAAAACCATTAAATCAGCTTGAGTTGAGCTGACCAAAAAGACAGGTTTGGGTACCAAGCCCTTCAGATATTTCATGCCAGCAGAGAGGGAAGGTTGAGCCCTGAAAGGGCAAAGCTAAGAACAACAAAAAATAGATATTCACACCCTGGCACAAATAACACAATTAAAAATAAGAGGAATGGAGGAAGGAACAGCTAATGCAGCAGTGATCATTCAAACATCTACACTAATGGTAAGTTTACTTACACAACTGTACCATGTTCATCATATCAAAGACTGTTGCAGTAGCCTTAGCTACTCCAGCTTACTATACAAGTGAAAGGATCCAGGATCCCCCTGAGAATGGTCCTACCAAAAAGTCTGATCTAGACCTACAGAAGGAATCAAACTTGTAATGCATTGTACATATATGCAATGAGGACCAAGTTGCTGCTTCTAGAATCCAACCCTTTCCAAAAAGCCACAAATGAAGCTGTGTTAGTGTGGGCCTTGACCCTACCTGGAGGATTTTTGTTGTGGTGAGTATAACAAAAAAGGTAATAACCTGGGACAACCATTTGGAAATGGTATGTTTTGATAGAGGCTGTCCCTTCTTACCTTCACAAGAAGTAAACAATTGATCCAAAGATCTTAAAGATTTAGTTCTATCAAGATAGCACCAGAGTTGTTGGTGGGCATCCAGGGTATGGAGTATCCTTTCTCCCTCATTTTTAGGTTCAGGAAATTAATCAGGGAGATGTATAGTTTGGCTTAAAGTAAATTTGCTTACCACTTCAGGCATTAAAGAAGGATTGTTTCTCACAGAGACTCTGTCTCTGTGAAAAATTAGATAGGATCGACTCACTATAAAAGCTTGCAACTCAGTCTTCTTGCAGAGTTCAGAAAAATATGTAAAACAGTTTTCCAGGTTAATAAACTCAAGTCAGATATATTAGCTGGTTCAAATGGACCAAGTGTTAGCACCTTTAACACAAAATTAAGATCCCAATACTGTCCCCTGATTTTTTTAAAGTCCTCTTATGCAAAATCCCTTTCAAAAATATTTTCACATGAGAATGCATTCAAATGGGAGGAGCCATGGGAAGACATGCTGAAATGACAGATCATCCGTAATGGAAGAGTAAGAAAAACCATAGGCTAACAACTTACACAAATATTGTAAAACCACAGAACAGCTAACTTTGAATGGGTGATGGTAGTGTTGTTGGCACCAACCAGAAAACCTTTTCCATTTGCTAATATGTGATTTTCTAGCAGCAAGCTTTCTTGTCGCCATCACTGTGTGATGAACATCCTCAGTAAATGGGTACCTAAATGGAATTAAGGCCCTACTATCCAGGCAATCAATTAAAGTTGATTGATGTTAAGGTGTGTCAAACACCCCTGATCTTATGTGAGTAGATCCAGTCTGTGAGGCAGCTTGTGGTAATTGCACCAGCCTTTCCTAAAAGGGAGAACCACTGCTGTCTGAGCCAGAAGGGAGTCACCACAATGACTTTGGGGAATTCTTTCTAAATCTTCAGAAGTACTCTGGGTATCAGTGAAAAGGAGATGGAAATTTCCCTAGATCCTGGATGTTGGGTCTTAAGAGCTGGGGTTTGTCAGAAGATAAATCATAGTGTTAGCTTGGGATATACATCCTACATTCTGTTATAGTAAAACTGTGTGGCAGACAATGGCAGAACCTCAGAAATGTAATCTAGATCGGGGGGGGGGGGTCCAATATTTGATCCATCTGTGGGGAATTCCTCAGGTAGACATCTTTGCCTCCTGTCTGCTTCTGTTACAGTAAAACTGTGTCAGACAATGGCAGAACCTCAGAAATGTAATCTAGATCGGGGGGTTCCAATATTTGATCCATCTGTGGGGAATTCCTCAGGTAGATGTCTTTGCCTCCTATCTGCTCAATCAGCTGACAAGATTCTGCTCCAGGACTCCTTACAAGAAGGAAAGCAAAGGAAAAGAAATGGCATCTGTCTTCCAGGCCATCTTGCAAGAAGTACTGGAGCAGATTCTTGTAGGATGCCTGTAGAGTGAGATTGATTACACTGTGAAGTTATATCCCAAGCTAAAACAGCTAGCCAGCAAAAGGGGTACGACTGTAGCATTGTCTGTAACAACTTGAAAAGGTCCCAGAGACCAAATATGAGTTTTTTTGAGTGTCTTGATCAGGCAAGCATCTCTTTTATATTTAAGTGCTTGCATCTGTCCTTGATGTACCAAACACCTTGCATTTTTCTCCCTCAGGAAACTGGCACCCAAGCAAAGTCTGATGCTTTTGTTGTTTGGAGCATGGAAGCATAAGGGGAAACTTGCCATCTCCACAAAGTGATTTCTCTGCTGACAAACCCCAGCACTGGGATTTCAAAATACAAATGATGTTGGTGCTGAGATCAGAGAGACTTCAGATATCATTGTATCTTTCTCATGTAGAGCCTTGCCAGGTATATCATGAGAATCACAGATGCCATGAGATCCAAAATTTTGAGGTATTTCCTTACAATGACTGAAGTCTGAATGGAAAACCTTAGAAATAGATCTAGATATAGATCATTTTTGTTCCTGTAGAAGAAAAGCTTTTTTAAGTGAGGTGTCTAGCTGACCACCCCAGGAACAGTCCTGGGTGAAGGAGAATGTTTATTTGGAATCCCAGCTTGTCTCTCTCACCCAAGTGAGATAGTCCTGATACTCTGAAACATACTCTGCAAAGGTAAGCAAGTCATCTAAATATGGAAGTGTGTGAATACCCTGTAGCATGAAATGAGTTATAACTGGAACTAGACATTTTGTGAAAATTCTTGGTGCAGTAAATAATACAAACATTAAAGCAAAGAAGTGATAATGTGATCCAGACAGACATACTCTGCAAAGGTAAGCAAGTCATCTAAATATGGAAGTGTGTGAATACCCTGTAGCATGAAATGAGTTATAACTGGAACTAGACATTTTGTGAAAATTCTTGGTGCAGTAAATAATACAAACATTAAAGCAAAGAAGTGATAATGTGATCCAGACAGACAAAACCTTAAGAAATGATTCACTAGGAATAGGATAAGCATCTTATCTAGTGTTACCAAGAAACTTGAATAAGGAAGAAGACATAACAGGTTGTGAGGTGACATCATTTTAAACTTGGGCACTACCACACACAGGTTAAGGAAAGAAAGAAAGATGTAGAACTGGTCTCCAAGCACCCCCCCCCCCCTTGGCACTAAATACATCCTTGAATGAAATCATTTTACACCCTGGAAAGGAGGAACTGATTCTATTACCAGATGAGAAACATATGAAGGACAGGAGGAAATAGAGGAGTCTGATCTGGTGGAGGAGAAATTACTCCCTGAAATGGAAGAATTTCCTCCCACTGCCATCTGTAACCTTGATGAAAGTTTCAAACAATGGGGTCTGAAGATCAATCTACTGCCAAAGATACTAGGGGAGATTCAGACTTTCTGGAAGAGAAAAGGGATTGCCAGGGTGGGTAGGAGGGAGCAAGGTCCCTTAAGCAGTCATTCTGACTTGAACTGTCCTTGGTTTTGAGGGTGAAGTTCCAGAATTCTTTTTGGAAGCCTCTTGCCATTTTATCTTGTGTCCATTTATTAGCATTTTCTTGTGACTAACACAGAGAGGGTTAGAGAATCCCTAAGAAAATCTCTTAGAAAATTGGAAAAAGGGGGCTGAAAATCTGGAGATTCCCTGTATCAACTTACCCATTTTATCACACTTTTTGACAACCTCTGCAGCAAAGGAACCAAGTAAAATATCTCTATCCAAAGGAGAACTGAAAATCTAATTTTTCGCAGAGAGTGCAGCCAGGCAAACCTCCTCAAAATGTTACCAGTGGCCACAGCCCTGGAAGAAGTATCAGCAGAGTCATGCACATACTGTAACCAATGAGCACAGTCTTGAACAATGGAAGAAACTAAATTTAAAGCAGACTTTTCCTTATAATAAGAAACTGCAGGCAAAATATTTAATAATTGGAATAAATTTTAATTTATGAACCTGACAATTAAAAATTCTGAAAATCAAAGTTGCAGAAGCATACACTTTCCCCCACCCTAATCCTTAACCTTTCCATCCTTGTCAGAAAAGAGAAGGATTGGAATTAACCAAATGTTTAGCAGCAATAGGATTGACGTGTTTTGTTATGATTTTATGACTTAATCCGATAAACCATCATATGTGGTGCATAAAGTGCCAATCTGCATGGTTTATCTTTCAGCCATTAAAAAAAAAATTAAAAAAATTAATTTTCTCCATGTCAATGACATAGAGGTTTAAGACGGACATTTAACCTTAGCGACATCATCCGAGGGGAAAATGTGAGAGACGGCCATAGAATTTAATGGATGCAAGTTGTGCATGCACAAACAGGAGCCCATTAAAGTCTATGGGCTGCTACATTATGTGACATCAGGCAAGGAAATAATAAATTTACTTGGGCCATGAATGTAATAAAAAGCTTACAATGCTTTTTTATTAAAAAATGGCCCAAATAAATATGGATACTCTTGTGCAAACTGCATTGTGCCATTAAACTCACCAGATATCACAATATAGCCTTTATATGTGACAAAAATTTTTTTAACTAAAGTTATAGATAGCTGTTGGGTCAGTTTGTGAAGAGCGTATAAGACTGAGGAACTTTATAAATTGTATCTGCCTTTTTAGGGGCAGCAGGCTAAATATCACGAAAACTGCATGCAGTCACAACACATCCTCCAGAGGTGACAGAACTGGGAGAAGGATCTGGAAATTCCATCTGTAACAGCGCATAGTATTTTTTTTGAGGGACTTAGAAACCTTAGTGTTTTCCTACTGAAAACACGAACATGTTCTAGAAAGAGAAATCCCAATGGGAAGAATCAGAAACTGAGCTCTTCCCAGAGTCTGAATCAGAAAAGTGAGGAGAAAAACCTTCATCTGTCTTTTCATCTTCCTGTCCAGATTCAGAATCCTGAATCTCCAAGTCTCTCTCTCATCAAGAACTACTTTATAAGAAGGATCAATAACCTGAATTATACAACGAACCCCCATAAACATTCAAAAACGTGCACTCTTGATTGGCAGCATGCACGTTGTAAATCCGAGTTATAGTAATGGAAAAAGGTCCGGTTGCCTGGACTTTTTCCATTACTATAACTCTTTTTTTACAGCAACGGAGAACACAAGATCTCCATTGCTTCACACTGTCTTGCTATGTTAAAGGAGTTTAACATAGCGAGACAGCTTTAAAAAAAGCAACGGAGATTCACCGTTGCTTTTTTTTTTTTTTAAAGCTGTCTCACTATGTTAAACTCCTTTAACATAGCGAGACAGTTTGTAAAAAGCAACGGAGATCTTGCTTTGTCCGTTGCTTTTTTCATCTATGTTAAATGGGTTTAACATAGCGAGACAGCTTTAAAAAAAAGCAACGGAGATCTTGCTTTCTCCGTTGCTTTTGCCCACAGCTGATGTACTGCGTAGGCATACGCATGCGCAGTACATCAGAACTGCCGCAGAATACCAGACAGCTGCGGAAGGGCAGCAAGGAGGCATTATACAATGCCATTATTTAAGAAAAGTAATTCTTTTTTTTCCTAAATGTCATTGTATAATAGCAATAACTCACTTCTGGGTGTGAGTAATGCTGGATTTACCCACGGTTGGCTTTGTTTGGCCACTCAGGCTTCGCCCTCGTGACCAAACCACACCTACCGTGGGTAAATCCAGCATTACCCATACCCAGGCATGGGTTATTGCTATATTAAACCCTGAGCCAGACCCAATAAACTACTCCTGTCTAAGGAAATCTGAGGAAGAGGAGAAGAGACATTTTTAGTTTTTTTGTGATGGACAACTGGGGTCAACAGTGTTATTAATGGGAGCAACAGCATTCCTACAGATGGCACAATATTCTGACTAAACAGAGAAGCCATCCCTGTTCTGTCTCCCAGGACTGACAAGAGAGTGTCTCTCCCTTACCCCTTGAGGGACCCCAACAGCCAAAGAGGAAGTGGATAATCCCTGGTCCATAGTGGCTATAGGTGCTACACCAGAGGGATCTGGGGCAAAAGATGAGTGGTTTGAGGAACTATGGCCACAAAAGCATCACCCGCCTGTGGCCAAGGCAAATTGCTAGCCTGCTGTGGTGGCAAAGTCTGTATTCTTAACTTTTTATTTTTGTGATTGGAAGGACCGACTGAGGGACTGAGCAAGTCAAACCTGGTGCCTCTTTCCCAGGGAAAACAAGCAACAAAGCAGATAAAATTATGTCTTTAAAACTCACTTTTTTCACACAAAAACACAGCACTTTAAAAACACACTGTCAGCCCCAAAAGGTAAAAACATTTTCTCCACAGAAAAAATGGTTTTCATTTATTTTAAGCAACATTTAAAATTAATGAAAAAAAAAAACAGTGCTCCCATTTTAAAGTAAAATTAGTCTTGTGGCAGTACATTAAAATATATACTCCTAGCTTAAACATGAATCTGCCAAAAAGGAAAGTACAATTAAAAACTTTTATAACATGGAAGCCCCCCCAACAGGAACTTATCTGCCCAGCAAAGGAATATTACAAGCCAAAAACTGATCCTCAAAAGCCCACAGAGGAGAGCACTCTTCAACTTATTCAAGCTAACAGTTTGGGTAGATGAAGTGTTCTGAAGCTTTGGAAGCTGGCAGTTTCTTATATTCTTGGCAGGATAGAACCCATATAGCTAAGGCTACTGCAGCAGTGATTATTATAATGAACATATTGACTTGACTCAAAAGCCGTAACCGTTTTTATTATCACAGCATCTACAACATATCTATTTGCAACACATGGTTAGCATTATGGATGCCCTGCTAAAACAAACAGTAAACCCTTCTCAAAATATGTTAAGCAGGAGTATTTCCAACAATGAAGGATCAAACCTGATGCTCAGATAAACCATGCAGTATCCAGCCAAGACAGTTTGACATGTACAGGACTTTATAAAAACACTTTTTTTAAATTTTATTACTCACATTAAATTATATATGCCACTGTTAACAACTGCTTTCATTTATATATATATATATATTACACACACACACACATTCAGATAAAACAAACACTGCTCTAGGCTAGTACAAATCTCTTTCATCAATCCTTTTTTGGCACACAACAAAGGAAGCAGCACTTAAGTGGGCCACAGAACTGCCTCTAAGACTAATGGAGTTTCAATAGACATAATGAGCTTCGTCATACGTTTGCTTTGTTTATTGTATTAAACCTTTACAGCCAATGTACTATGAAATATTTTAATGGAAGAAAAGTAGGTGTGACCTATACAGACCTGCGTGCGCTTGTTCGTGATGCAACACAGTAAACACCCTATTCCCAGATGCTGAGCAGACATTAAATAATATGAGCAAACCCCATGAGCAGCACAGAAAAAAGCTAAGAAGCTATTGTCCCTTGGGTGTTCAAACAAAACATCTTTAAATAGGAATGAATTACACTTGCGTGTCTGTTCTAAACACAACATTGTAACCCTTCCTAACCCATTAAAGTGGCAGGAAAACAGCTTCTTTTCTATACAGCTTTATTCCTTTTCATCTGCATCAGTCCCCAAAAGGAACACTGATGGTCACCAAATGCTGACATTCCTGTAGGGTGTGAAGGAAGCAAGCTGTTGCTCTCACAGCTCAGCTCAGTCCAACCTGATCATCATCCAGGACAATAGGCGTACATCAGTAACACAGTACTGTTTGTTTCCAAAAAACAAGAATTTCATCATAAATTATTTCCTTTCTTTTAATTCAGCTCTCTCCATAAATTTCAGCTGGTAATTATATTATTTCCTTGCCCATTTCATCAAATGCCTACCAACTAGGTCTGTGATATCCTTTTCGATTGGTCTTAACTTATTTGTGCCCTTTCTCCATCTAGGAAAAACACTGCTGGTGCACCTGATGGTCTGGATTAAAACGTGTAAATGAACCAATGCAAGTCAACTAATATGCTTTGTCTAGGGAATTGAATATCACCCCTGACATTCCTGTGCAAACACTGGAGCTCAGGAAGGAACAATGAGGAATCACTACAAAACAGGAGGGGACACTGCTCAACCAGTAGTCAAGCAGCTTCAAGTCTGAGTAATGTTTCACTGAAAAGGGTAGCACTTAATACAATTTCTAGAAAACCTTGCAAAATTAGTTTGTAATGTATATGTATGTTCATACATGTATCATATACCCCCCCCCCACATACTTCAAACGTGAAACACAGTTTAGCTAACTTTAACTTGTACAATACCCCATTTATTCATTTTCATATACTAATTTGTATCACTGTTAAGCACTTCGATTTATAGGTTACATATCTATTCATCTCTTTCCCATATTTTGCAAACACCTAAATACCACAGATGATAGATATTTTCTGATAATCAGATGTTTTCAATCTTGAACTGGAAATGTATTAGCAAACTTTGGTCTTGTATAACACTCCATATATTTTGTTTAGTAAATCTAATCTGTGTTGCTGATTACATAATATTCCGTGTGTTTTCTATAGAATGCTATTTTGTATTATTGTAAGGTATCTTGAGAGATTAGAAGTTGGAAGGGTGGCTTAATGGTTAAGATGTTTACCTTACAAACACAAGGTGCAGGGTTTGAGTCTCACAAGGCATAACTGGCTAGGCTTAAAATGGCTCACACGGGCAGTTAGCTTAGTACTAATCTATGAACCTAAGATATGCTATGCTGTTTGTCTTTTCGGCTTTTAGGGGTCGCCACAGAGGAACTACGGTCTGCTAATGAATGGCAGTAGATTTTTTTTTTATGGTGCCGAGTCGCCAGCCCGACGCCCAACCTTCAGCGAAGACACGCCCATTCTCACATGTCTTTCGAAGGCCACTCGACCACAGGGAGGACATACAGACTCCACACAGAAGGCCCTCCAGCCATGAATCGAACAGGAGAACCTCTTGCTGTGAGGCAACAACGCTACCGCTGTACCACCGTGGCTTGAGAGATATACTATAATGTATTAATATCGCACATTAATGTTTATGTCAAATCAACTTCATTGTGAAGCTTTTCTTCTTGGGCCTCATCTGAAAACTGGCATTGCCCAGTTGCACTATCCTGGTAATTAAAGGCAAATAAACAAATATAATTAATTGTAAAAAAGAGAGATTTTTTACCTGGATTCTGAAGCAAAACATACGTATGTATGTACATTAACAAATGAATAACTACTATGCCAAGCCAAGAGACCAATACTTGAAGACAGCCTTCACTACTGGAATCGTAGAAAGCATGCAGCTTGAAAACATGCTTCTAGCAAGGATATGGATGATATAAGGAAATACAGTACAGCCAACAGCCATCTGAAAACATGCCAGTGCTTATTTATGAGCAACTTGGGGGGCCCACAGACTACTTTGTCAAGGCTTGCATGCAAACACATGGGCTGTTATAAGCATCTAGCCTCCACTGGGCATATACAACTATTCAATAAATAAGAAGGTAAAGACCCTCTACAGCCTAGAACCCTGAAGCAACATATAAACCTGAGTCCAGCAAACGGCAACAGATCTGAAAGGTGTAGTCTACATTACAGAGAAGCAAAATAACTACAGTTGCAACAATGACCACATTCTATTGATCACACTAGTGGAGCACACCCAAAAGTACAAATCCTTCATTTTTCGAGGACATCTACATGCAGAAACTGGAATATATGTATCTATGCTTCTTGAGCTTTTATGTAGTACTAACCATATTTCGCATCAGTCCAGGTGGCAACTGTTATTTTTAATACAAAATTACATGATAGACTAAAAAAATCTCTCATCAGTATAGTAGCTCTATTGTTGTGCCCCATATGACACAGCAGAGATGCCACAATTCTAGATGCTCTCTTTCTCTGCACTTACAGCAGCAGCTTTGTTAAATCATTTTTTCCCAGAAATATGCTAAGAAACAGAACCCATGTTTCTGTTTTCTGATTTGTGTCAACTGTTAAAGGTCCTTCACAGTACATTTAAACTTTCTTCCAAACGTATCTTTTTTTTTTTTTTTTTTTTTTGAGAGAGAAAGTTAACTTTATCTGCAGTTCTTACATCTCTCACTATCCCTATGGTATGTGATTCAGATGTGATATTGCTTCTCATTTTCCTGGCTGATATGCTCATTCACCTGGGACTAACAAACAGTACATGACACAGGCATCATGCAGGCTGGGACTAATTCTTACAAACATTAAGCAAGATTGGAATTAAAAAAAAAAAAATAATGGGATGTTGCTGTTATGAAGGTAATCAAATTATCAGTGTTTAGCTAAAAAAATCTGCTACGGGGGGGGGGGGGGACTTCTGGAGAGTCTTCTCAGTTGTACAAACATCTCTTATGAGTAAACGGAGAACAACATGGACGACTGCATATGATCATTCAATACCATATAAAGCAACAGAAGTAGAAAAAAAATGAAAGGCATAAAGAGACTAAGAGTGACCGTTTTAATTCAATAGGCTGCTTATTATGCCAGACCCTACAATTAATGCATAAAATGCTTATAGCTGAAGGCAGAAAAGAATTGATCCTCAAGAGTCAAGTGGGATAAGGAGATTCTGTAGATAGAGATGTCTACAATTAGGAATACAGACAATAGGAAAGAGGGGGCTGGAATTTATTGGAGAAAACTGGCCAAAGAACCAAGGTGCAGGAAGCAAATAATTAGAGGGGGAATGGTAACAGAATAGGAAGAGCACTGGTAAGAGTTTTTAGTATACTCTAGAATGAAAGCTGCTGTTAAAAAAAGAATAATCATAGCATACAAAATATTGCATGATAATAAGAATCTATCAGAAGAGGTTAGAAAGGATTGGGAAGAGAGATTGGATAAGCAATTCACAAAGAAACAATGGGGTGATACATGTATGTCTCCCAAACATTTGCTTGGAAGTGTTTTCATCTGTAATTTTATACCCCAAGTAGATTCCAAAGAATTTTTCCTCAGGTAGACAGCAAATGTTGGAGGTGTGATGGGGAAGAAAGTGGTAATTGGGAACATATTTTCTGGGAGTGTAATCACTTTGCATATTTTAAAGACTCCCTACAGACTACTCTGTCAGAGATTTTGGGTAAGCAAATTGGTGTAACTAAGGAAATGATTTTTTGAGCTATGATACAGAATTGGAATTGTTTGGACACAGTAAAGCCTTGTTGAGTGCAATTACGGTAGCTGCCAAAAAAAGCAAAACTAGAAAATGGAAATCAAAGTCTAAACAAACTGTATGGTAAGGAGTGAACATAGTAAGAGATAAAATAACTGGAATTGGGATCGTTATTAATGGGTAGGAGCAAATTACGTAGAATAAATGGGAACTGTGGGAACAATACATGTAGAGGAGGAAAGAGGTTTAAAAGAAGGCAGGATTTGAATGAGCTATGCAATGTTTGACTGACAATGACTGGATAGATTATAAGTGATGTATAATGTTTGCAACTACAATTATGTCAATATGGTTTGTGATGTAGAATGTTTGCAACTACAATTATGTCAATATGGTTTGTTTTCATTTCTATAAATGCATGATTGCCTATGTAATACAGGATTAAGATGCTTCTTGTTAAAAAAAAAAAAAAAAAGAAAAAGAAAAAAATCAAGAAAATGAAGTATTCTGCTGGGGAAACTATGTTTTTCTATCGTAGCTAAGCCAGAGGAAAGGGAGGAATCTGACTTTAATCTAAAACCTAAAGCAAGAACTAGACATAGGTATATGTTTTTCATTACATTACACTTCAACTGTACATATCAGGTACTGCACTAAGAGGTATGGCTAAGCAAAGTCAGCACTTCAACCAAAAGCGGTTTGCCATAACCATGACTCTCAGCTACACAAAGAGGGTGAGTTTAGTCAAGCCGGACCTAAAGCTCAAGTCCATCAGCTAACTATGGCTTACTCTGACAGTTGTATGCATCATGCAAGGGTAAACAAGGAATTAATACATACACTAGCTGCTACTCATATCTAATGACACCCAAAAGCACTAGTTAGCGACTTGCTTCCATAAACAGTTAACCATAAAAACACTTACAAATGCAGTGAAAACTAACATTGATTACAGTCTTAAGTCATACAATAGTAACCTAAACAATACAAAAAGTAATTACATTACAAAAGTATCATATTACTTCCCCATCAAAATAGAGCTAGAGACAAAACCTTGCTTTGCCTCATAGTCTCTTATACTATTTAAAGCTCCCATAACCCATTTACTTTTATACACTAGTTCTCTTATACAGACCTGGACAAGACTTTTGATACAATACCTCACTAGGGCATTATAGACAAGCTCAATAATTTAGGTATAAACCCTGTTATTACCCATTGGGTAGCCAATTGGCTCACTGATAGGGCCCAAGAAGTCAAAACAGGTGATGCCACCTGTACCAAGAGGCCAGTCACTGGCAGAGTGCCCCAGGACTCCGTATTGAGCCAACTCATTTTTGGCATCTATTTCTCTGAAATGGAAGCAAATGCTGAAGGTTTATGGCTAAGTTTGCAGATGATTGCAAGCTGGGAGCAATCTCAGACTCCCCTGCAGACAGTAGCATTCTTCAAGAAGGTTTATCTATGACTAACAGATGGTGCCAAAACCATGGTATTAAATTCAAAGCTAAGAAATGCATAATTGTATCCTTTGGGAAGTCAACCATCCTGGCTAAATACCATGTTGATAATATTCCCCTAAGAGTCGACCCCGTGGTCAGGGATCTGGGTACACACATAGACAGTAGTCTTACCTTCAACCACCATGTGGCCACAGTGGTGAGGAAACCCTTTTATGTTGCACAATGCATAAGTAAGGGCATGCCATCCAGGTCCAAAGAGGGCACTGTCCCACTGTACTCCACCCTTATCAGACCAAACAGAGTACAATGCTGCCTTTGGTATGTACCTGACCAGGCATATGCAGCAACTATAGCGACCTCAGAGGTTTCTTACAAAAAGAATACAAGGTGCAACAAACCTGCCTCATGCAGAGTGCCTTAAATCCCTTTCCTTCTATTCAATCTACTATAGATTGCTGAGGGGTGATCTATGCCTGGCTTGCAAGGCATCCGCAAACCCCACACTTATGAATCTCCTACATATTCGCAAGTTAAAAAGTACCAGAAATACAAGGTCCAGGGACCTGAATTGTGTTTGTGACTTAAACAGAACATGCTGAAAAGACAGCTATATATCCCACAGACTGCCCCTCCTATGGAACAGGCTTCCCATCCATATGAAGCTGACTTCATGTATTACCCAGTTTAAGCACAACCTAGACCAGTGGATGGGGAACAGGAAAGTTACACTGGGCCTAGCACCCGACACCCATGTCTTTTATGGACAGAAGTAGCTTATAAATGCCTAGCTCTCAATGTCCTATTCAGATACAGGACATCATTATTATTTTGGGAAAACTTGGCTAGGCTTAGAAAGCCTCCCCCCCTAGTTGTTAGCCTAGTAATAACCTATAAATCTATATCTAGTTCTGTATTTACTCCCACTGTAATTCTGCTTCCATTCCATCACCAGTTCAGGACACCAGTTAATCCTACCATTCCAATGCTCAGCAGTCATAAACTACTTACTTCCAAATCATCACTTTAACCACTGCTACTCAATGTACACTAGTTAAATAGTCAGGTTACACTTGCTCATAGAGATGGGCGCAACACTAAAAACAGAACCAACATACTGATGGCTATGGGAACATTACTTCAATTCAGAAACACATTTGACCTCTTTGAAAAATAAGGCTGGGCACTGCCATATCACTTCTAACCCAAAAAATAAACACTAATACTTGAAACCAAGCACAACCCTACTAGAACATAAAATTATCTTGTGGACCTTTCAAAAGATCAGTAACATTCAAGGAACAGCTGTCGAGATTATCCCTGAAACAAGACCCATGGGTTTTATACTAGAACAGGAAGTGATATCTTATCACCATTTTCAAACAACCTCCTGTGATAAGATAACTAAGTTACTGGGACTGCAACACAAGCCAAACTCCAGTAATTACAGCTGCTGCACAGGTTGAAGTCCTAGCTCACGGATAATACCACATTCTGAAATGCTAGAACACTGTTTATTCCCATCCTGTTCCATGGCTGCATTCCACTCGCCATCCTTCAGATCATAATTGGCATGGTGAAGATCACTTCCAGCAAAGTATCTTGACTTGTGTCAGGCTCCCTAAGCCATCCACACTACAATCAGGTATTCAGAAATGTAAACAACCTTTTGTATATGAAACTTTGTTTGATGCACAAGCGTGACAAATCCAGAAGTATCCCTAAGGTGGACTATGTCAAAATAATACCATCAAGACCCCTGCTGTCCAGAGATACTTTCATGCTTGAAGTCTAAAGTACACAATCATAGATAGGGAAGCCCATTGTATTAAGCAATTTTATCCCCAGACTTTGGAACTTTCACCCCAGCTGTGTACACCAGTAACTTTAATGCAAGGAATACTACAGACACTGGTGGGCTGCTTAAATGAAGACACAGAGTCCATAAGACTATTTCACCAAAGACCTATGCAACATTATGCTTTGTCTTGTCTCCACAATGCAGCAGTCTCAGTTAATTACATAATCTCAGAAAAATGCAAGGGGTCAGTCCCCACAAGAAGGGTGTGAAGGCAGCCCTACAAATAATGTACTATTGTTTTTATTACTTATTTAAAGGCACTTTTTGCTCTTAGCAGTACCTTTAGGCATGTAGGCTGTCCTAGAACCAATGTTGTTGTTACCAACTGCTGCTATATAATAATGGTGTTATTTATCCAGCTGCTTGCTTCTATTTCTGGAACAATGTGCAATTATTATTGCAGACAAGGACACTCATTAATTCTGGCATAACAACTAAGGAATTAAGCAGTCTGGAGTTACTCTACTGGTGAAGTGAGTAATACTCCAGTACGGCTGTTGCACTCATTTACTGGTAACATTTTGCTTGGACCTGCTGATGTCTGCTGTGTTTCACTCCTTAACTTGCATCTTACAACTTCAGAACATTACATTTACAGTGCAAACAGCATTGATCCACCCAGCCCCAAGCTGCTCACATTTACCTTTAAAACTTCCATGTAAAGTTACTGTGCTGCTCAGTTCTCACTAACTTCTGATGCTGACTGTGCCATGCTGCATGTATACTGAACTCCACTGTTGTCATCTAATCCACCTGAAGTACACAGTATTCTATGATGCTAAGGTAAGACATCATTCTGTATGGATGTTGTACTGCTAACACAATTATTTATTTATTTATTTGGCATTTGTTTACCAGGGTGGTCCAACAGGTTCTACAGAACCCATTTTCAGCAGATGCCTGGGGAGAAAAGCTCCTCATACAGTACAATACAAACGCATTACAGTCCAAAAAACAATACAAGTGACATGAGGAATACTGTACAAAAATAAGCTGACAGAACGTAAACCAAATTACAAGATATACTACACATCTGGACAATTCTATAGAGTTATATCATTATAAACAATTGTAGTCATTCTAACAACATATACATAGCCTAAGAGTAGATAAAATGTACAAAAGTAGTATGTAGGTAGTACAATATATGACATCGGCTGTTATAGTACATGAAAAATAAAATGTTGGTTTCAGTTAGGAAAATCATAGCAGAAGAGTTAGTGATGCAGAAAGACAGAAAGTGAGAGTTAAGACTAGAAGCATTACAGACTGAGCAGTAGATTAAGGATATGGTAGGGAAAGAGAAAAGTTAGGAGAGACTTAGGATCTTGTAGACCATGAAGGAGTGAGATGCAACAGAAGAAGAAGAAAATGAAGCTGGTATGGAAGAAGAGGAAGAGCTGAGCATTAGGCTGGATTCATACAGGAGCACAGCCATGTATTTATGACATGATTTTTTAAAGAGGCTTTAAAGCAGTTAAAGAGGTAGTGAAATTCATGGTTTAGGGACAGAATATGAATACAGAGAGTGACCCTTTTTTTGTGGGCTATGAAATAGCAGAGATACGTTTGTCTTCTGATCGTAGGGATCTATTAGTGTATAAGGTGTGACTAAGTTGGCTAGCGCAGGGCATGCAGTAAGCTTGGAAATAAGGTTGTGCAAAGTGAATAGATGAATAAAAGCAAGTTGTTTGGGAAGTTCAAACCAGCTTAGTTCTAGTAGCACTTCGCAGTGATATCTGCGATATTTAGAGTTTGTGGTAAACTTATAGCACTGTTCCATTCTGATTAGGGTAGAAGTTTGTAAATTAGTTAGGAAAGGGGCACCGTAAAGAAGGGAGGGAAGTAAAAAGGTTTTTGCTAGGGAAGCTTGGATTTCTGTAGTTAAGAAAGGTTTGTTTCTATACAATAGTCCCAGTTTTTGATGGGTTTTCTTTATATTTTGCTGTATATGGTGGTCGAGGGGAAATTTTGTCAATGATTACTCCTAGAAGTTTGGTTTCCTGCACTATTTCTATAACAGTGTTGTCATATGCAAAGATATTGAAATGATTGGTGACAGGGGAGGTGTTTTGGGGGTGGAAGAGTTCTAACTCAATCTTCTTTGGAATAATGAGTTGTTGTGTATGTTTTAGCCAGGATCTGACTGCAGTAAAAGCAGTTCTGGTAGTGATTGAGCCATACAGATTATGGTGGAATCATCAATGAGAGTTCCATGGTGGGAAGAAGTGTGAAGGGTGTTAGTGAAAATGTTGAAGGTGAAGGGTCAGAGGATAGAGCCCCGAGGAACTCATTTTGTTTGTACTGTGCAACTATTACTTTTGCGAAGTTCCATCTTGTTTGTACTATTCTGTACAAAGGTATAAATACATTTTAACAATGCTGGACAGCTGTATATATTGATGAAACAATGCACTAATTATTCACTTTATGTACAACCTGAAGCATTTCCCAAGTCTCCAATGAAAAGAAGCTTTATCTTGTTCTCCCTCATTAATAAAAATGCAAGTAAATTGCTATATGAAATACAATTTGTTTACATGTCCTGTCTGCTCACAAAGCAGTGCATTTTTGTGCAGGAGTGGCAGATTAGTTTCCAAATCTGGCTTTATTTCAAGCTTTTGAGTTACACATTTGACAATTATTCCCCTTCTAACAAGACAAACAGTCTGAAATTTCTACAGCTGGTACACATTATAATATAACTTGATGCTCTGTGCCATCCTGCAGACATCGGGGAATATAGTCATGATGCTTCTATATCATACATTTAAAAACCTTCCCTGGATTTCACATCAAAATAGGTGCTGATCACAACTTAATTCTGAGATGAAAATGTACTGATTAATTCTTCTCAACAAAAGTTAAATTATACATTACAAAAATGGAAACAACCACTATTACATACAGATCATATCCCCTCTAAAATCAGGAGTGGCACATACCTAGTACTGTACATGTGATCCTTGACAACTGTAGCATGTTGTACTGCTTCACCACTACTGGTAACATGGTGGGTTTACAGAAGTGATATGTCTATTCCAACAGTTAGGTTATTCAGTGATTAACTATTGAGATATAAAAGGAACACAATTTGTACTTTAATTCCAAGGTCCATAGCCGGCCTTAGGCATAGGCCAACTAGGCGGCCGCCCGGGGCACCACTCTATCAGGGGTGCTTTTCCAGTAATCTGGATGGTGTAGATAGACCAGGATGAGGGCACAGGGTGGTGTTGGGGGGTGCTGTGGAAAACTTTTGCCTAGGGCACCAGTTGACCAAAGGCCAGCCCTGCCAAGGTCAGTAACATATACATCATTATAATTGGAGATCATGGTATTTATTCTGTATATCTCTAGACCTACAAATGAGCACTTATTTGATAACAAATGACCATTTTTATGCACAAACTTGGTAACTAGCACAAAGATAATAAACTACAATTAAAGCTATTGACTAAAGTGTTATCTAAAACTTCTCATACTAAACTTTCACCAGAAACTTAAAAATGAAAAATGGTCCAATTCAAAATATATTTATTTCATTAGCCATTAATGCTGAATCAATTTGTTAAAGAAATACCTCCCTTACATCAGTAGTGATACACACATCACTGGGAGCAAGTTACTGTGAAGTGATTAGCCGCGGATTTTTAAATTATCAGTGTTCAAACTGAAAATAAGTTAACTGTTCACAAGATTGTTAAACAGTTTGAGCATTTAACTTACAACATACACATAAGGACTTATTACTAGTTTACTACAGATTAGTATCGTATGCCTTTGATTCACAAACATAATGCTTCATATATGTGCTGCAAGGTGTTTGTGCACAACATTCATACATTTCAGTAGTCTTATTTATGCATTCAGGACCATGAAAGTAAATATGAAGTTGGAAAAACTTAATTGGTTTAATATGCATCCACCTGTGAACTTCACTGCATGAAATAAATAGTTATGTGGATATGCAAACAGATGTATGCAAGCAGATGTTTTTAAATTGCAGTCAGATGACAGATGTGATACTGTGTATGCTTTATTCCTAACTTGAGAAAACAACTGCAAAACACACACACAAGAAAAGCAGATTCCCACAGTGCCATCTGCAGCTAATCTGAAAAGAAAGTGGGCAATACTCACTGTATTCCACAAAAAAGCTATGATCTCTAGAGCTACTGGTTTTCAACACTTGGCAATGCATCTAGCAGCCAAAAATAGCCACATATGTAAGAGTAAAAATACCTAGCCTTTCATCTTGCCACTTTAAACTTCATCTGTAATCCAATCCACTTAGCATTTATATAATCATTCATCATACCAATAATCATTTGGCATGCTTTATTATTTATATCCTTTTTACTTATTCCACATGCATTGGTTAATTACTTAATAATGTTTTGTGCTTTTTGCTACATATTTGTTAAAAGTATATGGAACTGTTTTCTTAAAAGCTAAGTAGGGCTTCTTGCTATAATAATGTACATTACAGGGACAAATTCCAAGTGTTGCCAGATGTTACCTGAGCTTAAGGTTTGCCATAAACTCTTCCATAGTCACGGAATCCATCAGCACAAAATCCGCTTTCCCAAACTCCAGGCTCTCCTGTTCAGCCATGGTGCTCTGTGTGTGATGCTTCACTTAGAACAGAAAATAATATCCCTACACCTATGGATATCCAGGGAACTAAGCTAATGCTCCAATTTTTACGGCAGTCTCCTAAATGAGGGTGATGCAGAACAAAAGAAAAGGCAGCCCGGCGCGGAGGTTAATGCAACCAAAATTCTTAAAATTTCTTTTTTGTTTTCTTTTGAGAAAGTGCAGTCCAGTGTAATTCCGATCTCCCGTAGGCTACCTCTTACTGGGGTGGTCTCTATTCAGCATTTTAAAACACCACCGCTGGTTAGTATCACTCTTAGCAAACTGTTCCCCTGACAGCAATAAATACCAAACAATATTGAGTTCAGTGACAGAAGTCTTTCCACCAGTAATCCCCACTCCTATCCGGTTCTCTGCACTAATGGGCGGCACCCGGACTCTGTAATGTGGAGTCTACTTTCATTCGACATAAGTTATACAAACAAACACAGTTCTGATCCACTAGTTTCCAGTACTACTTTTCCCGCTACTGTTTTGCCGCGCGACTGAAGACCCTCAGTAAAGTTATTTTATTTCCCCTGCGAAGCGCGCGACCTTAGAACCTAGAACTTGCACTTCACTGCCTGTTCAACAGGCACCGGGAAAACAAGCTGATGGTCACTGCCCCACCTCACCTGGGAGCCCGTGGGCGGAAACCGGAGGGAGGAGGCGGGGACTAAGGCATTCATTCAGCTTAGTGTTAAAGGAAAAGCTGTGCTGCTGACCTGTGGTACCCAAACCTAATCATACCTCTCATAACCTCTCGCAAGTCACCGCGTGGAAGCATTTATTATCTGATTACCAGTTATGTTATCCCATTTTTGCATGACACAAGGTATATCATGTTTAGATAATTTATATTGATATGATTGTAGATTACAAGCAGAAAAGTTAAAACTGACGTGCACTGTCAGAACTTTTTAAACAAGAAAGTAAGAACGACAGGTTTTGCAGGTTTCAACTCAGGATGTGTCGTCTATAATACTAAGTACTACAGGTGAAAGTGGAACTCCCTCTGATTTATTATTCCCATTACTGCCTGGATCAGAACCAACACTTTTGGATTACTGCTTGGATGTGAGCAAAAAAAAAAAAATAAACAAATTTGGAAAACCTGAAAGAAAATCAACCAGAAAAGGTGAAGAGTAAACATAGTGTGGGAAGGCTACTGCAGCTGTTTGGCAAAAAGCAGTTCAAGCTTCAGCTTTGGTTCAGGACTCCCATACCTCTCAACCTCTTAGAGCAAGAAATCTGGACAAAGCCATAAGTAAAAGTGGGACAAAGGCCCCAAAAATAGAAACAATTTGTAAACATTGCTCTTACAAACTTAGAAAGTTGATAGAATAACAGGTTTTGCATTGGCATGAATTTTCTGAAGGGTATGAAATCTGAAACTGAAATGTCCATTATTATTTTCTGACTTCCATCTTTAATGATATGTCACTAATTTGCCAGAAAACCACAAATTTATGAAAAAATGGACCAACAATATAAGGCAAAAATCTGGATGTTCTGCGAAAATCTGTACAGTTGACAGGTAGATGGCTTTCAGTGAATAGAGGAAACAATACATCAGATGTACTCAGAGGTGATTAAAATAAATGAATCATTGAAGGAATATATCAACTCAAATAAGAGTCAGAGATCGGAGACTGAAATGAAGAAAAAGACTGCTGAGTATGAGGCTTTTCAATAAGAGCTGTTTCAAAAAATAAAGTTAGATGACAAAGAGCATAGAGAATACCTAAGATTTTTCTGGTGTACTAGAGAAACTGCAGTTAGACTGCAGTAGAGTAGCTAGAGTGGGACGGCCGCAGTGGTGCAGTGGTTAGCATTGTCGCCTCACACCAAGAGGCTCTCCGGTTCGATCTTCGGCTGGGGTGTCTTCTGTGCGGAGTCTGCATGCCCCCCCTGTGGTCGTGTGGGTTTCCTCCGGGTGCTCCGGTTTCCTCCCACTTCCGCAAAGACATTCTTCAAGTGGATTGGACACGCTAAAATTAGCCCTAGGCGTGAGTGCGTGCATGTGTGTGCCTTCCGTGGAAGGTTGGGCGCTGGGCTGGCAACTCGACACCATAAAACTCCACTGCCAATCATGAGCGGACAAGGTGATCTGCTGTGGCGACCCCTAACCGGGAAAAGTCAAAAGAGAGAAAATAGAGTAGCTAGGATGAGACAAAGGGGATGAATGCCCTGGGTGCAAAGTGTTGGGGGGGGGGCTGAGATCAGACAATTCCAGTCACTCTTTAATGCATACCAGCTTTTAAAAGCCAGTAGTGCATGTGTGGTCACACCTGAGTGTTGTAGCACTCTGTGATCTATAGTATAATTTAGCAAGCAGTTTGCTATAGTTTAAAAGTAAAAAAAAAAAAAAAAAACCTGAGGATTGTAGTGCTGTGTGGGGGATTAAACTGTATTGCTACAAAAATATAGCCACATTATACAGTTGCTACAGTTTAAAAGAGAAATGATTTGTTTATTGGTTCATAGGAGACTACTAGGCTAATGGCTTAAGGGTCCTTACGAGCCTGGCCAATATAACCTAATATTACCCAATATATGGCCCCTAGGAGCAAGAGGATGGCATGGATTTATGTCTGTGCATTGAGTATCTTACAGGTCACTGCCAAACCTCACCTGGGAGCCCATAGGTGGAGACTGGAGGGAGGAGGTGGGGTTTAAGGCATTCATTCAGCTTAGTGTTAAAGGAGCTGCTGTGCTGCTGACCTGTGGCACCCACAGCTTACCGTAGCTCTTATAAGCTCTCCATAAGGGGTATAGACACTACTTCAGGTGTTAATTTGTGATTCCCCATCCATTGATCCAAACTGCATTTGAAGAGGGCCAGGCAAGGTCTCTGCTTAATGTGAATAGGAAGCTTGTTTTAAAGAAAAGGCAATCTCTGAGATATATCTGTCTCTCCAGCATGTTTTATTTGAGTTGCTGACTAGGTTTAGATCCCTAGATCAGGTGACCCTCATGTTGTTTAGCTTGCAGATGTACAGCAGTTCCATCAGGGCTGGATTTGTGAGTGTCTTGTAGGTCAGGCATAGGTCACCCCTTAATAATCAGTAGGAGACAGAGTAACAGGATAGGGCTTTTAGTCTATCCGCATATTTCATGTTGTTTACAGCATGTATTTTCTTTGTTAGGGATCTCTGAGGTTGCACAAGCTGCTGTAAGTGCCTAGTCAAGTTTATGCTAAATGGTACATTGCATTCGATTATTAGTCTATTGACAGCTGAATACAGTGAGATTATAATTTCCTTGGATTTGGATGCCATACCTTTACTTATAAGTTGTGCCACATAAAAGGACTTCCTCACCACTGTGGGCACATTGTGGTCAAAGTTTAGACTACTATCTGTTTACCTAGATCTCCTACTTCTGAGTCTACCTTTAGGGGTATGTTATTGATATTGTAATTTGCAGGGGTATTTGACTTCCCAAAGGGTACGGCAATGCATTTCTTTTTCTTTTAGGCCAAGGCTCTGTCACTAATCATTTGTCTGATTTAGACCCTCCTGAAGGATATATACATAATTAGGGGATTCAATGATTGCCCCAGCTTGCAGTCATCAACAAACTTTGCCATCCGGAGGCCTTCCACATCAGCAATGACTTAAAAAAAGTATATTCTGAACAGGAGTGGTCCCAGCACTGAGCCATGTGGCATACTACTAGTAAATGGCCTCTTGCTGGATCTGGATTCACCAACATTAATCACATGTCCTGTCCATGAGCCAGTTGGCTAGCCATCGGATGATGTAGGGATTTATGCCCAGTTTTGTGAGTTTATTTATAATACCTCATAGAAACTCACCAGATTCAGTCGGCATGACTTACCTTTGACAAAGCTAAATTGGGTCAGGTCCAGTATTTGGAGGTTTCCTATGTCATTATCAGGTCTATTATTATTTTTTCCATGGCCTTACATATAAGACTAGTCAAACTTATGGATCTGTAATTTCTCAGGTCAGTAGAAGGTCCCACTTTATACAGAGGGATGACTGTTGCTGTCCTTCACTCTATCGGGACAATGCCAGTCCAGAGACTGTTGTTAAATAAAGACCCTGATGGGCCTGTTAAGTCTTGATTTAATCTGTTTAAGAAGCAACCTGGCTACAACTAATTCTGCACATTGTTAGGTGTTGCCTTTAAGATTGCGGACAAAACTGAAAAATGTCTTATGGTTATCCTTAGCTATGGAGGCTATTTTTTTCCTCAAAGTCTGCTTTCAGAGACTTGACTAGTTCCCTGATTCACTTGTTTAGACTAATGAGGAACTTTTTGCTCTTTTGTGCACATTCCCTCTTACTTCTCAATAGCATTTTCTTTCTTTTGTTGTAAACCATTTTAATACCAGGGGTCCACCAGTGTGGCTTGTTTTTGTGGTTTGACCTGAGTTTATTTCAGTCTGGTACCGTAGTTTCTATAGAGTTGTTTATACGTTCATACAGGGCTTTTGGGTATGTCTCTGCATAGGTTTATGTATTTTCTGGATTTGGGGGAGCTTGGAAATTAGCTATACTGTCCCTTAATAAGGGGTGATTTATCTAAGAGAAGTTCTTAAAGTTTTTGGGGTTAGGTTTGGGGACTAGTTTTACCTTTATTTCAAGGGAGACCACTCTGTGATCTGATCTTACTAGTGAGGACATCACACTGGGAGGATGCAGCACTCTCCCATATTTGAGAGTGCCAGATCTAAGATATTTGCTCCCCTAGTGGGAGTGCAGGCTAGGTGCACTAGGGCATTTGAAATTACAAAATCAAGAAATCTTTGAGTCTGCATGTTAGTGATCATGTATGCCTTTCAATTAATGGAAGGGTAGTGAAAATCACTGATGAGTATGGTAGGTTGTATGGTGAGTGATTCTAGAAATTTTAGGTATGATGCATGGGTTTCTTCGTTCATGGTGGTGGACCTGTAGCTAGCAAGAATATGGTAATGAAATTTTCCCATGGTTAGTTGGACATGGAGTAGTTCAAGCATGTAATGTTGTTTGACCAGCCTTGAGGTGTGCTCATCCTTTATGTAGATAGATACACCCCGGCCTTTTGCTCTTTCATGTTTAGTGGATGGTTGGAATGTATGAAAGGCATTATAGCTATGCACTGCCAGAGTGCTTTCTGTGGCTTTGAACCATGTTTCAGTAACTGCAGAGATGTCAGCATTCTCCAGGGTGATAAGACCTTCAAAGGAGTGCAGTTTCTTGTTGAGGCTCCTAACATTAAGCAATAACACCTTTATCGTGTCCTGAGTAGCTTTTGTTATGTTGGAAGGTTTGTGTGTTTGGTAATGCCTAAAAAAGCACTATGGGTTAGATAATGTGTTGGCCAATATCCAAACGCCTAGAATTGAGAGATGAATACCATCCCTGGCAAAGCAGCATGGCCTGTCAACCATGTCCTCCTAGGCTGACAAGTATTGGACCCCTTTGGAATGACATCAGTAGCTAAGCCCATTGTTAAAGGTGATCATTTTCTGCTGTTATTGTGGCATCATGCTTGGGGATGATAGAATGCTGCTCAATGCTAGGCTCATACTTCCCTGTGACACATATTCTGGGAGCTCAAGCATGTCTGTCTTCATATAGTCCAGGGAGGTACGTCTCAGGTCATTCATGCCCACAAGGACTATGACTGAATCATACTGGTACTTAGGGGGTAAGTGACATGAGTGCTTGCATGATCTGGTGAATCCTGGCCCCTGATAGACAACTAACTGTAACCTTCTCCTCATCCAGTCTGGTAAGATGGATATTGGTGTATTTCACAATGGAGTCTCCTATGACCACAATATTGAGTTGTGGAGTGTTTCACCTTGTGAGCTTGGTAGTTGAGCACAATGAGATGTGGCTTTATGTGTTGTGACTGGAGTTGTTTTGTTTGGGTACATACAGAGTTTCTGAAGACTGAACCTGAGAGGCCTTTGAGGTTTGGGTAAGTAACATGTCAGCAGCTCCTCATATGTGGGTCTATGTGTGGTCCTTTGCGGGTGCAGCAAGTGATGTTGTGAGTTGCGGACAATCTGTTTGTTGCTTTTTGTGTCTGTATGTGACACTCTAGCCTCCAGTGTCAATGTAACTACATCTCTCACATGCTGCATTTGTCTGTTTGAGAACTAAGTGGTTGTTGGTGTACATTATTCAATTGTTAGATCGGTTCATAGGTTCATAGGTGTTTACTAGGCTAATGACTACAAGGGCCTTTTTTTAAGCCTAGTCATGCATCCCAAATCCCTGACAAGGTCCGTTACCCTTGATAAGTGTAATCAGTGGCTTGGGAGATGAAACATTTACAAACAGGGGCCTTGGAGATGAACCATTTACATGTTGCCTGTGTCCATTAGAGACATAGGTGTCAAGCAAGAGATGAATTTCCTATTCCCCATCCAATTATCCAAGTTACACTTGAATTGCGTTAGGGAGAAACTCTGCTTCACATGGATGGGGAGCCTGTATTAGAGATTGGGTTGTCTCTGGAATCATACCTGTCTGTCCAGCAGGTCCTATTTATATCACAGGTAAGGTTTAAATTTTTAGAATGGGTAATTCTGGTGCTGTATGTTTTGCCGATATGCAGGAGGTCCATCAGAGTAGGGTCTGACAATGTCCTGTACGCCAGGGATTGATCTCCCCTCAACAGCCTGTATGAGACAGAATACAGGGATGGGACCTCAGGATACCCACGCCCACCAAGCTGGATGCAGAGATAGCAGGAAAGTCACTATTCCTGGTTGCAAGTCCTAATGTGTACTTGAAAGGATAGGAGTGGAGGCTGTTTGTAACTAGATGAAGGAAGGGAGCTTACTTGGTGTAATTTGCAGCTAACATAACCAGTAATGCTGCCCAGCATGTTCCTTTTTTAAACTATAAATGGAAAGCTGTACCACTTCTTGCAGGGTATAAACTCTAGCAACTGCTTGCTGCATTTTAACAAGCAGTCTGCTACAGTTTAAAATAAATATATATTTTTTTCATTAAAATTGCTAAAATAAAGGAGGGTTGGGACAGGTTATAGAGACAGGATCTGACTGGCTAGGACAGGAGGGAGGAGAGGCATGTCATGTATCTGGTTGGTGTGCCAGTAGAAGAAGTGGAGGTTTGATTTTTTTCCTCTTTACTTGAAGAGCTGGGGGAGGAGGTGATATGCAAGGAGCCAATCAATTGGCATCCTGCAGTTTACAGTAATTGCAAGTTCTTGGTTCCAGTACAGAGCACTGATTGGGCCACTTGACAGACTGTATTAATTTTATGAATGCATAAATAAGCAACTGGACTGGTGTTCCACAACAACATTTGTTAATTGAAAGGGCATGCTGAGTGTATGCTCCAAACCTGGCCATGAGAAAGCATCCAAGACCTGTATTAATAAAGATGCAGTCATATCAGCCCTAAGAGTTGTTCCTGACAAAACTGTGACAGAAGGGCAAAGTGTTAAAAACTGGAGACAGCAGAATATAGAAAATGATTATTCACAATATACCAGGCTAAGAGAAACAAATTTATCCCATCAATCAAGGAACGTTGAGAGACAGGTGTGAGATTTAAGTTGCTGTATCTGGCTGACTTAAGTATTTTTTTTTCTGGAGGATCAAATATATTTTCTGATGCAAAACATACTAAAGAGAGAATAAAAAAGTTTATCCAACAAAAAATGAGCCAGCAAACAGAAGTGGATTCTGCATCTTATTCTTCTGAAAGTAAAGTTTGTAGAGAGACTTTGCCAGTAAAAAGGAAAATGTTAAAGAGACAGAAAAAAATACAGGAATTGACTTTAAGAATCAGGAGTACCCTGGACTTGGACCACAGTCTGGTGTTGAGAGATGGAGTTGAACAGGAAGACCAGCAACACTGAAATTAGTGAATAAATGGGAACTATAAAGCATTAACCACATTTGTGAAATATGGCAAATATTTGCAAGAGAATGTGGATAAAAAATTGAACTTTTGCTGACTTTGTTAAACCTGTTATGGATTATAAAGCATATACCCCACTTTATGTCATTAATATTTAATAGACCACTAAGAAAGTAACTATATAAGCAAACATTTTTTGTTCTTATTAGCATTTGTATAAAACATTTCATGATATAAACTGCATATAGTAAAGCAGTTTTGTGTAGAATATAGTGAGCAGTATTTTAAATTTGGGGGGCTGTTTTCAGTGAATGTTGTACGTGTCAAAGATATTAAAGCAAATAAGTACTTTTTAGTTATATAAAATATAGGGTTATCAGTAAAACGAGAGAAGAAAGGCTAGACAAAAGCACATTTATTGTTAATATACTGTGATCTTGGGCTGCTGGGTGGGGATGGGGTATAAAGGTATACTGATAATATAGAATTAAGATATCTTCTCTTATCTTTACAAAGGGGGAATGCCTAGATTAATGGCCTTGGCTTAAGCTGTAAAGAAATGATTTATGCAAGTAGGTTTTAAAATAAGTCAAAATGACGAAAGCCAAGAAAAATGCTAAGTTTCATACATTTGCAAAGATATTAGATTGTTTTTTGATAAGCAAATGTTCAGTGGGTGACAAGAAGTCTGGAGCTGAAGGCAGCTGTGAATTCTGTTCCCAGTGAAATTTACAAAGATTCGTTGCCGAGTACTTTTTCATGGAAACAAGCTGCCTGCAGGTACAAGCAATTCATCTCAAGAGTTCTGAACCTTTTTTATTTAGGGACATACCTCTGAACATCTTAGTGCAAGAAATCTGGACAAAGCCTAAAATAATGGCGAAACATAAGCCCAAAAATAGGGACAGATTTTAAATATTGCTCTTATAAACTTAGAATGTTGTTAGAATAGCAAGAATTGTGTTAGCACATATTTTCTGAAGGATATGAAGGCTGAAACTCAAATATATGTCATTATTTACTGTTTTTTTTTTGAGGGTTTTCATTAAAACAAAAAATCTTGAAAATGTGACATAGGTTGAACTGGAAATAAGTAGAAACAACTATATAAATATCAGCCTGTCAAACATTAGTGTGTGCATGCAGTATCATAGAAAGAGTGGGGTGAAGGGGGCATCTGCTGTAGGTACAAGATGTTTGAGGCTGCAATCCTGAAGTACCATTCCTGTATTCTCATTTCTTTACTGGCATTTCTAAGTGCCAGTACAGAAAGCAATTTGCCAGCTTCTAGGGTAAGCTGTAGAAAATTGATTGTACACTTTAAAATGTAGCAATTATTTATTTTTTGCTCTTCCACTGATGAGCAAGTGAAGGGAGGGTGTGTGTATCTGGCTGGCTTGGACAGCTAGTGTATTGAAACAGTGAAGCAGTCTTCAGTGCCATAGCAGGCAGGGAGTGTGTATCTGTTATCAGAGTGGACTTTTTCCTTCTTTTGCTCGTCCAAAGAAGAGCTGTGGCATGGAGATGGCATATGCTTGATAGTGCAGAGGGAGCATCTCTCTCGCTCTCTCTCTCTTTTTTTTTTTTTTTTTTTTGCACTTTCACCTTGTTGAGGGTGCGGCATGTGTCTGGAAGGAGTTGTGTGCTTTAGACTGCCATTTACAGATTTTTGCTCTTATTTGAAGAGCAGAGGGGTCTGTGGATTGGGTACTGTCTGCAGGAAGCCAGGTAAATGGCATCCTGCAGGTTTGCAGAAGTACTTTTTTTTTTTTTTTGCTCTTCCATTTCAGCAAGTGGGTAAGTGGGTGGGTTGCTAGTTCAGGGACTGGTACAGGGTGCTGGTTGAGCCAGCTATGCCTCTGTATGCATGTATCACAAAAGTTGGAAATATGCATTCAAAAAAAGCTGTCACAATCACAAAAGTTGGAAATACGCATTCAAAAAAAGCTGTCACATATAATTGGTGGGAACAATAGCTTTTTATTATAAATGTTATGCTATCCATATTATCTTGTAACATATATGGTCTTACAGGTATACTCTTTCCTTTTTGTCTATACCTGTAAATGGCCTTACATGTATAGACAAAAAGGAAAGAATAATTAATTATATTAAGATATTCAGACTTCTAATAGTAATACTGCAGGAGACACATTTGGAAATAAATGAGCATGTGAATTTGAGAAAGAAGGATTTCAGGATGGATATTTAGTTAAATATCAAGGACAAAAGAGAATGTGAGTAATTATACTAATAGATAGAGGGGCTGCAATAGCGATAGAAGAGGAAAAGAGACAGTAATGGTGGATCTGTGGTAGTAAAAGGCTATTCACAAGGGAATAGTATTGCACTGATGTATATTTATATTCCACCAAAAGTTTAGAAAGATTGCTGTTAAGCAACTATTTTTTGATAATTCCAGAGCATGAAAACTTTCAGCACAATGACTTAGGCAGAAGAAAGTAGAAAGGGTTGTTGCTAAACTTAGAAAGGATATAACAAGAAATATAACTAAATATTCTGTAGAGGTTTTAGGGATATTATTATTATTATTATGAACATTTGTTTAAGCAGAGAAATGTGTAAATCAAGAAAGAACACAAATGGAAATATTTATGGAATACTTAAGCCAAGGTTAGAGGTAAATAAGGCTCAAGAACTAACAGTTAAGACAGGAGGACATAAGATAAAATGGTGATGTATAGTTAGTTTCCAGTAACAGATGCATTCTTGTGGAAATGTGGAAGTTAGTAGGGAAGAAAGTGATAAAGATCTGGAAGATTTTGTTTAACAGTTTTTTTAAAGGAAAAGAAGCACCAACATCCTGGAAGAAGGTTGTGGTGGCTGCATTACCTATGGATGGTAAAGACCCATGAGACACAGCTTTATTCAGACCCATTTGAATTTTAAACCATGATTATAAAATATGTCTACACTATCTAAAACAAATGACAAAGGTATTATCAAAACTGATAGATATGTATCATTGTTGTTTTGTGAAGAGGAGGAAAACATTTGACATGATAAGGTGAAGTACTTAGGAGTATAGATTAAAGAAGCTTTTGTTACGGCAGCTAAGGATATGTGAAAGGAGACTAAACAAAAAATAATGCAAACACTGAGAAACTGCAAGCTGCCGTTTATGGATATGGATAGTAAGATTCAAGCAGTGAAAATGTTTTCTGTCCCCTTAATTTTGTATATGGGCCAGGTGTATTTTTATCAACCAGAGGAGAAATTGTGAGCAGTAATTAATAAAAAGTGAAAGGAATTTATCTGGGGGAAGATGGTAAGAGTTAAGTGGGATAAGTTGATCCTATCAACAGAATGAGGTGGTTTGGATTATCTGACCTGAAGGCATATTTTAGAGCTACACAGTTAAGACTCATATGTGTGTATATATCTGTATATATATATATATATATATATATATATATATATATGTATGTGTGTATATATATATATATATATATATATGTGTGTGTGTATATATATATATATATATATATATATATATATATATATATGTATGTATATATATATATATATATATATATATGTATGTGTGTATATATATATATATATATATATATATACACACACACACACACACACACACACACACACACACACACACACACACACACACAGAGCAGAATGTAATAATTCAAAATGGAAAAAAGGAAAGGGATTTTGATGAAGCTGTAGGGGGAGTTCAAAACATATATATAGAGAGTGGGTCTTGGATGCAGATCCTTGGGAAAAATAATAACAACCATACAGAATATTATATTCATTAAGTAGCAGAAAGTATTCTAAGAACTAAGTCAACATGAGAATGGAGAAATGAGATTTGGCCAGTAGGGATGACTGCAAGTAGGGGTAACAGGAAGTAGGCAGGATGGGGCTGGACTTTACTGGAGAAAACTGGCAAAGGAATCAAGGTACTGGGAGCGTATAACTACAGAGGGAAAAGTAATAAAGTGGGATGAGGCCAAGAAGATATTTGGACAGCAGGCTACAGACTGCCTTCTCTACCAGGGATTGATATTAGACTGTAAGCAAATAGAAAATTATAGAGGAATCCTAAGTGAAATACCTGCTCTGGTGGGTTTTTTAGTCAAATCTAAAAAATAAGCTTCTGTTAAAAAGGGATAATTAGCAGAGCTTATAAAATATTGTATGATAACTATAAGAATCAATCAGAGGAGGTTAGAAAAGATTAGGAAGAGAGACTAGAAAATCAATTTATAAGAGAACAATTAGAGGCCATATGTATGGCTCCCAAGTATGTAACTAATTCCAGAATGTTTAGGTTCTTTGCTTGGAAGGGTTTACATAGATACTTGTATTACCCAAGCAGCCTTCAAAGAATTTTTCCTCAGGTAGATAGCAAATGTTGAAGGTGTGATGGGGAAGGAAGAGGTAACTGGAGCATGTGTTTAGGGAGTGCAATGAGGTGGCAGATTTTAAAACTTCTCACAGAGTACTCTGTCAGAAATGTTGGGTAAGCAAATAGCTGCAACTATGGATATGAGTTTTTTGAGCTGAGTTGCAGGATCTGAATTGCCAGACATAGTAAAACCTTATTAAATTTAATTCTGTTGGCTGCCAAAAAAGCACTTACTAGAAAATAAAATTCAAAATGTAAACCAGCTCTAGCTGAAGTATTGAATTGTATAAAACAGATAAAATAAATGGAAAAAATATTTAGAAAATGGAAGATACAAATTACATAGAAATAAATGGAAATTATGGGAATAATACATGCAAATTAATGTTCAAGAGAAGAGGGGTGAAGTTTGGGGGAAGGCAGGAATTCTGCAATTTATATAATGTTGGACTGATGATAATGATGGAGAAAGAAAGGATATTCAATGTATAATGCATGCAAATGTTAAAAACGTTAACACAGTTTGATATCTTTAATGTTAGTGGATGTTTGCCTATGTCTTAAGTGGTAATGTAATAAAGTTGTTTAAAAAAGTGAAGTGGAACCTTTTGTGTGTAGCATGCTTGTTTGCTCTTTGTCCTAAAGTGATTTTACTATAAGATTCAGATTCCCACAATATTCCTTGTCCTTGTGTGTGCGTGTGTGTGTGGGTGTGTGCATGTGTATCTTTGTGTGTGTCTGTGTGTCTGTGTGTGAGTACCCTGTGATGGATTAATGTCTCATCCAGAACAGGTTCTCTGCCTTAACCCATTGACAGCCATAACAGGATCTGACTCCCCTTGATCCTGAATAGAATAAATTGGGAATTGGAAAATGAATGAGTGACTGGTTGGAGACTGCTTATGACTGCCGACAGACTCCTTGTTAGTGATCTTCATTATTGTCTGAGTCATTATGTTTGCCACACTACAATTCAAACCGCAAAAAAAAAAAAAAAAAAAAAAAAAAAAAAGCAGACTCAAAGAATAATATATAAAAACATTATGATCCGGATTCAATGCACTCCATGTATGTTCAATGCAGAGTCTACATGGAGTGTATTCGCGTACGTGACACTGCTTACCACATGGTATCACACAGCCTCATGCCAATAATGATGTGTGGTGCACGTAAGAAAGGTTTCACGGCTTGCCCTGGTGTTACTGGCCACGAAACCTGTATATTGAATGTGCATCGTTCCACACAACCTTTTAGTGCCAATAATGTGGTCAAACAGTTCTGAGGGTTATGAAGTATGGAACAGAACTGTATGCCATTATATACTGACTGCAATCTTCATGGATTTCACAATAAACCACACATGTTACAAGGAACAGGCCAAACATATGATGCAGATATCTGGACATTCTGCAAAACTATGGACAGTCTGCCTTTTGTGTTTTAATAAATTTTTTTCTTTTTTTTTTGCCAGTATTGGCACAATGTGCTACTTAGCATAAACATGTTTAGCTGTGCTCACCTGGTTTGTGTGAAGTGCAGCAGTGCACAAACTGGAGTAATGGACCACCCAAGTTGTAGACAAGACCCAGACAGCCACACATGTGGACCGGGTGCATTCAATTAATAATATTGTGCGGTGCACAAACACAGTAATTAGTATTGCTCTACAATTAACAGTGAGAACCTGACAATAACTATTAAGATAACAGATATCATCCCACTAATCCCATGATAGCAGGTGTTAACTTTCTCAAATAATTTTTATTTTCCAAATATTATAATATTTAATGCAATCATCAGTGAAAATAGATATTATAAGCCTTTATATACACTATGTACAGTTGAGCTGAACAAAAAATAAATAAATAAAAATATGAAATTAATAACAAAAAATTATAATATTCAATTAATAAAGTATAAAGTTAGACATTAATTAGTTAGAGTTCAGTTTTAATGTCTCAATAAGAGCAAATTTTTTTCCCAAAGATTGTTTATCCATGTTTTAGGAGAAATTCTCAATTCTTTCACTTTAACTTCTAATGTCGCTGTTTCTTCCATCAATCTCAATAATTCTTCCAGAGCAGGTTCTTGTTAAGATTTCCACTTAAAAGTTATACATTTCCTTGCCAAAGCTAGTATGGACCAAAGTAGGTATAGATAGGTGTTAACTGTAGGTGTGGAGTGCAGATGGTCAGGGGTTCTAGTACAGGGTGTGCAAATTTTGTTTTACTCTTGTAAGATTGCCGATTATAGCAGTTAAGTGCAACATACACAACTATTTTCTCAACCTTCTTGTGGCAATAGCTGTAAGTGCAGGATACCCACAGACATGGTCCATTTGACTAGCACATTTACAAAAGTGCCTGTATACCAAATAATCTTGAAATTGCAGTGCTTGCCACTGTTGCGTATCACTTAACATTGAACAAACACCATGCCCAGCAGTGTGCACCCTCACTTACTGTTTTTGCGGGATGGTAAGCAATGCGCAACATTTTCAGATGTTACAGAACTAAAATGTGTGTACTCTCTCAGTAAGTGTGAGATGTACAATAGGCAGGAAACAGCAGCATATAAAATGCAATTGGTGGGAAATGCTCATTAAACATTGAGCTTGAACTATAGCAGGCATGTCTGGAGTTGCTGGAGAGGGTTTGTGCTTTTGGGTGCAGTGTTGGGGTGTCCAGGAGTCCAAGGTTTTTGTTGGACTCCTAGTTAAAGAGCATGGGCCCAGGTTACTGTGGCAAGACTATTCAGGCTCAGAATATAAATCTGAAGCCTGGAATAGTGTTGCTAGGGCCTCAACCAGTGTGACAGATATCCCCTGCACAGGTGAGCAATGCAGACATCATTTTAATGACCTCCAGAGGAAGAAGTGGGATACCCTTGACCTTTGGATCAGATAATGTTGGACAGGGGACACCCCAAAAATGTATAAGTATCAATTTCAGTGAGTAATTGTAATAGTTAAAAGTTGAATATAGTCAGGACTTGTATTCATGATGGTGTTCTGTTTTTTCCACAGCTGCTAAGGAGAGATACTTGCATGTTCAGAACCATTCCACGCATCTAGTAAGGATGTGAGCAGCATGTGGTATGTTTGCACCAGAACAGTACTGTCTAAATAGTATTTTAATAATAATAATAATTTGTGTAGTAACTTTGTAGCATTAAAAGTTAAATACCACTTAGCTGGTATTTAACAGAGTTGTTTCAAACTGAGCATGCATATCCCAACTGTAGCAGAAACAATGCATGCCTTAGTCTGTAGCACAAAGCAATGGTGCCATATTCTCAAATAACAGTGAGCTTGCATCACTAAACTGTAAAAGGAAAGTATATATGCAGTAGTCTGTAGGACAAAAGAAAAGTACAGTATTTTAGTGTAGCAGTTATCTGTTGTGGGCTCACATACCACATTTCCCAAATATACAGTACTGTTAGCTTTTCTTCATTATTGGAATGTAACTTCATACCTGTATACCAGTGGCACAAATGACCTTCTGTAAACTGTAATCAGTATAATAGGAACACACATATGTGTAATATATGCACACATCATGGATTGAGCCTGTGGACATAGCTAACCTGTTAGCCAACAGGTTCTTTGAAAACTTCATTCCCCTGTCCCCACCACACATAGCCCATGGCATCCCTCCCACCTGTCCTCTACCTTGTATCTCTAAAGAGAAGGTCGTATTGCCTCTCTAAGGTAAAAAAACACAGCATCTGTGGGACCTGATAACATCCCAGGCTGTGCACTACATGGGCTCAAACAAGAATTAGCAACACCATTTGGTACTGTTTTCAATCATAGTCTAAGCACCAGCTTCATCCCAGCTGAATGGAAAAAGGCCACTATTATCCCCTTGCACAAAGGTTGTGCTTCCACTGACCCTGGGAACTATAGACCAATTAGTCTGACTAGCCTTATCTGAAAGGCCATGGAGTGAAACATCATGGGCCTTATCAACAAAGACATTGCTAATCTCCAAACACTTTTCCCTACTCAGTTTGGATTTGTCTAAGGGAGTTCATGCTTGTTAAACCTGGTGAACGTCTTTGAGATAATCATCAAGGCCCTGGATGAGGGGAAAAAGCTGTGCAAACAGCCTACCTTGACTTAGCCAAGGCTTTTGACACTATCCCCCACTCAGGCATCGTTGTCAAACTCACCCAGCTATGTATCAACCATTATATTGTTAGATGGGTCACTAACTGGCTCACTGATAGAACCCATATAGTCAAAATAGGGGACTCCACCTCCAACAGCAGACCTGTAACGTGTGGTGTTCCACAAGGATATGTCTTGGGACTTCTACTGTTTGAAATCTATTTCTCAGAAGTGCAAGCTAAAACTAAAGGTCTGTGGCTGACAAAGAATACTGATGACTGCAAACTGGGAGCAGTCATAGAATCTCCAAATGATGTCAACATCCTACAAGATGGTCTTACACAGACAAATGACTGGTGCCAAAGTCAAGGCCTTAAACTCAATGCAAAAAATGTATTATCATCCCTTTCAGTAAGAGCGATATTCCTGCTAACTACCACATCAATAACAACACTCTAAGTACACCTGGGCAAACAGGTTGACAGCAACCTTACCTTTGATCACCATGTCTCCACAGTGGTAAGAAGGGTATTCTATATTGCTCATCTCATAAGTAAGGGCATTGTCTCCAGAAAAAAAGAAGTTGTAACCTCCCTGTCCTCTTCCCTCATCAGGCTAATAATTGAGTACAATGTCCCTTTTGGTATGCCTCTTTCCAAGCACCTGCATTAATTGAAGAGACTACAAAGGTCCTTCACAAAGAAAATTCAAGGTTTTCAGCATCTGTCCTGTGTGGATTATCTAAAATTGCTGTCACTTTATTCTCGTTCATACAGACTACTCAGAGGTAATCTCTGCCTTGCATAGAAGGCAATCTTTGACTCTGCTTTATTGGAAATGCTGCATATCTGTAAGTCAAATGGTACATGGGTTACTCACTCTAAAGGCCTTAACCTGGTATTTGACATTAACAGAACCTGCAGGAGGATAAACTCACCTTGTCTGCCACTGCTCCCAGTGGGAAGCACAGGCCTATCCTCCATGGCAAAACTACCTGAGGGGAATGTAGTGCAGGGACAGCAGAGGAGGTGCTACCAGTTTTGTACCAGATGTGCTGGGCAGTGGTGTTGTAGCCAATGGAGTGGGGGCAGGTGGATCCCGTGAGACAGTCCTACCCCTCTGTGCTGGGGGAAAAGCAAAAAATAAAAAAATAAACACACAAAAAAGAAAATAATAAACACTAAAAAAATATAGAGAAAATGGGTGGAGTGAGTGGAAAAAAAGGGAGGGTAAGTTCTTATGTGACAAACACAGCATTGATACAATTATTTGATTCTATTCTGTTACCTTTACTTTTAACACTACAACTCCTAACAAATACCTTTATTTACTATTAAGATCACCCTGCTCCTAGCAGATGCACAATATACTACAGATTGGAGTAAGCAATCCTTGATGTGTGCATACATGGCACATATAATTGGTACAAATATACTGATTACAGTTTACAGCAAGCCAGTGGAGACACTGCTTTATAGCTCTGATGTTCCATTGCAGTACTGATGAAAGCGTAACATTATTATATATTTGGGAAGCATGGATTTTGAAGGTACAACCTATGACTACTTTGTAATAATGAACTGTTGTTTTGCCCACCAGAGTAATGCATGCATACTTCTCTATTACAGTTATAAAATGAATGCTCAATTTGATGCAGCTGTATAAGTAACAAATAAATGCATCGTAACTTTTAATGCTAAAATAACCCCACTCTTGGGATGCATACATACCACATGCATCTTGCATCCGTGCCAATCTAGTGGCATAGGTTCGCACATTCACTTCACTATCTTTACAGCTGCGAGGAGAACAGAACACAACAGAATACCATTAAGCATACCAATCCTGACTATATCCAGGTTTTAATTCTGACAAGTAGTCTCAGTAATCGATATTTACACATCTGTGGGGTGCCCTCAGTTCTATATTCCTCCCTCTTCCTCATCCTGAGGTCTCTATAGTGGTTCCTACATTGTTCATCAGTTCAGGAGATACCAGTAGCAATGGTCACAATAAATTTTCATTTCATATTTGCCGGACGGTGGCTTGTGTCATTGGTTGCCTTTTCAGTTGTTCCAGTTGTTTTTGTTTTACTGCCTTGGATTAGTTTGTTTATTTATGGCCAACGAAATGGTTACAAGCACTCCCATAACATCCAGCCCGAGTGAGGAATGTGGAAATTTAACAGCACTAATTGAGTGCTTGACACAGAAGGTAGACTCCTTATCAAGGAGACTGGATTTGGTACAGCAAGCCGAACAATTCGGCTCCCAAGGTAATATTGAGGGCTTGAGAATTTCAGCTTCTCCCAGTTTTTCTAGCGTCCATCCTATTGTTGACAACAACCTTCACCATTTGAGGAACACAACACCAGAACAAAGAGAAATAACACCCAAATTATGTTGCAATTTGGGAAACAAGTTGTTTTGGATGTTGACATTACGAACATACACCGAATGGGAATAGACACCCATAACAGCATGCAAGAACCCTTTATATTTGGAAATTGGGTCGAAAGACCATTAGTTTTCGATGACCATTCGCAGGGCAACAATCAAGAATTTCCAGGAACTACAGGTACTGATTTATCACTTAAACTATAGGAATTTGACCAAAAACTAGTCAAATTGAGGAAACTGTAACTAGAAGTTGCTTATTTCCGTGAATGTTTACGGTTAAAAAGTATACCAAAGGGTCTTAGGTCATGGCAATACCCGACCGGGCTAGCCGACAGTTCTTTATTCCACACGGAATTAATCTGTTTGTTTGACAAACATGAATTTGAACTACTTGAACTTTTGTGTACTCATTATCAAAACAGCATTAACACGTTGATTCAGGAGACAGCTTTGTTGGATAATTCTATTAGACTAGACCGAGAGTTTACACGTTACCGGTTTGACTATGAGAGAATTTACAATAGTATTGATCAACATTTGAACAAGTTGAAAGCTACCAAAGTTAAGAAACTGAATCGGGACCTTAAGGATTATAGGCAAGGGTCTGCTTACCCCAAACCACCACCTTCCCAAGGGAATTACCTTACTGGGGATAGAGGGTTACAAAATGTTGTGTCAAATACTTTCCTTGTGGAAGAAGAAACACTGGAAGCCAACAACAATGCAACAGTAGCTAGCAGAACAAGAGGAAGTGAAAGTATGCACACTAGAAGTAATAACAACCCACTGGACAAATTGTCTAACTATACTTCTATTAACAACACAAGTTTTCAGAACAGGGCTCTCAACCACAGCCCTGTTTGAGCCCAGAAACAGTGCAGGAACAAGAATCAGAAGAAATAACTCCTTTCTCAACGGTGGTTAACTCTAATGTAAATGTTAACTATGAGTTGATTTTCAACTCTAGTAAAGACTTCAAAATCTTTAACTACTCTGACCTTGACATTGTGCCTGAATTGGTGGACTTGTTATCTAAAGGATTCAAGTTTGTACCTACAGTCCGGACAGATGTAGCCAGGACACTAATAGATTTTAAGAGTTTTGCTAGGAACTTGAACCTAAAACTATTTTTGGGCCACAACAACAGTCCGAAAACTAATTTTTATATTTCTAGTGTGTACAATCCCCCTTAATCCCCCTCGCCATCCTGCTATATTATTATTTGAACAGATATGTGAACTTGACATTCGCAATGCACTACAGCAGAGACCCCAGATGAATACCATAAAACCTAACATAACTCAATATGAGAGGAGTATGTTTAAAACCTTACAGGAAGCCCCAGTCAGGATCATGCAACCTGAGAAAGGGGGAGGCTTGGTTATTATGAACAAGGAAGACTATACGGATAGAATGACTAGAATTATTACTATAGTTTCATACGAGGAAGTATCCAGAAATGAGATGAACACTGCATATAACAGGATCAACTCATCTATTAATGACATGTTTATTGAAGCCCGAATTGATGCACACATGTTTAGCTACCTTAGCATGCCAGCTCCAAGGATACCAATATTTTTTGGCATTCTAAAAATCCACAAGAATTTACAAACCCCCCTAATGCATGCCCTAGTGGACGCAAGAAATAGCATAACATATGCTTGTGCAAAGGTTGCTGATTCTGTCATGAAAAAATATTTACTGCCAGAAAGTCAGATTTGTAAGGATTCTTGGTCTTTTTTGGACAAAATTAACAGCCTATCTTTCTGTGGTGAAAGGAATTTTCTAACAGTGGATGTTAAAGACCTTTATTCCTCTATACCCCAAACCGGGGGCATGGAATAGGCCTTGGCAATCATGCAGAAAAATGGGGCCACACGTGAGGAACTGGACTTGGTGGGCAAATTACTTGACATTATTTTATCTTGTAATTTTGTGACCTTTAATAACCAAAAGGTTGGCGTAGCGATGGGATCACCTTGTGGGGCCAGCTTTGCCAACCTAGTAATGGCACATTGGGAGAACCAATTTGTATTATTTAATAATACTATTGAAATTTCCAGAAACATTCATTTTTATACACGCTTTTTGGATTATATATTCATCTTGTTTGAAGGGGATCTCTCTCAGGCAGGAGACCTACTATCATACTTTAATTCTACCACCACATTTTACAGTTCATATCTTCCTTTTGCACTGAAAGGATAGCATATCTTGATGTGGAACTTTAAAAAGACTATAGTAAAGACTGCTATGTCTCTAGAATTTTTAGGAAGGAGACTTATTCTAATGCCTTTCTCCATTATTCAAGCTGTCACCCCTTGTCACAAAAGAAATCAGTCGTGAAAGGGCAATTAGTTAGAGCAGCCCGAATGGTTACTGGAATTAATGATTTCCTATTGGAATGTGACCTATTAAAAGACATGTTTATTAAAAGAGGCTACCCCCTCAGAATGGATTTTATAAACCAATTTTATATATAGGCCAAGCTGGCTTACTTATGCCTTCCCCACAAGAGAATTTACCAGCTGAATTGAACTTCGTTTGTTCATTTAGTGTTGATGCCAGTAACATTAAAGCTATAATATTAAAAAATTGGTATTTTTTAACTAATAAGAACACAATAAGGGAAAACTTTGTAGACCAACCTAGAATTGTATTCAGAAGAGGCATGAACCTTAAAAGTATTTTGGAGGGGGACAACATACCATTCACGACAAGGAAGGGTATGTTTAAATGTAACATGTGTAAGTTTTGTAGGTTCATGACCATGGGATCCTCCTTTGTTGTGGGAAGTACTAAATTTGACATCAACCACAAGATTGATTGCCAAACTAGAGGGGTAGTCTACTTAGCCAAGTGCAACCATTGCCCCATATTCTATGTCGGGAAAACCAACAGGAGGATACGGGAACGTGTGTATGAACACCAGTATTGCATTAATAAAAATAAATGTGAGAACGCCTTAGCTAAACACATAGGAAGCTACCCTCAACATGAGTTCAGTTTTAAAGGGATAGACATGGTTCCAATGAACGTAAGAGGTGGCCCACTTTCACTTCTATTAGAAAAATTTGAACTAAATTGGCAACTCTGCTTGGATGCAAGTAGCTTCCCTGGGTTAAATGACTCTTTATCCATTAAATGTATTTTGAGGCTTAAGAACATAGCTAGATAATACTGTCCAATGTTGGTTAACAGTACTGTTTATGGTATTTGTATAAGTTGATTTAATACTGACCATAGAAATTTAGGTTTAGAACATTTTTACTATAAATAAAAATAAAAATTGATTTTAGCTTTTAACAGGGCAGTCACTTTGGGGGAAGGGTTGGTTGATTATTTGCATTTTTGTACTGACTTTTTTTACATAAATGCTTTTTGCTACCCATTTACTGAATTGTTGTTTTAAGTATTTAATTGCCCTTAATTGTTAATCACCAGTTATTTATAACCATTGCCACTTGAAAACAATTTGTCTGAAGAAGTTTTGTGATTCACACAGGATGAAAAGCATAGAAAAGTGTGTTGCTTAACAATAAATTTTCGTTTCATATTTGCTGGATGGTGGCTTGTGTCATTGGTTGCCTTTTCAGTTGTTCCAGTTGTTTTTGTTTTACTGCCTTGGATTAGCACTGGTCAAAGCCCAGGCCAGACTATTTCATGCCTCTGCCTTGTAATCTGAACCATGATAGTCCTTCTGCAACAGCCTGGGCCCATGTTCATTCACTAGGAGTCAAACAAACACTTTGGACCCCTGGACACCCGATCTTTGAGCACAGAATCTCAAAAACTCTCCAGGAATGCCAGCCATGCCTACCACAGATTAAGACCAATGTAGAATGATGTTTCCCCTCCAACAGCAGGCATTGTGCTTATTGGGAGTGCACATTTTCTGAATTTGCAACATTTGAAAGTGTTGTACATCGCTTACCATTGCGCAAACACTTTGCATGGGAATTCGCGCTACCGGGAAATATGTTTGTGTGATGGCCAATAGTATTAACTGAATGTATCCGGTGTATGTTTTTGACTGTCTGAGTCTTGTTTGCTACCTGGGTGGCCTATTCATCTGGTTTGTGCAGTGCCTCCCTATGTGCAAACAAAATGCACATAACCAAAGCTGTTTGTGCTAAGCAGCACATTACGCAAACGGTGTCCCCCCTAAAAAACAAAAAGGAAAAAAGTATAAAACATGGAGAATTAGTTAAAATGCAGAAACCCAGTATATGACATACAGAGTAGAAACTGCTAGTACACATCAGATATGACTATGTTGGTCTGGATCCCAACTATCACTGTAATGCACCATCACAAAACAGGAGCTGGGACTTATCAACCTTTGCCCAGCAAACACCTTTGAAGCAAATACATGATGCAATTCCTCACACAACCAAGTGCAACTGACTGCACACTGATATCAAGGCGTGACCTATTATTGGTAAATGTATTCTATGTAATATATTTGGATGCACTTTAACAAAGTCTTTTTTGTGTTTAAATTACCTGTTTAACTGTTGTAGTCTACACAATCAAGTGTGATAGCCATTTCTGTGCATTTAAAGTGTTTTTTGATTGTATCTGCTTTATTTTCTGAAATAAACAAAAAAACAAAAAAATATATACTTGTTTTCCCTCCTTTCTAAGCTAGTATAGTCCACTTTTCAGGTTAGTGCTGAATTCAGGGCTGTGTTACAAGTTTCTGTGTTTGCCCTTACCTTACTTGGATAGAAGGAAGTTTCTGTGTTCACTGTGAGAGAGGGAGCTTTGAGCAGCCTGTCTGCCCTGGAGGAGTGGTTTCAGCCCAGAAATTAATAGTTTATTGGCCATTTTGGGTTAATTTCTATCTCTTTCATTTCCCTGCTATAAAATCCGCATTTGCAAGGTTTTTGTGCTAGTATACAGCTCAGCAAGCTCCTGCCTGGTGGCCTGTAGAGTTCTACAGCAGCTGAGTGACAGAAGAGAGACTTTGAAGTGATTATCATTTTTCTGCATTTCTTGCTGTCTTTAGCTAATTCCACCTAAAACCCCGATTTTCTAGAGTTTCTGTGATTTTAAAAAGCTTGTTTCAGCTAAATATTGTACTTATTTTACTGCCTGCACTTTAACAAAGTCGTTTTTGTGTTTAAATTACCTGTTTAACTTAACTGTTGTAGGCAACACACTCAAGTGTGATAGCCATTTCTGTGCATTTAAAGTGTTTTTTTTTATTGTATCTGCTTTATTTTCTGAAATAAAATATATACTTGTTTTCCCACTTTTCTAAGCTAGTATAGTCCAGTTTTCAGGTTAGTGCTGAACTCAGGGCTTTGTTACAAGTTTCTGTGTTTGCCCATACCTTACTTGGATAGAAGGAAGTATCTCTGTTTCCTGTGAGAGAGGGAGCTTTGACCAGCCTAGCTGTCTCTGGAGGAGTGGTTTCAGCCCAGAAATTAGTAGTTTATTGGTCATTTTGGGCTAATTTCTATCTCTTTCATTTCCTTGCTATAAAACCTGCATTTGCAAGGTTTTGCGTGTCGGGCAGCACCGGTTAGCTAGGGTATAACTATCCCCGTCTCCACAAAGTCTACTCTTCAATTTTTCCCTTGGAACCAGACAAACTTTCAACTTAAGCACTCAAACCATTCACTTTTCATACCGGCACTTGCTCAAAACTCATAGCAAGCACTAATAAACCTTAGCACTAGACCCCCCATACTGTAGAGAAGGACAAGGCTTTCTATTCAACCTTACCAGCCAATCAGTAAAACAGTTCACTGTTCCTATCCAGGCATGTCCAAAGGGCAGTTTCAGGTGTACTCTCTGGTCCAACTGGTGAATCTAGGCATTTTGAGGCAATGTTACAATTGCCTCATGTACACAGACAACCCTCTCCTCCTTCCACCAAACACTAATACATGCAAGAGATGCAATTATACAGCCAAACTGGATGCTAAGCTCTCTCAACCCAAGAATGGACCAGGCAGTCAAGATGAGAATGGAATTACTTGCATCACACCACCAGTCTCACATAGACCTATGAAACCAGCACCGGCAAAAAACACACAAATACACGAAAACATACTCGGAGGCTCTAAATAAAAATCTGCAGAAGCAACAGAGACCTCCAAAGCTGACATCCAAGCAACTTCCACCCCCCAACACAAACCATGAAACACATACTTCACAAAACCAGTGTGCCACACAATCACAGCCCTTAAGGCAAAATAACATACCCAACACACTAGTAATAGGTGACTCTATAGTCAGGCACACTGGCATCCCACTCACTAGACTGAACAAGGAGAAGGTTACTGTTAGCTGCCTGTCAGGTACCAGGATCCGCCACATACACAATCACTCAGGTCACTCCAGAACAAGTACAAATATGACTCTGTCGTTGTCCATCTTGGTGTGAATGACCTGAGCCATACCTCCCTGGACTACATGAAAAGAGACATGGAGGAGCTCTCTGATCATGTAGCCCAGGCCGGTATGACCCTGACCCTGAGTAGCATCCTGCCCTCACCAAGAATGATACCACGGTATACAGAAAAAATTATCAATTTCAACAATTGGCTAAGCTTCTGGTGTCATTCAAAGGCGATCCAGTGTCTGTCAGCCTTGGATGACATGCTCGACAAGCCACTCTGCTTTGCTAGAGATGGCTTGCACCTGTCACCCTTAGGCTCTTGCCACCCCCTTAGTGCCTTTTTTAGGCAAGGTTCAAAAGGCAAACCCACCACCGTAAATAGCACAAGTAACAAAAAACTGAGGGTAATGCTACTCAATGCCAGAAGTCTAAACCTCAAAATGCACGCACTCGAGACACTCCTCAGTATGGAGAAAATCGATATGTGTGCAGCAACAAAAACCTGGTTTAAGGCTCCAGAGAGCACCCCAGCACTACCAGGCTACAACTCAGACCATACATTTCGGCCACAAAACCCGGACCGACATACAAAAGGCGGGGGAGTATCCATATTCATCAAGGATACCCACACCTTCAGGTTAGTGGCACAGCACGATGCTCCAGAGATCATCCACGTGCAACTAACAATGGGCAAAACTGCTATTCAAATTATAGCTTGCTACAGATCACCCACCATGTCCCAGGACCCCCACTCCACATTCCTGGAAACACTGGGAAACATAAAGGTCCTACCAAACACCCTAATATTGGGTGATTTGAATTACCCAAACATTAACTGGGAGAACTACTCAAGTACAAACTTCCTTGCCCAACATTTCCTAGAATTTATAAACTCAAATGCCCTGGATCAACTGGTCAACACCCCCACCAGAGGTGGCAACATATTGGACCTGGTCATCACCAACATGGGCAACCGGTGTTCCACACTGGAAGTCAACTCCTCGCTGGTTAGATCTGACCATGAATTAATCACTCTAGATATCCACATTCTGCCACCACCCCCAGTCAAAGAAACCACTGTGAAAAACTTTTCAAAAGCAAACTTCATGTTACTTAAGACCGAGGTGGGAAGCTTCAAAGCCCCCATGCTAAAAGATAACACTGGCCAAGCTGCAAAATCCTTTACTAATGCACTCTACGGGCACCTACAAGAATGCATGGATCATGCTAACCCAAACAAAACCAAGACTCACTCCTCCAAGAAAAGGAAACCAGTCTGGTAGACCCCTGCCATAAACAAGCTATACAATAGAAGGAGGAAACTAGTGCAGAAAAGAGTAAAATCCCAAGAAGGGAAGACAACCCTGATCAATATCAGCAAGAAACTACATTCCCTCATAAAATCATCCAAGGCTAGCTTCAAAAGAAAAATTGCCATGGACTCCAAAGATAACCACAAGGCATTCTTTAGCTATGTCAAGAATCTAAGTGGCAATTCTCAGATCTGCTTGGAGTTAGTGCAGAATGGCACAAAATATACTGAACCGACTGATATAGCCAACATCCTGGCAGACAGGTTCAGTGCAAACTTTACCCCCCTCTCACCCCCAAAAGGGCCCATAACTATACCAGAAGAATGTAGTGCTGCTAAAATCACAGGCACTCAGGTTAAAACAGCCACCTCCAAAGCCAAAAACCCAGCATCAATGGGACCGGACGGTGTCCCAGTCTGCGTCTTACATGAGCTCAAAGATGAACTAACCCCTCACCTAAACACACTGTTTAAACTCAGCTTCTCCACAGGCTATGTGCCCACAGAGTGGCGCACAGCAATGGTTATTCCACTCCACAAAGGTGGAGCCACAACGGACCCCGGGAACTATCACCCTATAAGCCTGACTAGCTTGGTCTGCAAAGCTATGGAATGCATCATCCTGGATCTCATTAACAGAGACATTGGAAACCTCTAAACACTGGACCCTACCCAGTTTGGCTTTGTTAAGGGCAGAGCATGCCTCCTAAACCTGGTGGACTTCTTTGAGACAGTTACCAAGGCTATAGATGAGGGAAAGGTGGTCCACACAGCCTACCTAGACCTTGCAAAGACCTTCGACAGCATTCCCCACTCAGGTATTATAGACAAGCTCACCAGACTGAAAATAAACCCCTATGTCACGAGATGGGTTGCCAACTGACTCATGGACAGAGCCCACATGGTAAGAGTTGCGGGAGCTAGGTCTGACTCTAAACCAGTTACAAGTGGCGTTCCCCAGGGCTCAGTCCTAGGACCCCTCCTGTTTGGCATATACTTTTCCGAGGTACAGGCAAGCACAGGAGGACTATGGCTGACCAAGTTCACAGAAGACTGCAAACTAGGGGCTATAATTGACTCTCCGTCTGACACAGACATCTTCCAAAAGGGTCTCACTGAGACAGATACCTGGTGTCAAAACCATGGCCTCAAGCTAAATGCCAAAAAGTGCATAGTCATCCCCTTTGTAAAAAACAAAGTACCCACAAACTACCACATAGGTGGTAACCCCCTAAATATGGAAGACGTAATAAGGGATCTGGGGACCCAAGTAGATAGTAACCTCTCCTTTGATTATAACATTGCCAAAGTGGTTAGAAAATCCTTCTATGTGGCCCACCTAATCACAAAAGGGTTTGCATCCAGATTGAAAGAGGTAATTGGGCCCCTCTATGCATCACTCATCAGACCCATCATAGAGTACAGTGCCCCATTTGGGATGTACTTTACAATACACCTGTAACAACTGGAAAGATCATAGAAGTACCTCACCAAGAGGATCACTGGCCTCAAGCATATGCCCTATGCAGCTCAACTGAAGAAACTCCAGCTATACTTGGATGCATACCGCCTACTCAGAGGTGATCTCTGCCTGACATACAAGGCCATGTCCAACCCAGAATTGATGGACATGCTCCACCTAAAGAAAACCATATCCCCTCGAGCCACACGCTCCAGGGATCTAAACCTCACCACAACAATAAATAGGACATGCTGGAGGGATAGATTCCTGTCCCGGAGACTTCCCATGCTCTGGGACAAGATTCCAATCTACATTAGGCAGAGCTCCTCGCTATCCCTCTTCAAGAGAAACCTTGACGAGTGGATGGGAAACAGAAAGTTTACTCCAGGGATCACTTCAATGGCTCTGCTGGACAGATGCACAGGGAACTAATCTAAGGGGGCAGCAAAAGCCAACACATTCTGGCTAGGCTTATAAATGCCTTCGGGCAGATAGCCTAGTACCTACCTATGAACCTATGAACCTATGTAGTGCACTTACTGATCACATAATCTAATAAATGTATTCTATGTAATATATTTGGATGTAGTGCACTTAACTGATCACACAAACTGCTATGATTATTCCTTGCGAGTATACAGCTGTGTCCTACCTTTCTGTATTTCTTTGCCATTCATCAGTTATCTGACCAGTACTCAGAGACATGCAGTGTGTAAGCCAGTCTATATAATTTTCCTTAAAATGAGTGATAATATTCACTGGGGATAATATGATATGTAGCTGCCATCAAATTAATGGAAGGTTGGATGCCACAAACTAGCACAGACTGCTGTTTTGGGGATGGGGAGCAAAGGTGGGTTCCTGTCATGGAACATGCAAGAGTATAATGCTCTTTCAAGGGGGTGAAGCCAGGCTGAGCTACTGTTATGGCACAAACAAGGCTATGTTGTCCTTGTTACTCTTCTTGTCTTGCATCCTGCTGGTTTGTTCTTGTGATGAAGCCGGAAGCTGCCAAGTCTCATTTTTTTTAACTTCTCTGTTATGATTTCCCATTTCAAATGTATGGTGCTAAACTGAGGGCATGCACTGATCATTATTATGTTGGGGAGGTATCAATGTGTGAATTTTTGAAGCCTGAGGTCTACTACTTGCTAAATGACACATACAAGTCAAATAACTCTGTGCTGTCACATGTGACATTAATTTCTGTACAAATCTCCCACCTTGTAGTTGTTTACTGTACCAAGTGATGAAATACAAGGACATGTCATGATATTATTATACAATACAGTACATGTTCAGGACTTACATTGTAAATGCAGCAGTTAACACAGTGTTATTTCAGGGCTGACTGTGATGCAAGCAGTACACAGCCAATATATGGGGAGGCAAAGGCTGTGGCTCTGATTTGAGACCAGCAGAGGTCACTGGGTTCCTGTATTGTGTCCCTGTCCACCCTGTAGTACTCTACAATGTCCATGTCATGTATGTTGTGATAAGATAAATGTGGCCTGAAAACTCTTCTCTGTCTAAGCCTATTGGCAGGACCAGCAGCATTACCTGCAGCCTGTATCACATACAAATGGAGTTAGGCAGCAGCAGCAGCTCCTGACATTCTGTCTGTGTAGAAATTCTGTGTTTGTACTCCACTACTTTTGAAATCCACAGGAAAAATCAGGATGGGGTTTAAATGGTTGCTTTATAACTTCTTGAATAACTCCACCAGATTGGTTGATTAGCATGCAATTCAGCTGCTTGTGCTGTAATTAGCATCTCTGAAACACACCCTAGACAGATACAGTCCATTAATTTAATGTACTCTATTATACAAAGGCAAATATGTAGCTAGCCAAACTGATGGTGAGGATACTTGCTACATGTTCAGCAAAGCAAAATCTTTCCTAAGCTGTCTTTACAGAGGACTATTGAGCTGCAGCAGGTATGCTGTAATTTTTTTTACCTACATAATGCATATGTTGGAATATATTAATGAATAATTTGAAGCAAAGCCTTTCTGTATGGATTAGTTAGAAGTGTACTGATGACATGGCCATGTTTGTAAAGCCATTTCAGAGGTACAAATGATTGACAATGCATGAATATAGTAATCTGTGTGATACATATGTACAAATGTTTCAGGGACAGGACCTTTGAATGCATATTTAGCATTTCAAATGTGTTTTATTAGCATAATGGTTCATGTGTCTGTTCTTTAGTGGGTGGGGGAGGCAAAGCGAAGTTACTGTTATGTCACAGACTAGAATGGACTGTTCTTTCAGGGTTGGCACAACTGAATTACTGCTATGGCACATACCAGGATATGCTGCACTTGCTGCTCTCCTTGTTTTGCGTCCTGCCTGTTGTTAGTATCTCACATATGTGATATGTTATGTTTTTCCAGTGGGCACTAATATCGCCTATCTTAACTGTTTTATCTGGGAACAGTTACTTTGTAGTTATGTGATAGTTATGTGTACTACCATTCTGTTGTGTTTTAGGACCAAAAATGTCATTGAGGAGCAGCTCCCCCTTCAGTGAGACAGAAAACACAATAATAGTGGAAGTGCTACGTCAACATGGCACTTTTCTTCTTGGAAGTAGTTTTCCCAATATGCCAGAGAGGCTTAGGATATGGCATCATTGCTAACATAAATGCTGTGGGCAGCCATAGCTGTACTTATGATCAGATGCACCACAGGGCCACTGACATGCTCACATCTGCACAGAGGCATGCAGCTGCTGTTATGCTAGACCAGAGGGTAACAGAGGGTGGGCCTGCTGCAGAACCACCTGTCATCCCAATGAGGAATTCCTGGAAAATCTTCTGACACAGGTCAGCTCACAGCAGAGTGGCCCACAATATGTCATTGATATGGGTGCACCTCCTTCTCAGTCCCAGGAACAGCCTCTAAGTAGCTTTTGTTATATGACCAGTTCAATACGGTTGTATAGTAAAACAACTGAAATAAAAGTTACTTCTGTGTCACATGTGCTTTTTTTGGTGGGGGAATGAATATTAGTACAGTGATAAGCTCAGTCTGGAGTTGTCAGCCACATTCTTGTTAAAATAACATGTCATGCTGAGTGAGAGGACTACATGTAGTACCTTCGTTCTTACTGTTAAATGTGATGATGTTGGCCTTACCTCTTGCTTAACTTATTTAAGGACCATCAGGAATCCAGGAACATAGGTCTCCTGAAGGTGGTAAGCAAAATCAAGTTATTTCAGTACTACAGATCAATTTCTAGAAATCTAATTTGTCATTTAAGGCCTGTTGTGTGTATTGCTGTATTGTCTGTAATAGTGATAGCACTGTTTGTTTAGCATATATTGCACCATATTAGTGGAGGCATTAATGTATGCCTGTGTTTCTCCCTTTTTATCACAGGTGATCATGACACTGGGAGTGTGGGCCCTGTGCCACCTGATGTCAGCGTCTCATCAGACACTGATGATGATGGTGGTAAAATTGAGGTACAGTCAGGGGGTGTAGAGGTTGAATCTGACACAGAGGTTGACATCCAGCCCCTCCCTTCTTTTTCTCTGGACATAGCCAGTAAGCCTACACCTACCCAGTCCACTGAGCCCACAGATATAGGACAGGTGGAGGGCGAAGACATTGAGCAGGGAAGTGTGGCTACTGCAGCTTCAGTGCCTGTTGTGTCTGGCTGTAGCCAAAGTTTTGGTGAGATGCCACGCAGGCGGGTTGATAGGGGTGCTTGGAGGGGGCCTGCTGTCCTTTCTCCACCTGCTGCAGATGTCTCTTCCTGTGTTACTCAACATATGTTTAGGGCCATCATGAGGGCACAGGCACATTCAGAAAGGCTCTCTAGACAAATGCTCAGAGGTTTGGATGCTGCTCAATCTGACATGCATGACTGCCTCCATCATGTCGCCGATTCCCTGGATCAGATGAATGACATGTTGGAATGAGGGGAGTCTGTGATTGACAGAGGTGTCTGTCATGGAACAAACAGTGTCTGTGATGGAATACCTGCTGGGAGGGAACAGCGTCCTCATAGGTGTAGGTCAGCCACAACATCTGCTGAGAGCCAACATGGCTGATCCCAATCACGCTCCTGTAATGGCATTACTTCTGCTGGTCCATCTGGAAGTGTGCTGTCCAGGCCCAGATATGGCAAACCATGAGGTTGTAGTCCTGGGCATTCCCATGAAGGGAGCATGTCCAGGAGATATCGGCCACACTCAGGTAGCAGCACTCCATCTGACCTTTGACATAGAGGTGCCGCTGCAACTCCTGGTACAGCCAGTTCCTGTGGTCAGGGGTGATAACAATGAACTGCCACCTCTACCATGCACAGCTCACACTTGTCCAACATACCAAGATGTACAGCTAGCACTGAGCTTTGGTGTGTTCATGCAGACTTTCACACACCACTTTCACATGGAGGACCCCAAGAGACACACATACACACAGCCTGCTTGCTTCCCTTTCTCCCTCACACACATTCACCAACGTTATGTGTCAGCTTAGGCCTTCCACCACCCTCCCCAGAACCCTGTGCAAGTGATGATAACTGTGCCATATCCTTGTTTTCTCTCTTTTGTATTCAGGGATACAAAAGCTTTGTGTCTGACTCACAGGGTGCATAGCTACATTAGTGCCCAGTATAGCTGCATTTATGTTGTTGAACTGATAATTGTACCTATTATTTATAATTGCCTTGCCAAATTATACAGTGAGTAGCATCATCATGACAGTACCTTCTAGTATATTCTCTTGTTAGGGTTGTGAAGTCAGGAACTGCAATGTATGTCATGACTTTATAACCTTTTTCTTTAATGTTTTCCAGTACATACATATGGTGCACATCATAAGACATGCCATCACATGCAGATCTCAGGATTGTATGACAGCACTGTAGTCAAACTCATCAGAACAGTAATATAGCATAATGCTCTCTTTTGGAGAAACCTCACCAGACACATGCAGCAGCTGGACAGACCATTGGGCTTTCTTATCAAGATAACACAGGGCCTAATAACCATAACATGATGTATATGGGTAGATTAAAAGACATGTCACTCTCATCTGTCTAGTATCACATTACATTGTAACTGTTATTCTAAGCTTATTACTTTTGGTTTAAGCATTTGGGCTTCAGGCCAGTTGTCTAACATTAGGAAGGTCTGTAGTCTACACTGTGGTGGGAGGAGAGGGTAGCCTCTGCTTTTCTGATCTGGGAATTGCTGGTTGAATGCTTATTGTGACTGTTGTTCTAAGTCTCTTTGTTATGGTTTAAGCACTTGGCCTCCAAACCAGTTATGTTACATTAGGAAGGTTAGTGGTGTAGACTCTTGCGGCAGGGGATGATAGCCTATACTGTTCTGAGCTGGGAATTGCTGGTTGAAGGTTTACCATGTCTGTTATTCTGAAAGTGCCTTAGTTCTGGTTTAAGCATTTGGGTTCCAGACCACTTATTTCACACTAGGAAGGTTTGTTGTCTACACTGTTGTTGGAGTATTCTATTGAATTGCTGATATATGTAAATTGATTGTTCTTCTGTTATGACGGTGATTTTCTGCACTTTGGATTTCTACTACTTCTGCATTTTATAGCACAGGCTCAATTCAGACTTCCTGAATTTAGACTATTTGGTATTAATGGAGCACTAAAACCAGCCCTCTTATATTAAGAAGGCCCCCTACACACTTGTGGCAGAACTGTGCAACCAAGACTCAATCTGACTTGGGGATTGTTGGCATAAGGCTCACTGTTGGCCTCTCCCTTTTTTACTTGTTTAAAATAGTTTAACTTTGCTTGTATTCCAGCATTGTGTTTTGCCAGGTTTGCACTCAGTTTACCATAGCTGCTCAGAGCTTGCACTGCTGCCCTGCAAGCAGCTCAGTTGTACATTGTGAAACATTAACACATTTTTGTAACCCTAGCCCTTCATAGAATAGACACATTTTGTTAGTCTTACACTAAAACTTGGTCCATCTAGCCCACTGTCCTCTAGTTACTACAGTATATACCTTCCATAATTGATGGACAGTTTCTCACCATTCCTCCAGGCAGCCTGATTTACATGGGCATCCTGATGAACCCGAACAATTGTCTCATGTATACTGACAACCAGTTACTGCTAAAACAAACTAATACAACATGTGAGAGCTGTATCTATACTATAAATTAGGAATCAATTCTCTCACATAACAACAAACCAGATATCAAACATGTTGTCAGCACACACAATTCATCTCTTGCACATAAGCTCACAACACATAAACACACATACATGAAGGTAACTCACTAGAAACCTAACTAAAGATCAGAGACCTCCCAAGCGCAAACCTACTGCACATAATGCAGACCCAGTAGAATCCACTACACATAATAATACACATACCAGTGTCTCAGCCAATAAGCCCCTCAGGCAAAACACCTCAAAACCAAATGTCATGCTCATAAGTGACTCCATAGTGAGACACATAGATGTCCATCTCACCAGTCTGGACAAGGAGAAGGTCAAAGTCAAATGCATGTCAGCTGCCAGGGTCCATCAGATCATGCACACACTCAAGTGTCTCAACAACAAGTACTGTTATGACTCTGTCATAGTCCATGTTGAGTGAATGACTGGAAATGTATCTCACTGTACTATATGAAGGTGCCTGCCTCCCCATAGTGACCTTTGTAGGCAATGTTAGAACAACTAAAGTCCCAATGTAAAAAAATCCACCACAGGCAAACTGAAGGTTATGCAGCTTAATGCAAGGAGTGTAAATCATAAACTGCACTCACTGGAAGAACTCTTTACCTTGGAAGATGCCCGTATCTGTGCAGTCACACAGACATGGTTCAAGGCCACAGAGAGTATCCTGGCCATGCAGAAGTACAATGCCTTCCATACATTCATACATCATAACAAGCATGAAAAAACAAAGGCATAGGTGTATACATCATCTTTAAAGACAAATACATAAGACTGGTCAAACAGTATGACTCTGTAGCGCTACTCTCAGTCCAACTAGCTGCATGTAAAACTCCCTTCCATATCACTGATAGCTACAGGTCCCCTACCATGAACCATGAGGGCCATTCTGCCTACTTGGAACTAATTGAGTCACTCACTAGATAGCCAGGCACCTTGATAATATGTAATTTCAACTATCCTTCCATCGATTTGGAGTCGTATACGTACACAAACACACTCACCCTAAGGTTCTTGGACTTGATTAATACACATGCTATGTAACAAATAGTCTGCACCTGAATGTCTTAGACTTAGTACAGACCAACATAGTGGTTCTCTGCACTCACCCTTGTGTGTTGACCCCCCCCAATCAAGTCAGATCACAAGTCAGTCTCGTTCACATTCACAGTCATACCCGATACCCCCTCAAGAGCAGAAAGGATGAAACATTTATCCAAAGCAAACTAGGGGCTCCTAACCAATGGCATAAAGAGTTGCAAACCCCTCTGCTACTACTGTCAACAATGACTGCTATACAGAGGTGAACACTAATGGCCTGTATAAACAGTTATACAACTGTATAGAGTCGGCTGAATATGAACAGATCAAAACAAGTTTCTCACAGAAAACAAGCCACTCTGCTGGGCAGCAAGCATACATAGGTTATACAACAAGTAGAAGAAAGTAATGTCTAAGAACAAGAGGTAACTAATGCAGCAGAGGAAGGACACCCTCCACAGCTTGAACAAGGAAATTAGCTATCTTGAAAAGTCATCTAAAGCCACATACAAACCTAAAGTAACATCCCTAGCTAAAGATAATCAGGAGACATTCTTTAGCTATATCAGAAATATAAAAGTGATGGCCCAGCTTTATGCTGAAGTAGTAGTGGATGGTACCACTCATATTGACCCTGAGGACACCACCAACCTGATACCAGACAGTTTGAGGAAAACTTCACCCCCCCGACCCTACCAGACATACCCCAAAGCATACCTGTCACCACTCCTCTACCTAGTAACCTCCTATGAACCTAAGGTGATATCACTCTGTGGTCCAGGTCTGTGTCTGATCCTGGCAATGGTTGTATATGCAATAATCTAATATGGCTGATTACATCAGCACTGTCTGTTGAGCATATGGCAATAACAGTGTCCTGCATGCTGATGTAAAAGGATCTCTGTAATGTCAAGTAACTTCTGTCTCACACACACACACACACACACACACACACACACACACACACACACACACACACACACACACACACTTGAATTCAGTGAGAACAGAACCCCTACCTAAGTACACAGACTACAGAACACAGTACTATACACAAGTGCCACAGCACGTCTGAGTTTTACATGTCTGCAGGTCAACTTGTAGTGGATGATATCTGCAAGCCATTTGGGAGACAAGATGTTGGGAGGGCTGCATGAAATGGATGTGTAAGCTTCTGCAAGTATGAAAAGACTAGCAAGCCACACAATTGGTGAAGTAACTGTATGATAGAACATTTACTCTGCTGAGTACAGACACATATATACACACACACAGTTGACTGCAATGAGAACAGAACCCCTGCCTATCCAAGTATACAGGCTATATAACTCAGTACTTTACACAAGCACCATGGCACAAGTCTGACTTTTACATAGCTTCAGGTGAACTTATGGTAGATCACATCAGCAGGCCATGTGGGGGACAACAGGTTGTGAGGCTCACATAGGCACATAGATTCATAGGTTCAGATGAGGTCAGTAGCTTAACTGCAGAGTATGTCCTTGGTGTGTAGAAGCCTAGCTGTGTAAAAACACAAGTACTCTTATTCAGCATAGTTGGATGTTTGAGTTTAGCAGTGCAAGGTTGTCAGCACCACTGACTGGCCCTGTCCATGAGGGAGCACACAGCATTATATATTACACTTTGTAGTGTGGTTGATTTATGTGAGTAAAATATACTGAGCCCCCAGGGTTATATTGCTGGGGGATGGAAAACACACATATGTATTGTGAATATATGATGTATACTAAGAATGTGCACTGAAAAATCGATCATATGTACAGAAGATTAGCTGAATTTGGACTGTCACCACCAGAGTGAGAGAGGTGACAACAATGTAATCATGTTGCATAGCCAATTAGACCAAATCAAGTGTGTAAAGTAGACACATTTGTGACATGGAGAGCTATGTATGTGACAAATTTTGGGGGGGGAGACAGTGCCCTTTTATTTTTTTTTTTTTTTTGGAGACAGAGAGGAATGTTGGTGAAGGGACATAGTTATGCCTGAGGCAGGTAAGTTGTCAAGGTGATGAAGCTATCGCTGACAGACAGGACATACAAGACAGGAGACAGGGATGATGAAAAACACAAGAGGTGCGTGAACACCATAGTTGTGGTAATGGTGTGGACCTTGCAAACCCATGGGGTCAAGCTGGGTGACATTGAGAATTGAATCTTCACCTATTGGACTGTCATCACTGTCACCTCATTGCACCAATGGCTGCAGTGTCTGATGTCTGCATCACCTTGTGTTCTTCAGTACAATGATGGAGAGCAGTGTCTCCATCCTGCATAGGCATGCACCCACAGTGTGGCAAACAATCCTATGTACCATCCCTGGTAGTTCTTCTTGGGTGATAAAATCACCCCCTCTGCCACTGCTCCTGGAGGGAACCACAGGCCTGTCCTCCAGGGCAGAAGTACCTGAAGGGCCAGGTAGTGCAGGGGCAGCACAAGGCATGCTACCAGGTTGTGTCTCAAATGTGCTGAGCCTTGGTGCCATAGCCAGTGGATCCTGTGGGCCAAGCCTACCCCACTGTGTTATGGGAGAAATGAAAACTAAAAGAAAAAAACAAACAAAAAAAAAACAAAAAACAAAAGAGAAAATAAGGGTTGGGGAGAGAGATCACACAAGTCATCTTATTTGCTTGTTTAGGCTGAGGAGGCTGTTCTTCCATGTCTGGGTTCTCAATTTTTTTTATTTGTAGACAGCAGCTTATTTTACTTACTGTATAAGCTAGTAATGACAGGTGTATGTCTGTCCAGGACTTGATAACAATGTCCCACAGACTGGTTTAAAGGGCTGACTGTAAAGTCCAGCAACAGCTCTCACACACACACACACACACACACACACACACACACACACACACACACACACACACACACACACACACACACACACACACACACACACACACCACTCCCCATTTGACTGCAGTGAGAATAAAACCCTTACCTATCTAAGTACACAGTCTATAGAATACAGGGATTAATGCACATGCCATGGCACATATCTGATTTTGACTGGACTGCAGGTGAATTTATAGTAGATGACATCAACAGGCCATGTGGGAGACAAGATGTTGGTAGGCCTGCATAGTTACATTGCTTCACAGTGTCATCTGAGGCCAGTAGCCTAATAGCCGTAGGCTGTTTGGAAGCCTAGTCGTGTAACAATACAAGTATCCTTATTGAGCATACTTGGCTGTTTGAGTTTTGCAGAGCAAGGCTGTGAGTGCCATCAAGTGGCACTGTCCATGGATGAGCACACAACATTATATATAATACTTTGTATAGTGGTTGATGCACATGTGGAAAAAGTAATCAGACCACAGGGTTGTAGTGCTTGTTTAGGGTGGTTTGTGGGGGGAAACAAATGGATGTATTGTAAATATATGACATATAGTTATATTGTGCCCTTAGTTGTAATGTTTACACATGTAGTTTTATGTCATGAAAAGGAATTGAACAATAAAGACAAATATTAAAATATCATATATACAATTCCATAGTGCAATGAGCATTGGATTTGCGCAATGATTAACAAAGTGTACATGCATGCAAGATAGGCCTGTTTGTGCACAGGGAAGCAGTGCACAAATGCCAGCTGCATTGCTAATGTTTGCTACTATACCCCGGTCCCATCTGTACACCAGGTCAGCTTTTACAATAGCTAAGAGCTTTGATTGAATGCATCTGTTTTCTATTTTTGGGTGTCTGCTTTCTAGGAAATCTGCTTTTCCTCTGTTTCCACAATGTTGTGCATTGAGCAAACAAGATAAACTTAGCCAAACCATTTTTCTGGACGTGCGGCATCGTGCAAAAGTGGAATTAAAAAAAGACAAAGAGGAAAAGATACTAAAACTAAGGAACACATATGCAAAATCTGTAAAAGCACAGTAAAAATTGACAGTACATATCTCAATTTTTTAGATATGTCAGGATTTGAACTCTCACACCAATATAGCTTCAGAAAACAGGGGGAGGTGCCTTAGTCCTCTTTGCCACACAAACAGCTTTGCACCAATGAAATGTAGTCATTCTTCATACAACCAACTGCATCAGAATGTACACTGCTTTATAAACTTTATAAAAACACAAACAGAAAATTGGAATAAATTATATTTAAAATTAGAAAATATATTGCAATTAATAAAAATGATATTACTCCCAAAAATAAATTATATAGCTCAAGCTATTCCCATGATTCCCAATAAAAAGTTTTTAAAAGAGATAAAATTATTTTAAATTCCCTTTGGTTCTCAAAAAGAAACAGAATAGCCTTCTCACATCACATTAGACCTTGGAAATTAGGAGGAATTAACTTTCCAGATTTAGAGACGTATATTAAAGCATCTATTTTTAAAATAGTCATAAATTGGATAAATCCAAACTTTTCTTCTGCTTGGAAGACTTTCCATACTATTATTTTTTAAATGAAAATGAAATATCAAAAAAATTGTTTCTAAATTATAAAAATAATAAACTTTGGCAAATATTATGTGTTAACTTCCAATATAACACAACAAAACCCACTAATCTATACTATGCAAATTACATTTACAACTTATTTAGAAATTTTACTAACACCAACGTAGACATAAAATTATGGCTAGAGCTATTAATGCCCTTTAATTCTACAAAAAGTTTATTAATAAAATTCATAAGAATACTTTTACTAATTGGAAAATAAAAAAATGTACTTGCTGACAGCACTATATAAAGGATCTGAAAGTACTAGACAGTCAACAAATAATAAATACATTTGATATATCAAATGCAGAATGGCTAGTGCTTCAAAGTATTCTATCATATGCTCAATATCTATGCAGAATAATTAATAACTCATCCTTTAAAACTAATCCTAAACTCATAAATTACATGTACAAAGTAATATATTATAATTATAATTGAACAAATTCAATATAAAAATTATATAAAATCCTAATAACTTATAAAGTTAAACCCAATCAGAATTATTGGAACCTCATAACAAAAGGACAATCAATAAATTAATCAACTGAAAGCTAAACAAATCTATTATACTCCATTAAATTAACATCCAACTTACAAGTTTGGAAGATTTTGACATGGACATTTCTGCATAGAGCCTTTTATACACCCAGCAAGATAGCTAAATTCAATTCATCCAAAATCATTACACGTTGGAGATGTTCATTAAGTTGTGAAGCAGACTGGTCACATACTTTTTATGATTGTAATAATATTAAAAAATATTGGGAAGAGAGAAGTAAATTTCTTCAAGCCATCTGTACAGATTCATTTGTATTAACAAAGTTTCTAATTCTTTTAAATGCTAATGAAAAAACAGACATGAACAAAAATGATAATTATCTCCTATTGGACTATAGCTATACTGTAGCTAGAAAGTGCATCACAAGAAAATGAAAATCCTCCTCCAAACCCACCATTGAAGATTTCTTGAACTTAATGAAAGAAACAGTGCTAATGGAAATAAAAGTCAAGGAACTGAGAATCTCTCCTAAAACATGGATCAATAATCCTTGGAATAAAATTATTTCTCTTATTGAAACATTAAAAATGGACACAGTTTCTTCTATAAGAGATCAAAGAGACAAAGAATCGCTTGAAATGTGTAACTTTAAAATTTTTCCTTTCTTATTTAGGCATTTTGTAAATATTGTATATAGAATGTTATTTTATTTTATTCAACTAGAAAATGTAATCATAATTATTGTTATTCTTGAAAAACAAAAATAAAAGTTTGTTTGAGTAAAAAAAAAGAATGTACACTGCTATCAAACCATCAGCTGTGTTTTGTACATTTAATTCTCTTTACTATATTTGGACATAGAACAGTTAGTGATCACACAACCTATCATAATTATGCTTAGAAATATACAACACTGTGTTACCATTCTGTATTTCTTAATCATTCATTAGTCATCTAATACATACAGTGTGTAAGCCATTTGATATCATTGGTCTTAACATGTGCGAGGATATTAACTGGGAATAATATATGATGTCCAGATTGGATGGCACAAACACACATACACTGTTCTTTTGGGGACAGCATAGCTGAATTGCTATTATGGCAGGAACAAAGGTACACTCCCCTTTTGGGGGGGGGGCAAAGTTCAGTCACTGTTATGACACAAACAAGTCTGACATTTGAAACTGCAATGTGTGTCATCACTTTCTAATTTCTGTCTTTAATGATTTACCAGTACAAAGGTATGGTGCTAAACTGAGGCCACGCAGGGAACATCAGAATTCTTCAACAGTATGACTGTGTGACTCTTTCATGCTTGAGGCCTACTAATTACTAAATGACAAATATTAGTAAAATAAGTGTCTGGTGTCCGATGTTAAAGTACTTTCTGTACAAATCCACCACTATTTACTTGCTTACTATACCAAGTAAGAAACTACAAGGATATGCCATAATATTATTAAAGTATGTACTCTAGGTTCAGGACTTACCTTGTAAATGCAGCAGCTGACACACCGTTAGTTCAGGGTTGACTCTGTCTGATGCAAGCAGTACACAGCGAATACACGGGGAGGTAAAGGTTGTGTGAGTTGCTTGGCATCAATTTTATTATAGGTATGTGAGTAGGAGAAAGGTACTAGGTCCCTAGGTGGTTATTGAATGTGCTGTGTGTTGTCTCTTAGCCAAAACAAGGGCATACAGAGCATGCCTATGTCTGCCTACAGGGACATCAGCTAGGGGTTCCTACTCTGAGTTCTACTCTGACTGCGGCTGTGCTGACCTAGGCATTGGTAGGGGGATGTGTGTCCCTTCCCCTTGCTTATCCTGCTGCAGCTGTTTTCATAGGATCAGATTGTGGAGTATAGCACATACTGTGAATATCTGTGTACATGTGCATGAATTATACTGCAGGGCTCCACCGGATATATCTAGGCACTGTAACTGTGACTTCAGAAGCCCAAACACATGGTCTATGATGTTTCTAGTTTGAGCATTTGCCTCATTATGGCATTCTTCTGTGGGTGTGTGTGCACTTCTGATGGGTGCCATCAGCCATGGCTCCAGGGCACAGCCAGCATCCCCCAGTAAATGATCCTATGGGATGTCCCTCCTAGCAAACATCTGGTGCAGCTGTTAAGTGTGCCAGATATGGGAGTCATGATAACTGCCAGAGTTGCCAGCACACACATTGAAGATAATTCTCTGAGCATTATACATGACTTGGCAGTTAATGGAGTGGTATTCCTTGCATTTAATGTAGATTCTACCTGCTCACCCAGTGATGCCTTATTGTGTACATGATTGTAATCTATGTCACCCAGTACTTCAGGGTAGTGTGCTGCATGGTAAAACAGTTCCATATTGCTGGCCCTCTCTTCAGAAGTACTTGGGAAAAAATATATGCTCACTGGTATGTATAAGCATAACATCCAGAAATTGGTGGACGATTCTGGAGGCTGATGCCTGTGACACACCCATCATCTCCCCATTTGGTCTTTGAAATGTACCAATAGCTAATATTCTAAGGGCTACACATAGCTTAGTCTCCAGTGAGATGAGTTCCCCTCAGTTGGCTCTGGCTCTGAATTGAGGGAGTCAGAGCTCACAGAGTTCTTGTAATGCATCCCTGTCCACCCTGTACAGCTCTACAATTTCCAACTCATCTAGCACCTGCATATGCAAATTACCCTTATGAACATCAGGTGTTTCAGCTAAATGGCAATTCTGAATGCCCATGACTTGTTTCATCATTTTAATGGGCAATTACAGGCCAATAAAGCCAAACCCCACTATCTATGGATATGCATATTTCGGCCTTGTTATGACCTCGTCAGCATAGCACAAGCAGAGTGTTTGACTAAGCATAAGAAACACAGGGCTGTTATACCCAGCTGATGTCCATTATCATTAGGGTCACTGCAAAAATATCCCAAACAACAAACTAAAACAATAAATGAAAAACCAATCAGTAAAAACAAAATGAAAACTCCAGCAAAGCTAGAACCTCCACTGAGTGACCTCCCAAATCTCTTGTATCAGAGGCACATGAGATATATTATTTTATTGTCCGTTAAAATGATGAAACAAGTCATGGGCATTCAGAATCGCCATTTAGCTGAAATACCTGATGTTCATAAGGGTCATTTGCATATATCCCATGTGCCTCTGATACAAGAGGTTTAGGAGGTCACTCAGTGGAGGTTCTAGCTTTGCTGGAGTTTTCATTTTGTTTTTACTGACTGTTTTTTCAGTGACCTTCTCATTTATTGTTATTATTTATTATTATTATTAGCCTAACACTAATCAACCATTCAATAGTAAACCATCCCCAAGTCCCTTACTACTGGGTCAACTCTTATGGGTGTGTAGTCAATATGATAGTTACCAAGGGTGGTTGACTTTCCTGAAGGATACTATTATATATTTCATGGCATTTAGTTTTAGTCTGTGGCTCTGTAACCAGTTGTTTGTTTGTGTCAGACCTTCCTGGAGAATATTTGTGTCAGTGGGTGATTCAATGACAGCTCCTAATTTGCAGTCATCTGAAAATTTTGTCAGTCAGAGACCATTGATATTGGTATTGACTTTAGAAGAGTAGAGGTGGCGAAGGTGGATGAGTTTAAGTACTTGGGTTCAACAGTACAGAGTAATGGTGAGTGTGGAAGAGAGGTGAAGAAGAGAGTACAGGCAGGATGGAGTGGGTGGAGAAGAGTGTCAGGAGTGATTTGTGACAGACGAGTACCAGTAAGAGTGAAAGGGAAGGTCTACAAGAGGGTAGTGAGACCAGCTATGTTATATGGGTTAGAGACAGTGGCATTGACAAAAAGGCAGGAATCAGAGCATGACTTGGCAAAGTTGAAGATGTTAAGATTTGCACTGGGTGTGACGAGGATGGACAGGATTAGGAATAAGTATATTGGAGGTCAGCCCAGGTTGGAAGGTTTGGAGACAAAGCCAGAAAGGCAAGATTACATTGGTTTGGACCTGTGCTGAGGAGGGATGCAGAGTATATTGGGAAAAAGATGCTAAGGATGAAGCTGCCAGGTAACAGAAAAAGAGCAAGGCATAAGATAAGGTTTATGGATTTGGTGAGTGAGGACATGCAGGTGGTTGGTGTGACAGAGCAAGATGCAGAGGACAGGAAGAAATGGAAACAGTTGATCTGCTGCGGCGACCCCTGACGGGAGCAGCTGAAAGAAGAAGAAGATGTCAAATACCTTGGCCTGGTCAAGGTAGGCAGTGTGAACAATTTTGCTCTCATCCATTGCTTTGGTGAGCTTCTCAAAGAAGTTCACCAGGTTGAGTGGGCATGATCTGCCATTGATGAAACCAAGTTCGGTGGGGTCCAGTGTCTGGAGGTTTCCTATGTCATTATTGATCATTGCCATGATAGTTATTTCCAAGGCTTTGTATATGAGACTAGTGAGACTTATGGGTCTGTAGTTTCCAGTGTATGTAGATGGCCCACCTTTGTGCAGAGGGGTGACTGTTGCTGTTCTCTGTTCATGATGCACAAAGCATGCTTGAAGGCTACAGTTAAATAGCAATTCCAGAGGGCCTGATAGATCATGTTTCCTGCTATTTAGAAGGTATCCTGGAAGAGAACTTTAAGGATGTGTTCCCTACTGATAGCAGGTGGAGTTATATTTGATGGTATTTCCCGAGGGAAGGTTGATGCAGAGAGAGGGGATAAAGTTGGAGCTAAATTTGTTGGCCAGAAGGTTTGCTATATCTTCTGGCTCAGTATAGGTGGCTCCATTTACAATGAGCTCTGCACACAATTGGTTACTGCCTTTGGGGTTGCAGACATAGCTGAAGTGAAGAATGCCTTGTGTTTGTCCTTGGCCTTGGTAGACTTTATTTGCCTTCTGTGTTGATTGTTTAGTTGAATTGGAGTGCTTTTATCCTGCTGGGTGCTGCACCTCCTAAAATTTGCCATGATTTTCTTCTTTCTGTTATACAACCTATTGATGGTTTGAGTCCACTAGGGTGGCTTGTTTCTTGAGCTAGTTCTGTACTTCTTCCTGGTGGGTACAGCTGCCTCCCTCTATACAACTACTTACATGCTTGTATATAGATTCTGTAAACAGTTCTGCATAGGCTGCAGTGTTTTCAGGGTTTAAGGGGGTCTTGAAATTTTGCCAGGTTATCACTTAATAGTTGGAAGTTAACCTTAGAGTAGTTCCTGAATATTTTAGGGTTAGCTGGGGTTCCAGGTTTTATTTTTACTTCAAAGGAGAGCATTTTGTGGTCTGACCTTATCAGAGAAGACATTACACTAGGGGGAGTGCAGCACTCTCCCATATCAGCAAGGACCAGATCCATTATGGATGCACCCCTTGTTTGTGTATTGACAATCTGGCCCAGGAAGTTTGTGTTTACAAAATCCAGGAATCTCTATGCTTGTACATTTGGTGTCATATATGATTTCCAGTTAATAGTGTGGTAATTAAAGTTGCCCATGAATATGGTATTGGGCTGGATGGGGACTGTTTCCAATAAGTTTAAATACATGGTATGGGTTTCCTAGGTCATAGAGGGGGACCTATAGCTTGCAAGGAAGTGGTACTGGATTTTGCTTGTGGTAAGTTGAATGTGGAGAAGCTCAAGTGACACATAAAAACACCAGTGTCTCACCTACCAAGCCCATAAAGCATAACACTCAAAACCCAAATGTTCTAGTCATTGAAGACTCAGTAGTGAGACACACAGATGTACCACTCACCAGGTTGAACAAGGAGAAAGTCACAATCAGCTGTCTGTCCAATGCCAGGATTCGTCAGATCACGCATGCACTCAGGTCTCTCAGCAACAAGTACCATTATGACTCTGTCATAGTTCATGTTGAAGTGAATGACCTGAGACATACCTCACTGGACTATATGAAGAGATACATGACTGAGCTCTCTGAGTACATGTCCCAGGCAGCTATGTCCCTAGCCTTGAGCAGCATACTACCCTCACCTAGAATGATGCCACAGTATGAACAAAAAATGATTGATTTCAATAATTGGCTTAGTTTTTGGTGTCATTCAAAGGGGATCCAGTTCCTGTCAGGCTGGGAAGTGATGATCTACAAACCTCGCTGCTTTGTCAGAGACAGTTTGCACCTGGCACCTCTCAGCTTTTGGCTGCTGGCAAAGGCTCTTGACCCCCCCACCATAGTGCCATTTTAGGAAATGTCTTGAGAAGAAATTTACTTACGTGAAATTTGTCAATCATAACAAAATACGGGTCATGCTGCTAAATGCTAGGAGCTTAAATCAATTATGTCTCTGGAAGAAGTAGATGTCTGTGCAGTCACAGGAACCTGGTTCAAGGCTTCACAGAATACCCTAGCCTTGAAAGACTACAATGCCTTCCATGCCTTCAGACCACAAAATGAACACATGAGAACCAAAGGAGGCAGTGTTTCTATCTATATTAGAGATAAATTCGCCTCCTTCTATTTAGACTGGACAACTCCATGGAGTTATTCCAAGTTCAAGTTACAATGGATAAGACTCCCATTCAAGTCATAGCCAGTTATAGATCCCCATCCATGGGTCATGATGTGCACAAAGCCTACTTGACCAAACTGGAGACAATCCAAATATTATCAAACACTCTGGTTATGGGGCATTTCAATTATCCCACTGTCAGCTGGGAAACCTTTATTATCCCTAACCTGCTAGAGCAAAAGTTCCTTGAATCTGTTAACTTAAATGCTCTGAAACAAATTATTCATATCCTGACAAGAGGAACAAGCATACTAGATCTGGTCCTTACTAACATGTCAATGGATGCACTACCACAACTGTTGGACCCTCATTAATTAAATCTGATGACAAATCTGTCACCTTCAAGCTGACACTAAAACCAGAACTCGCAAAGGGAGAAATCAGACTACAAACCTTCACCAAGGCAAACTATACCCTCCTAGATGAAGGTATAAATGCACTCCAAGCCCCACCCTCAGCTGAAAGTGGTAACTACAATAAAGCTTACACTAAAACCCTGTACAATCACTTGCAGAAGTGCCTAGACTCAGCTGTACCAGAAAAAATCAAAGCCAGACCCCCAAGTAAAAACAAGCCACAATGGTGGACATCCAACATCAACAAACTTTACAATAAATACAAAAAGTTGCTGTCTATGAAAACAAAGGTGAGATTCCAACAATGGAAAAGCACCCTCCTCAGCCTCAAAAGGCAAATAAGACAACTTGTGAAATCCTCTAAGGGCCTCTTTGAGAAAAACTTAGATAGCAGAGCCAAGGATAACCATAAGGCCTTTTACAGCTAAAAGGTAGGACCAAAGTATGCACAGAACTACTCACCAATGGTATCACACATACTGACCCCCACAGCGACAGAAAATCTGCCAGTTGATAGGTTTGCTGAAAATTTCACCCCCCCATCCCCTCCAAACCTGTCACAAACCTTGCCCAACCACCCCCACCCTACAAAAGTCTTGTCCAAGGCAAAAAACACAGCCTCTATGGGACCAGACGGCATCTCAGGCTGTCTTCTAAAACATGAACTAGCATCACCATTATGCGCCCTTTTCATGGATAATTTCACCACAGGCTTTGTTCCTGTGGAATGGAGACAGCAACAGATATTCCCTTCAACAAAGGTGGCCTAACAACAGACTCGGGGAATTACAGACCCATAAACCTTACCAGCCTCATCTGCAAGGCCATGGAACGTATCACTATGGACCTCATAAATAAAGACATAGGCAACCTCCAAACCCTGTTTCCTACCCAGTTCGGCTTCATCAAAGGCAGATCCTACTTGTTGAATCTGAAGGATTTTTTTGAAAATGTAACCATGGCCATTAGTGAGGGCAAATCTGTGCACACAGCATACCTCAACATGGCAAAGGCTTTCAGCACAATCCCACACTCAGGCATTACTGATAAATTTAGCGAACTGAATGTAAACCCTCGTTGTAAAATTGGTTGCTAACTGGCTCACAGACTGGACACACACTATCAAAATGGGTGACTCTACATCAACCAGCAGACCTGTTACCTACGGGGTGCCACAGGGGTCAGTGCTGGGCCCCCTACTGTTTAGTATATACTTCTCAGAAGTTCAAATCAGCTTTCTTGGGACCTTGTCATATGCTTTCTCCAAGTCTAGAAATGACCAACTGGACTCTTTCCTCATATCTAACTTCATCTCAACTATCTGTCTCATTGCAAACATCAGGTCAGTTGTGCTGTATCCTGATCTAAATCTAAACTGCATATTACTGTATGACATTGTGTAATTTTTGTGTGGAGCTCTTCTTCACGGGTCTCCACTGAAAATGTGAATAAATAAATAAACAAACAAACAACGTATTATATACTCGGAAAGCTTAAGGTGATGGAGATGAAGTACCTGAGGTGGGTAGTAAGATGCACAATGTGGGACAAATAAAGAAACAAGGACATCAGAGCTGAAGCCAAGGCATCCCTATTGCAGAGAAGGTTAAGGAGTACAGATTACTGTGGTATGGCCACACGTAAAGATGCAGAATTTGATTAGGTAAATCAAATTTGGCAGAGACAGGAAGAAGACAAGAGGATATAAGGATATCCTTTAAACAGATGGATTGCATTAGAGAGGAGCTGTGATGATTGGGAATGACTATCAAAGGAGGGAGAAGGTGACACTGAATTGGGAAAGGTGACAGTTGATGTGACACCCTGATCCCCTTTATAAAAATGGGAAAAAGGAGACTGATAATGATCATCCTTTCTGAGCTTGTGAAGTAGATGCAGCCGTTTTACCTCAACTCCTTTCTTCAGATGACTTTACCTCACAGAATCACGTACACTGTGTACAGTAATGGTCTCAAGAGTGATCCTGCAGAACCCGCACAGTGCAAGTGCACAGGGTAACTAAAGGAGGAATTAATCCTTGAGTGAACTCTCTGTATGCATCCTGAGAAGCAGATGCATAGCTAGAGAGGGGGAAAAGGGCAGCCACCCCAGGTGAAAGGCATTAGGGGCCACATTCATTAGATGCTGATTGATCAGTAGTGCAGTACTTGTATTCATTTCCATTTTGTCATTTCTGAATGGCGACAGGGAAATGAATCCCAATAGAGTTTTGTGGTGAGAACTGAAACACTTGATTCAAAGCTTTGTTTGTGGTCTAACTTGTTGCCAACTATACATTTTTTGCTGCATTGTTTAAACCAAGACCTTTTTTGTGCTGTAGTTGCTCTTTTTACACCTCTGCATAATGGTCAATCTTATGCGAAGATGGCCGTATTAATTACTCACAAAGAAAACACAGGTACACACACACACACACACAAACACACACACACACACACACACACACACACACACACACACACACACAATATATATATATATATAGTAACTACAGAGGGATTAAATTGATCAGTCACAGCATGAAGTTATGGGAAAGAGTAGTGGAAGCTAGGTTAAGACGGGACGTGATGATTAGTGGTCAGCAGTATGGTTTCATGCCAGGAAAGAGCACTACAGATGCGATCTTTGCTCTGAGAGTGTTGATGGAGAAGTACAGAGAATGTCAGAAGGAGTTGCATTGTGTGTTTGTAGACTTAGAGAAAGCATATGACAGGGTGCCTAGAGAGGAGTTGTGGTATTGTATGAGGAAGTCAGGAGTGTCAGAAAAGTATGTAAGAGTGATATAGGATATGTACGAGGGTAGTGTGACAGTGGTGAGGTCTGCGGTGCAATTGATGGATGTGTTTAAGGTGCAGGTGGGGTTACATCAAGGATCAGCTCTGAGCCCTTTCTTATTTGCAATGGTGATGGACAGGTTGACAGACGAGATCAGACAGGAGTCCCCATGGACTATGATGTTTGCAGATGACATTGTGATCTGTAGTGAGAGTAGGGAACAGGTGGAGGACACCCTGGAGAGATGGAGATATGCTCTAGAGAGAAGAGGAATGAAGGTCAGCGGGACTAAGACAGAATATATGTGTGTGAATGAGAGGGAGGATAGAGGAATAGTGAGGATGCAAGGAGTAGAGGTGGTGAAGGTGGATGAGTTTAAATACTTGGGGTCATTAGTTCAGAGTAACGGTGAGTGTGGAAGGAAGGTGAAGAAGAGAGTACAGGCAGGATGGAGTGGGTGGAGAAGAGTGTCAGGAGTGATTTGTGACAGACGAGTAACTGTAAGAGTGAAAGGGAAGGTCTACAAGAGGGTAGTGAGACCAGCTATGTTATATGGGTTGGAGACAGTGGCATTAACAAAAAGGCAGGAGTTTGAGCTGGATGTGGCAGAATTAAAGATGTTAATATTTGCATTGGGTGTGACGAGGGTGGACAGGATTAGGAATTAGTATATTAGAGGGTCAGCCCAGGTTGGAAGGTTTGGAGACAAAGCCAGAGAGGCACGATTACGTTGGTTTGGACATGTGCTGAGGAGGGATGCTGAGTATATTGGGAAAAAGATGCTAAGGATGAAGCTACCAGGTAACAGGAAAAGAGGAAGGCCTAAGATAAGGTTTATGGATGTGGTGAGAGAGGACATGCAGGTGGTTGGTGTGACAGAGCAAGATGCAGAGGACAGGAAGAAATGGAAACAGGTGACCTGCTGTGGCAACCCCTAACGGGAACAGCCGAATATATATATATATATATAGAGAGGATCACTACTAAATCTTGAAATTCCACAATCCCAAGACTCAGAATCCTGAGGACCAAAATCTCAAGATTGCGGAATCTCGAAGATAAAAAAAACCAAAACTAAATAAAAAACATTTATCTAACGTGTATGCAGGGGGCTTGCCCCTTGCACCCCCCACCCCTGCAAATTAAATATACCAACTCCGAGATCGCACAACAGTGGAGTGAACGGCAAAGTTTCCATTCTGACCTGCATGGCACTATTTTGCTGTTCACTCCACTGTAGTGCAATCTCGAAGTTGGTATATTTAAGTTGCAGGGGGGTGTGGGTGGTGCAGGGAGGCTTGCCCCCCTGCATATACGTTAGAAAATGTTTTTTTTTATCTTCAAGATTCTGCAATCTTGAGATTCTGTTCTTTGGGATTCAGAGTCTCGGGGTTGTGGAATTTCGAGATTTAGTAGTGATCCCATATATATATATATATATATATATATATATATATATATATATATATATATATATATATATATATATATATATATATATATATATATATATATATATATATATATATATATATATATATATATATATATATATATATATAGGTCTACTTCAAAATATCAAAATTTCACAACATCTCACCTCTGATATTCGAAGACCAGATGATTGATGTTGTGAAATATCGAAAATCAAAAAAAAAAAAAAAAAAAACCTAACAGATTAAAACGTCTTCTTTCAAGCCCCCCCTGCACCCCCCCCATGCCCCGCTACTTATATCAACTCTGAGATCACACTACAGTGAAGAGAATGGTAAATTTCCCGTTCCACACTATATGGCAATTTCCATTCACAAAGTTCAATATTTCACAACTTCGATCATCTGGTCTTCACAGATCAGAGATTCAATGTTGTGCAATTTCGATCCTTTGAAGTAGACCTATATATATATATATATATATATATATATATATATATATATATATATATATATATGTTTTAAGTATGTCAGCATATTATAGCTCTAACTGTTGTTAAAACATTAGCGTCAGCATATTATGGCTCTAACTGTTGTTCAAGCATTAGCTGGCTATCACCTTGTATATCCTGTTAAGTATAGTCATGTGTTGTAACCAAGTAATCCTGATGTTTATTCATCACCATTAAGTTACCCTGCTAGTCTGTGTTAAAGGGATCAGCTGACCTACTAAGGTTTTAAGCGTATGCATAGTTGTAGTAATTTCAGTTCACCTGCTTTTACAATAGACAAGGTCTGTGGCTCAGTATTGTAAATGGAAATATCCAGGCATGAAATATACATTGTGAATAGTCTTTTGAGCTAATGTTGCATATTAGAATTAATATGTACAGTTTTTGACCAAAGGTTATATGTTAGAATTAATGTGTACTGACCTGCTTGGCTTGATCACCAGCCCCTATACATTGTAGCTAACCCCTTCTATCTTTCTTTCCTCACCAGTAACCCATACCTCTAGCACTGGTTAAACAGGCTTCAAGAAGCTTTGAACTGTAAAATTTCAAGCCTGGACCCTCCATTATCAGCGCAGAATACCTCTCACTTACATTCTGCAACAAATCAATGTATGTACTTGTTAAACCTAGGATGTGCCTGAGCTAAGATGTTGTGAGCACTCTGCTAGAGACCTCTGACCACCTCTGACCTTAGTGATTATCTCCCCCTACCTTAAACCATATCCTTAGTTTGTTTCTGTTTTTTTCTCTGCTTAATAGTGCTATCCAGCTGTAAACTGTCTCTATGCTAGCTCTCTCCCTCTAGCCATATCTATACAATTATAATCAGGCTTCAACAACCTTTTTTTCTTTTTTAATTGGGCCTCACCAGCCATTTCCCACCTTGCAACCTCCTCACTTATGGCATAGTCCCCATCTTTTGTATTACTTACCTAGCTAATCCTGATTTTGGAGATTGTTTTTTTTTTTCTTTTTACCAACCTAGACATTCAGGCGTTACCCGCTCCATTTTCCCTCCACTGTACTCCGGGCTCATTCCACTCCTCTACCCTGCCCCCAAATCCCACATGCCCCCACTACACCTACATTGAGTTTATGTTAGCCATGCCTATACTCCAATTAACCAATCCCAACACCCCTACTCCAAACCACACCAAGCAGGTACCCCACCTTTAAAAGCACACATCTTTGCACATTAATAACCTACTCACTATCAAGTCACTGTTTTGCACGTTTTTGTGCATAGCGCAACAGCAGGCAGCGCTGCCTAATTGGGTTTAAACTATTCCTGGCTCCACAAAGTCTGCTCTTCACTTTTTCCCTTAGAACTGCTCTATCTCTCAATTTAAACACCATATTCTCATTCTAAGGCCCTTCACTGGTCCAATTAAGTAATCCTACAAGTTAGCACTATTAAATCATAAGCACTACTTACTCTTATACTCTCTACAATTACCCTGTCCTCTATTGGTCCATCTTAAATTCAGTTTCCCTATATTACTCTAGCATGTCCAAAGGTCAGTCAATGGTTTCCTCTCCAGTCCAGCTGGTGAATCTGGGAATTTTGAGGCAATGTTACAACTGTCTCATGTACATGGACAACCCTCTCCTCCTCCAAACAGGTTCAAATATATGTGAGAGATGCAACTATTTAGCCAAACCGGAGGCTGAGCTCTCTCATCTCAAAACTGGTTTAACCAGTCAGGAGGAGAAGGTAACCTCACACAACACAATTCCAGTGTCACATAGTCCCACCACATCAGCGAACCAAACACATAAATACACAAAAACATACTCGGAGGCTCTAAATAAAAATCTACCTAAGCAACAGAGACCTCCAAAGCAGACATCCAAGCAAACGCTACCTCAAAACAAAATGCGCACAACACATAGCCCACAAAGTCAGTGTGCCAAGCAGCCACAGCCCTTAAGGCTGAATAACACACCTGATACTCTTGTAATAGGTGACTCTATTGTCAGACACACTGACGTCCCACTCACCAGGCTGAATAAAGAGAAGGTCACGGTGAGCTGCCTGTCAGGTGCTAGGATCCGCCACATAACGCAAGCACTCAGGTCACTCCAAAGCAAATACAAATATGACTCAGTCATTGTACATGCTGGTGTGAATGACCTGAGACGTACCTCCCTGGACTACATGAAAAGAGACATAGAGTAGCTCTCTGATCATGTAACCCAGATTGGTATGACCCTGACCTTGAGCAGCATCTTACCATCACCTAGAATGATGCCACAGTACAAAGACAAAATGATTGATTTTAACAATTGGCTAAAATTTTGGTGTCATTCAAAGGGGATCCAGTGTCTGTCAGCCTGGGATGACATGCTCGACAAGCCACGTTGCTTCACTAGGGACGGCTTGCACCTGTCACCACTGGGCTTTTGGATATTGGCAAAGGCTCTTGCCACCCCCATAGTGCCTTTTTTTAGGCAAGGCTCAAAAGTCAAACCCACCCCCATAGACAGCACAAGGAACAAGAAACTAAGGGTAATGCTGCTTAACCCCAGAAGTCTTAACCTCAAGATGCACGCACTCAAAGCTCTCCTCAGTATGGAGAACATCGATATCTGTGCAGTGACAGAAACCTGGTTCAAGGCTCCAGAGAGCACCCCAGCACTACCAGGCTATACCTCATATCATGCTTTTCGGCCCCAAAACCCGGACCGAACCACAAAAGGAGGGGGAGTTTCCATATTTATCAAGGATATCCACACCTCCAGGTTAGTGGCATTGCACGAAGTATCGGAGACCATCCATGTGCAACTAACAGTGGGCAAGACTGCTTTTCAGTTTATAGCATCCTATAGACCACCCTCTCAAAGTCAGGAATCCCACTCAGCTTTCCTGAAAACATTAGAGAACATGAAGATCTCTCCAAACACCATTATACTGGGCGACTTCAACTACCCAAACATTGACTGGGAACACTACTCAAGCCCCAGCACCTTAGCCCAAAGGTTCCTGGAAATTATAAACTCAAATGCTATGGAACAACTAGTCACCACTCCCACAAGAGGGGACAACATACTAGACCTGATCATTACCAACATGGGGACTCTATGCTCCACACCAGAAGTATATCCCTCATTGGTAAGATCAGACATAAATTAATTTCACTGGATGTCCACATCCCAACCCCACCCCCAGCCCAGAAAACCACAGTGAAAAACTTCACAAAAGCAAACTTCTCACTTCTCAAAACTGAAGTGGAATCCTTCAAGGCCCCAGGGCCAGTGGAAACTATGGCCCAAACTGCAGAATCCTATATAAACGCATTCTACGGACATTTCCAGGAAAGCATGGTTCATGCTATCCCAAACAAAAGCAAGACCCAATCATCCAAAGGCAGGCGTCCAGTCTGGTGGACCCCTGCCATAAATAAACTGTACAACAGAAGGAGGAAGCTACTACATGATAGAGCAAAATCTCTAATAGGGAAGGCATCTCTGATCAGTACTAGCAAAAAATTACGATCCCTCATAAAATCCTCCAAGGCCAGCTTCAAGAGAAAAATTGCACAGGACACCAAAGACAATCATAAGGCTTTTTTCAGTTATGTTAGGAACCTGGGATGCAACTCCCAGACTTGTTCTGAGTTGATTCTAAATGACAAAAAATACACTGAACCCACAGACATCGCCAATATCCTGGCAGACAGGTTCAGTGCAAACTCCCCCCCCCCCCCAAAAGAGCAAGTATCTATTCTGGCAGAGAGCTGCCTCCCAAACATCTCTGATGCTCAGGTGAAGGCTGCCCTCACCAAAGCAAAAAACACTGCTTCCATGGGACCAGATGGCATCCCAGGTTGCATCCTACATGAACTCCAAGAGGAACTAATCCCTCAAATAAAACAGCTATACAATCTCAGCCTCACTACAGGATATGTGCCCACAGAATGGCGTACAGCAACAGTGGTCCCACTCCACAAAGGTGGAGCCTCTATGGACCCTGGAAACTATCGCCCCATAAGCCTGACTAGCTTAGTCTGCAAGGCTATGGAGAGGATCATCATGGAGCTCATAAACAAAGACATTGGGGACCTGCAGACACTAGATCCTACCCAGTTCGGCATTGTCAAGGGCAGATCCTGCCTTTTGAACCTGGTTGACTTCTTCGAAACAGTCACCAAAGCCGTAGATGAAGGGAAGGTAGTCCACACAGCCTATCTGGACCTTGCAAAGGCATTTGACACAATACCCCACTCGGGCATCATAGATAAGCTATCCAGCTTAAATATAAACCCCTATGTCACAAGATGGGTCGCAAACTGGCTCAAAGACAGAACCCACAGAGTGAGAGTTGCTGGAGCTATGTCAGACTCGAAACTGGTCACAAGTGGTGTCCCACAGGTTTCTGTCCTGGGACCACTCTTGTTCGGTATATACTTTTCCGAGGTACAGGCAAATGTGGGAGGACTATGGCTCACCAAGTTCGCAGACGACTGCAAACTGGGTGCCATAATCGACTCTCCAGCTGACACAAACATCCTTCAAAAAGGTCTCACAGAGACAGATAACTGGTGCCAGCGCCATGGTTTAAAGCTAAATGCCAAAAAATGTATAGTCATACCCTTTGCCAAAAACAATGTGCCCACAAATTACCACATAGGCGTAAACCCATTAAGTACAGAGAAAGTTATTAGGGACGTGGGGACCCAAGTTGATAGCAATCTCTCCTTTGAAAACCACATTGCCAAAGTGGTTAGAAAGACCTTCTACATAGCCCACCTCATCACGAAGGGTTTCACATCTAGATCAAGAGAGGTAATCATGCCCCTTTATTCATCCCTCATCAGGCCCATCATAGAATACAATGCCCCTTTTGGGATGTACCTTACCCGACACCTGCAGCAATTATAAAGACCCCAAAAGTATCTCACCAAGAGGATCGAGGGTCTCAAACAGATGCCATATGCTGCTCGGTTAAAAAAATTCCAGCTCTACTGAGTTGCATACCGCCTACTTCGAGGCGATCTATGCCTGACATACAAAGCTATGTCAAATCCAGAATTAATGGACATGCTCCACCTCAGTAAATCTAAATCCCTTAGAGCCACACGCTCGAGGGACTTGAACCTCAGCACAGAAATAAATAGAACTTGCTGGAGGGACAGGTTCATAACCCAGAGGCTCCCTTCACTCTGGAATAGAATTCCAGTTCATGTGAGGCAAAGCACCTCACTGAATCTCTTCAAGAAGAATCTCGATAGGTGGATCGGGGATCATAGGTTTGTCCCAGGGATTACTCCCGTGTCACTATTAGACAGAGGCACAGTAAACTAAACCTTAAAAAGGGCACAGTATACTCAAATCAAGGGATGGCGTAAGCCATACAGAATCGGGCTAGGCTTATAATTGCCCCAGGGCAGATAGCCTAGTATGAACCTATGAACCTATGAACCTATGTATTAAACTATACTTCTGCAATAAAATCTTCCCCACATTAAACAGACATTGTATTCACTCTACCACTTTTACCTCAACAACACACATAGTCACACCACACAAATATGCTAATTATACACCTTGCTACACTACTATGTTTAACTCTGCTTACACTTCTTACATCTCCTCACAATATAGCTAGCACCCATCCACATATACATACCCCCACAATAGCTCAGCCAGCACACAATCTACCTCCTCCCTTCCAATAGCTCCCATGATCTACAACACTACCCCAGTCTCAGTGGCAAAATTCACTATCCTACCTCACCACTCAACACCTCAAATATCTCTAAAATTTGACAAAACCATACATAAACATATAAAAATGCTACATCTTATAACAACAAAACTACTACTCAGTGGAGATATTCATCCCAACCCAGGACCCACAATCTTCCCAACCAACCCTAACTGCCAACGTTTCCCTCCACCCTACCCTAACAGAAACAGTTCAGACCTACTAATACTCAACATCAGCCTTAGAAGTATCCTCAATAAAACACATGAACTTCATGCTACCCTAACTCTTTACCATCCTGACATTGTCGTATTAACAGAAACCTGGCCAAAACCAGATATCAGTGATAATGAGATAGCACCCCCGGTTATAATATACATGGAAAAGATAGACAGAAAAAAAGGTGGGGGGTAGCCACCCTATTTAAATATAAACTTTCTCTAGAACTCCTGAACTTGGACACCCCTAATTTCCAAAATCCAGAGCTAATACTAACCAAACTCTATCTTAACCCCAAGAAACAACTAAATATTATAGGCATCTACAGCCCACCTGGCCAGAATATCCCTATAGTTGAACATATATTACAATGGACATCCTACACCCTCCCTCAAGAAACTATCATAGCAGGGGACTTTAACATAGATTGGAATGCCTGTAGCGCAGCTACCCCCACAAGCCATATTAACCTCCATGGCTACTCACAACTAATTAAAACTCCTACTAGAACTGATAAAAAAACAGGCAAAGAGTCAGTACTAGACTGGATCTTAATTAGCCATCCCAATACCGCACAAATCTCTGGCTGTCTACCAGATAGTCTCAGTGATCATCTCCCTCCTTTTTTTCTTAAACAACTACAAAACCCCGACCAAAACCCCAGAATACCATCAAATCTGTAATACCAAAAACTTTAATGCCCTAGAATTCTCAACCCTATTTAAAAATTGCAAATGGAACCCAGTTAAGTACCTCCCATTAGATGAAGCAGTGCAATACTTTAACACCACCTTCATCGGCATCCTAAATAAATCAACCCCTCCCAGAACAATACAGATTAATCCCAACTATACTCTCGGGCTCACTAAGTCCACCAGACCACTACTGAGAGCAAGAGATAAAGCCTGGGAGAAATGGTCCAAGGAAAAAAAAAACATTGTAAACTGTCAAAAATACCTAGAGCTCAGAAACTCAGCCACAAAACAGATTGGGCAGGACAAAAAAAGGCCACTACAGTAACATCTAAATAAAACACCAGCAAAATCCTCAAAAGTTATGGTGTACCATAAATAAAATTCTACATCCAGGACAAACCACAACCCCACCCCCAAGCTTAACCAGTCCTAACAATGATATTCCAACCCAGTTCAACAACTACTTTACTGAATCCATTTTAGACCTTATAAACCCTAATACTTCTCCCATCTCCTCTTTACCCCACTAGCTCATAATCAGAATAGCTTTAGTTTTCAACCAGTCCCTACTGCTACTGTAAAAAAATAGCTTAAAAAACTCAAGCCAGCTACAATGAGAAGCTGCCAGCAGACTAACTGAAAATAGCATCCTATGCCATCTCACTCCCTGTCACCATCCTAATTAACTGCTCTGTCTCAGAAAATAAACCCCCCAACTCTGGAAAACAGCTCACATAATTCCACTTTACAAAGGTGGTAACTCAACAGATCTAGCTATCATCCCATAACCATACAGTCTCCCTTTTCTAAAATCTTGGAGAAATGCATTCACACACAACTGTTAGAATATCTATTAACAAATAATCTACTAACTCTCTCACAACATGGATTACGACCAAATCATAGCACTAGCACAGCCCTAGTCAGCTTTACCAATACCATTAATCAACTCCGTAGTGAAAGTAATCTAGTCTCTTCAACTTTCGTTGATGTGTCAAAAGCATTTGACACCGTATCACATACTAAATTCTTAAGTGTCCTAACTGATCATCTAAACCTCAGCCAAACAGCAATAGCCTGGTTTCAAGACTATCTGGATGGCTGGCAACAAGCAGTATTATGGCAACAAAATCTCTCCCCACTACTGCCCATTACTCTAGGAGTCCCACAAGGTTCAATCCTTGGTCCATTCCTCCTCACTAACAAACTCCATACAACCACAAGTGGCACCAAACTCATACAGTATGCAGACGACTTAACCCTTATATGTGCTGCTCCTACCTTCCAGCAACTAGAACAGATAACTCAATAGTCATTCACAGCTATAGAAGCCTGGCTAAGAAATGCTCAACTAATACTGAACTCCCAAAAAACTAAAATAATCCAGTTTCACCTATTAGAGCCCAAGATATCTCCCCTTCATTCAAAATGACCTCTGCCAATAACACCATCATAACTCCACTTTCTAGTACTAAGTTATTAGGGGTTACTAAAGACCAGAACATGTTATCTGGCATTCATATTGCTCAGACCATAAAAAAGTACACAAAAAACTAGGGACCCTCTACAGGAGCCAACAGTATTTCACAGCTGACACCAGAGCTACTATTGCTAGAACCTACCTCACTTCAGCATTACTTTACACATCCCCTATCCTCACCAACCTAAGAAAATCAGACATGACAAAAACTAGAATCCTGCTATAATAAAATACAAAATTTGTTACAGGAGTCAACTACGGATCCCACCATTGCTACTCTCTCAAAAAACTTTCATGGCTTGAATTCCCCTTGTTACTAACATACAACCAACTCAAAATGGCCCATCAAGTTATAAACCAGTCTGAAAGAACTCCAGCATTAAATAACTTACTAGCTCACTATTCTAATAAGTGGACCCTTCATTCTAGTAATAATACACTATTAGAAATAACAAAAAGCAAACATCCCACTGAAGAATCCCTCTACTCCTGTAGTGTCGCCAAAGCTTGGAACATCCTTCCACTCGAAATTTATTCCAACACTAACATAATCCAATTCAAAAAACTACTAAAAGCTCACCTATCTGCTACATGGATCTGTCCATGTTCTTTTTTGTTGTGTCTTTCGGCTTTTCCCAGTTAGGGGTCGCCACAGCGGAACTCCGGTCCGCTAATGATTGGCAGTTGATTTTTACATGCCGAGTTGCCAGCTCTGATGCACAACCTTCAACGAAGGTACGCCCATTCATGTAAGGATCTGTCCATGTTCTGAACCTGGCTAAATTAACTAAAGTAAAATAAACCAATCAGACTGGACTTATTACTGCCCCAGACTAAAACCAGCAACTATATGAATTCATCTCTATCTAAGTCATGACAAACTCCCTAGATGCTAACTAAACATAAATTCTCCTAGTCTATTCTACTTTCTCACTACACATTCACCTTTAGCATATCTTAAGTTTAGACATGTATTTATTAGACAATCTAGTAAAGCCTGTGTAGAAAGTAGCCCACTCAAACTGATATGCATGTATGATTTTTATTTTACCCTTCAATTGTAATCTTGAGTTGCTTGTCTATTTTTTATCCTGTATAAATATTCATAATTTGTAATGTGTCTCTTTAGAAATGCTATGTTTAACAATTTTTGATCTCTTATGTATCACTATGTAAAATGTTTTAGTTTTAGATATTCTATGTCTTGGAGCTTTTCTCCCTGGGCCTCCACTGAAAAAGGACTTGTTGTCCAGTTGGACTTTCCCAATAAACAAATGTAAAATAAATAAATAAATATCAAAACACCAAAAGTATTAAATACAGAAAATGCAGACTCAAAAAACAGACAATTTGCAATATCAACACATCAAAATAAAGAACCAAAAATACTAACAAAAAACACAAAAAACATAGTTAATAAAATCACAAAAATGACTAAATTAAACTAATCAAAACAAACAAAAAACTCAAAACCATAGCAATACCATAGGAAGATGTTTGGTTGAATAGTGGTAGGGTTGCAGAAAGGATTTTACTAAGGTAAGGTGCATGGTTAGGGTCAGGGGCAGTGTTACAGTTGGGGTTAGGGTTAGCACGTATGAGTAAGGTAGGCAGGGGGTTAAATGAAGTGTGCTTAGATTAGATATGTTAGGTCATTTGAGTTTAGGTATTCTGTGTTTTAGATCAATAAAGATATACTCATATATCTATATCTATATATAAATATATATATATATAATATATATATATATATATATATATATATATATAATATATATATATATGTACACACACACACACACACAATTATATGCATTAATTTTGATGTGCAGAAACAATGATTTACACTACAGTGATATCAACAAGCTAAAAGTAACTGATTTTGAAAATCAAAAATATCAAACCTATATCTATCAGTAAAGGAAAATAAATGCTTTTGCTTTTGAATTGGAAAAAAATCCTAAAACGTAACAGTGGCTTCAAGACATTCTTTTTTTTCTGAATAGTGATGCTGTTATGGAAAAGGTTTTTCATAAAATAATGTGCATGGTTGGTGTTATGGGGTAGCAGCAGGGTTAGAATTAGCCCACACGAGTAAGGATGGACAGGGGGCTTTGCCAGTCTATGCCACCTTATATGTATGTGCTAACTCTAACTTTTCCAGTGTCCCTTGCCCTAACCTTGCACATTGCCTTATGAAAAACCCTTTCCCTAACTATACCACTACACAAGTCTCTCTCACACACAGACACACACACACAGGCACATGTACCTCACATAAATACACATGCACAACACTACAGCTGTCTCCTTTCCTATCTCTTACTCTAACCCTAACCTACAAACACTCGCACCCACACTCCTACCTCTAATGCTGATACTTTTGATATAACGAAAAGCTTTAGCATTAGTAAAAAAAAATCTCACTTACCTACCAGCAAGCAAACTTCACACACCACAGGGAAAGTCCATGTTCCCAGCCTTGAGATTTCTGTCAATTGAACAAAACTGCAGTTAATCAAAAACACACATCAGTTCACTTGTCAATAAAAGCTGATCTGACAAAGTGAATTGTAAATACAGAGACACAGACACATGTCAAAGATAGACCCACACATACACACACACACACACACACACACACACACACACACACACACACACACACACACACACACACACACACACACACACACACACACACACACACACACACACACACTTGCATTTTGTAACTCATTTTTACCTAGCATGATCTAAATTCCAGTCGCATCAAAGAGTTGTTGCTACTATGCCAACCGGCAAACACAATCAATTCACTTGTCATGGGACTACTGGTGGTTCCCAGGATATGCCTGGAGATATAGAGTACATATTCTTTTTCATGCTAGATACCACTATTGTGGAAATCACTGCCTTGGCAACTTCTGGAGAACACTAGTGGTGATTCAAGGAGGGCATCCTATTGAAAAGCTGGCACTCAAAATGCAGAGTACCGACAAGCCAAAAAAAAAAAAAAAAACACACACCAAAAACACAGGAGAAGATCAAATCTCAAACCTCTCTTTTCCTTAAAACTTCTTTTTGCAGGGGAGCAAGCCCCCCCAACCCCCACACCTCCCAAACTTATATATATATATATATATATATATATGCACTCCAAGATCACCATACCTCAGAGAAATGGCAACTTGGACTTAGTATATGTAAATCTGTTCTTTCAGCCTTTCAGTCTCCATATTTCAGGACTCACTCTATCAGGTCCCAACGCTTCAAATGGTTATCTTTAAGGAGTCTTCTGAAACCTGCTTATTTCACAGGACCTACTTATTTTAATGACTGATATTAATTTGTCGGCACTGTACATCTATACAACTTTGTTTTGCTCATAAAGGACTTTACTCAAAATAGCTGTCCCTGTTTATATTATATCATAAACTGAACATAAACCCCAAGAAATTTCTCAGCATCCTCGAGACCAGCAGTCCCCAAACACCGGACCATGGACCGGTACTGGGCTGCACAAAAAGACTAAAAAATTTTTTATTGAAGTGGAACTTCTTTAGGCACGGAGTGAAACAAAAAAGTGAATGTGTGTATGTAAGTGTATGAATGTGTTTATGTTTCTGTCTGCGTGTGCGACTGAGTGTGTGCATGAAAGGCAAATGTATTTGTGTGTGAAAGCAGAAGAGACTGTGTATGTGTGTATAACAGAGTGAACAGTGAGATCAATTGAGCTATTATTTTACACTCACTAAGCAACGTTTTTATTGTTTAGTGAGTGTAAAATAAAAATAAATGAAACCAAAAAAATTGTATGCGTGTGTGTGTGTGTGTGTGTGTGTGTGTGTGTGTGTGTGTGTGTATATATATATATATATATATATATATATATATGTGTGTGTGTGTGTGTGTGTGTGTGTGTGTGTGTGTGTGTGTGTGTGAGAGAGAGACAGAGTGAAGAGTGAGAGCGATCCCTTGCAGCAGTAGAGTTGCAAGATACAGAGCCACTTTTTCCAGTAAATTCCCATACTGTATATGTAAGTAATCCAACTTGATAAAAGATTCTGTCCTAGTTCTGTAACTTGGAAGTCTGCAACCTCTTCCCCTTAGGGACTGCCTCTTAGGTGTTCTTGGATATTTTACAAAAGGTGCTTCTTTGAGACCAGATGTTAGAAATATTTACCATCAGAGGGGTAAACCTGTGTTCGCTGTGCAGACAGGATTCTGAAGAACTGTAGCGATCAAGGATTTTTCTCGAGGGTTGGATACTGGCAGGGAGAGCAGCAGATGTTCTGGCCACTCTCTGGCAATGGCCAAGTGTACAATATTTAAGTCTGAACAGTTGAAAAGTCCTTAAAAACGTTTAATGTGTCAGGTGGTGTGACAGCCATTTGAGCAGCCAATCTCGGGCAGACATGACTTCAAGCAGCAGAGTCTTATTGAAAAATAAATGTGGGGCCAGTGGTTCAGCTTTTGTTCAAACTTTTATGTGATATTAAGAGGTTTGCATACCTCTCAGCCTTACCTTTTAACCTCTTGCATAATAAATTTGGACAGAGCCACAAATAATAGGGACAGATTTTAAATATTGCTCTTATAAACTTAGAAAGTTGCTAGAATAAGGTTTCCATTAGTATGTATTTTCTGAGAATTGTCTGAAAATCCCAATGCATTAAGCTCACAATTTAACCCTAGCTAAAATGAGTAAAACAACAAATACCATGCTAGTCCAGGAGTAACTGCCATTAAGGTAATTTATTCTATAGTTTTTTGATAAGCGCTTTCATTTTTCACAGAAAACTTCATCAGATAAAAACCATTAAGAACATGAAGACTTAGTTTATATTTATAAAGCCTGCTGCTAAGGACATTTGTCATATACTTTTAGGAGAGGCTGCAGTTAAATAGGTACCACAGGTTCTTCTGTCGGCTAGCACCATCACTAGACGAATTGATGAAATAGCAGAGGACATTGAGGCACAGTTGTTAGAGTGGATTACACAATCCAGGCTGATAAATCTACTGATGTTCACAACAAGGAAATAATGCTTGTTTTTGTGAGATATATATTTCAGGAGGATATGCATGAGGATATCTTACGTGCATTATCGTTGCTAACCAACACAACAGCTGCAGAAGCATTCAGGTCTTTGAATGATTACATATCAGGAAACCTGAATTGGTCCTTTTGTGTTGGTGTATGTATGGAGGGAGCTGCTGCCATGACTGGACCGCTTTCTGATTTCACTACTCAAGTCAAGGAGGTCACGCCTGAATGTGAGTCTGCGCACTGTGTCATTCACAGGGAAATGCTTGTTAGCCGAAAAAATGTCACTTGAACTTAACAGCATTTTGAATGATGTCATCAAAGTTATTAACTACATCAAAGTATATGCCCTTAACTTGCAGCTGTTTGAGCAGCTTTGGGAGGACATGGACACAGAGCACAAATGTCTTCTCTTATACACCGAAGTTAGATGGCTTTCTAAAGGTAGATCACTGTCCATAGTGTTTGAGTTATGAGAGACGCTCCAGAGATTTCTTTTTGAAGAACAGTCACCACTGGCAGCACATTTCAGTAACATGGAATGGATCACAAAACTCATTTACTTGTGTGACATATTCAACCTGCTCAACAAACTCAATCTGTCACTTCAGGGGAGAAGGACAACTGTCTTCAAGTTGGCAGATAAAGTGGCTGAATTCAAAGCAAACTGGAACTATGGGGATGGTGAGTAAACATAGGATTATTTGACAAGTTTCAAACATTAGCAGAGATTTTGAAAATGACTAAGCCTGGGCCTTCATTCTCCCATCTGGTGCACGATCATCTATCTTTGCTTTTAAAAGAGTTTGAGCATTACTTCCCAATCACAAAAGACCCATGAACTAGGAAGAGATGGATCCACGACAAATTTGTGAACATGCCAGGTTTATCAACCTTATTAGTGCTGGAAGAAGATCAACTGCTTGAGACTGCAAATGATGGTGACTTTAAAAGTATGTTTAAGACAAGTTCAACTCTGCTGACATTCTGGATTAAAATCAAGGCAGAATATCCTGAGATCGCCACAAAAGCACTGAAAACCCTGCTTCCATTTCCAGCATCCTATCTTTGTGAAGTGGTGTTTTCTGCAATGAAATTATGGCATGGATGGGTCTATATCAGTTCACCGAAATGGCTGAAGTTCGAACACCATATTTTCGAACTTTTAACCACGAAGTGTAAAAACATTGAAGTCTTAGAACAGCAATTTTTTTCCCAGGGGAAAAAATCGCTTTTCCAGGAAACACACACACAACACAAGCACACCAAAAAAACAGCAATCCACACACATACACTTAAAATCCTACATCTAACCCTACACTAAACTGTACATACACTACTATCTATCCACTTGCCTTAACCCAAACCCTAACCTTAAGGTCCGTCACTGTCGCACACTCACCTCACCCGCACCCTAACCCTAACTTACCTATCCTGCCCTAACACTAAATTCTGTCACTATCACACACCCACCTCACCTGCACCCTAACCCTAACTCATCTAACCCGCGCCCTAACCCTAACGTCCACACAATCGCACACTTACCTGAACCCAACCCGTAACTTTCCACCACAGTCCTGAAAATCTCAAAGCCACAGAAACGGCCCACCGAATTCTTTCCCTGGGAAAGAATTCGGTGTTCCGTGGCTTTACGATAATCAGTGTTTGAACTTTACAGTTCAAACATATGGTGTTCGATCTTCAGACGTTTCGATGGACTGATATAGACCCGGTATAGACTGGACTGTCTCATTGCAGGAAAACAAGCTCAGGGCTCACACTGATTCTGCATTATGGTGGGTTGTATTTATTATGCACTTTATTATGCTTCATTATGTGCGCGCAATGGACGGTCCATGGAAAATTGTCTTACATGAAACAGGTCCATGGTGCAAAAAAAGGTTGGAGACCTATGGTCTAGAGAACTACTACTCCAGATCACAATCATTAAAAGTAAATATGGCTGAGCCTAGGATTACAGGCATCACTAATAAATGCTGGAACAAACTCCCTTTCCACTAGAAATAATTGAAGAATGCAATTAAAATACACTTCCCAAGTAAATGCAAATGCCCCAATGGTACTACTTAATCTGTCAAAATGCATCTCCTATTTAAATGCAAATGCCCCAGGGGTACTACTTAATCTGTCAAAATGCATCTCCTAGTTAAATACAAATGCCCTAGGCATATTACTTAATCTGCCCCATCATGCTTTTTCCTTCTTCAGCTATCAATTGACTGTAATCATTTTATATTTTCTTCCTCTTTCAATTTTGCTGTCTGCTGTACTTCTTCCTCTTCTTATTCTTCACAACAAATGCAATCGAATAGTCACTGAAGTGGTATCATATGTATCTTAACAAAAAAAAAAAAAAAAAAAAATATATATATATATATATATATATATATATATATCTATATACTGCATTTCACATCTTCTATTACCAGTTGCCTGTATCTTGGTTGCATAAATGCATTACTTGTTTAAAATGCTTATTTTTATCATTCCTCTGTTTTCTGTTATACATCTGGAGAGTGTTTCTTGGGACTCCGCTAAAACTATGACTTGCCCAAATTAATAAATAAGTAATAAATAAATATTACAGCTAATAATTTTATTCATTTGTTGTTTTATATTCTGTTATTTACGTACTTATGGTACTTTTGCTTTGCTGTGGTTTAAGCTCAAATTTTGATCAAATGAGTAAATGTTTGGGTTCCTATCATGTATTTGAACTTTTACAAGTTTGAACCACATATGGTCGAGACTATAAGTTCGAATTTGTAAAAGTTCGAGCATTTGAATGGAAATCTCCATAAGCAGAGGTTTCCATTTTGTTCAATGTGGTGCGATCTCGGAGTTGGTATATTTAAGTAGCGGGGGGTGTGGGGGTGCAGGGGGGCTTGCCCCCCTGCTTACAACAATTTATTTTGTTGTCCGTTGTTTTGTTTTTCTTTTGCGTAGTCGAAGTTTTGTAGCTTTGAACATAATGGTTCGACCATTAGGTGTTCGGAGTTATGGTACTTCAACTATGTGATATAGACCCTAAATGTTTGACTGAGTGGCCAAGTAGGAAATTAGTAATAAACCCTGCAATGCGGTTACTGTTCGATATTTAGTAAGGCTTTTTTTCTTAGGACTGCATAGGAAATTGGTAGTGAAATTATAGATTACAGAAGCAAATAAAAGTGATGGCAAAGGCAGATCTAGACACTTCCAAAAATGAGACAGGTGTCACTTAATAAATCATTTTTGGAAGTGCATGTATGTGTGTGTGTTTGTGTGTGTGTGTGTGTGTGTGTGTGTGTGTGTGTGTGTGTCTGTCTGTCTGTCTGTCTGTGTGGGTAAGTGTATGTGTTTGTGTATATGTATATATGACAGGAGAAATGTCACCGCCCCAGACAGCAGGTTTGGACTGATAACAGGAGTGGGTGTGGCTGGGGAAATGGCTTAAAGGATGTTTGAAGGTGATGTGTCAAGACACTGAGGGTCAGAGGTACACTATCCAATAGTGAGGATACTCTGAGTGGTGGCCCTCAAGGACATACATAAACACACTTTGCACAAAATGAATCAAGAAATATCAGTACCAGGTTACCAGTAAATATTACTTTATTACATTTAGTCAAGGAGAGAAATTAAGCACACACCACTAGGACAGAAAAACAGAAATAGGAGAAAGGGAAGTTGATCTGGAAGAAACAGTAATACACTGATTCAGCAAACAAATTCCTACACCATATGAAACACCAAAACAGTCCCCACAATGGGTTCTCCATAAACATTTGACATTCTGATGTAAGAAATTGCAACCAAATTCTAAAGTAGTAATTCTGAAGTTACTCTTCTAGCATCCAAGGGTAGGTCTCCACAGTACTGTCTTCAAACAGCTCCCACTTTCAGTAATTTTTTTTGCCATCTGGTAGAACCAACTCCCATTCTATTATATACATTAATGAATGGATACACTAATTGTTTGTAACCCATTCATTCATCTCAGATGTCGAACAGAGAAAGAAATACAATGATAATTTATGCCAAAACAATACAAAATAACAATAATATAGCTGTAAAACTGCAGAAATTTAGAAAAAAAAAAGCAATCAATCCCAGAAAAGTAAGGATAAGGAGATACCTCACTGGAGCAATTCGGGGGGCTCTTCATAGGCGAGTTCTTACACAGTGCCATCCAGTGATGCAGAGGTTCACAGTGTGCTGCAGCACACACACATGGCTTGCCTCATGAACAAGGCTGAAGTTCGACTCCAGGAACCAGTGGCAACCTTTGGCGAAACAGCCGAGAGTGCAATGATGAGAATATGGATACAAGGACATGTGAAGACTCGTCAGCAACTGTGCACTTAAAGTCAGGCAAATCCTAGGCCTGATCTTGAAGGACACTATACAGTAAACAGGCAGCCAGGAGAGCACAGGTCATGGCAACCTGATTATTCATGCAGCTGTTTTATTATGCACTACCACAGAAAATGGGCATCTAAGCTAAAGTGCAGATGGTTCAGCTGCAAAAAAATCATCTGTGAGAACACTGAATCAGGGTTAAAAATAAGAAGATTTTTATTACAAGAAGAAAAGAGATAATTAGGTTGAGGAGGAAAAGAATTATATTCTCAGTCCTAAAATGCCATTAAAACTGCTCTGGAGTATAGAAAATATTTTTTCTACACAAACTCATACACAGGCTGTAAATATTTAAAGAATAGTTTCACTAATCAGTAATGTTAAGAGTGAACCATGCAATTTGAAACTCTTGTGAACAAGGATGTGTATACAATAAGAGCTATGAAATTTGAGCAAGCTATGAGCTTTTAGATGTTTTTTGGGAGGGATAAAAACACCGATAACTATAAAGTCAAATGTTAGAACTCAACATAGTTTTTACTTTGATAGCTACTGAAATAATGAACCATTCAGTCAACTTCATGCCATAAGAATGGCAAAGCATGTTCAGTGGGTTGTCAGCTATGTTCGAGATGAACCTGAGAATGGTCTGGGGACATGATCCTTTTGGATACTTTAGGCCACATGGAGTTTGTGGGGCATCATTGATGGAATCTGGAGCCAAAGTGCAACGTCAGTGGGAGAATATTATCTAAACCACTACAGTGATTTCACAATCTGAAATAAAACCAAGTAGAAAGAAAATAAGTTGTATTCATAAGGGTGACATTTCATGCCAAGGTACAATACATGGTGATGTGGGAAAACTAGTACATTCTGATATTACTCAATACATATTTGTAGCTCTTAGTTTTGTCAACATTTTTGTCTGTCTTAACCTTCAGTGAACATAACAACAAAATAAAATAGAACAAGAGGTGTAGTTGTTAGACCTCATGATCACCATATTGGCATACAAACCATGATCTTACTTCTTAGTCATCACCACAGTATGTTTCAAGTATGGGTGGGGTAGTTGCATGGATAACCAAATGATGAAACATACTGTGTTATTGATATCCCACTCAAAACCAAGGAAGCAGACTGCAATGATTAAGTAGTGAAACAGTTTATTTTGTCTGGGCAGCGTGTAGTAGCAGGAATTATGGGTGTGGAGACGGGAAGAGTAACATACTGCAGGCTAGCAAAAGATGAGTTAAAGCTCAGAGTGAATGGTTGTGGAGAAATAAATAATTGTTATGCCACCTTCATCTTTGCTTCAGGAAAGAAATACAAACTGGCGTCATTAATGCAACAAATAAGAGACTAATTCACATATAAGACTAATTATCAGTGGTTGCAGAGTGCAAGGATAATTTTAGAAGGAAGATCTTTTTTTTCTTTTTTTGCTACACAGCAATAGGGAAATATTTGCACCCTGTCTGTTGTACTATGATATAGCCTGAAACTTTAACCATATGCCAAATAGATGACAATATCTTGTAAAATTATATAAGTGACACTGGTTTGCCCATAGCTGAACTCTGTAAAAGGAATTGATAAACATATCCGAAGTAATTGTTTTTATATCTTAATTTAAAATACAACCATCAGAATGATTAAAATAACTTTCAGCATGTCAATAAAAATGCTTTATCATAGATACCATAAACAACTGTAAGTATAATATGCCGTTGCATGATGCCATACATTTTTGTAAGTTACTTGAAATTATATGTATTTTCATAAAAGAACATTATAAGCAACAATGAATAGCTACAATGCTGTACATGGTATATATACATAAAGAGTTGCTGATGTTTTTTTTGGAAACCTGACAGTTTTTTTAAATATTAAAACCAATATGGAAATTTTGTAAATTGTCATAAACAGCTGTATAAACATGAATTGACTTCAAACTGTACATGTTTAGCAATTACAGCTTTTTGTGTAATTATCTGATTTTTCACATGATGCCATTTTGTTTTTGTAAGTTAATTGTTTCTTTGAAACATTAACCAAAATATGGAAATATTGTGTATTTTATAGCCAAACAGCAGCTTATATTCCATGAGTGACATGTGCTACCAACTGCATCACTGCAGTTTTTCAACATGATCTGCCTCATGATGCATTTAATGCTTACATATTTAATACGCTGTTAAAATTAAAATGCAAATTGTTTTATAAAAATAGGATATCTGAGAGAGATGAGTGGAGACTTTAGGGACAAAGGGACTGTGCCTGAATAAGATTTGACAGAGATACTAAATTGTAAAGTATTTCTCAGTCATATAGGAAAAAGAGAAGAAAGAAAAACGTTATGGTGATGGGGCAATTTTTCTTCTGCATCAGTAAGCAAATGCTCTAGGAAATACTTATTTCAGTTTTTAAGGCAGACATAAGAATGGGAGAAAGGAGTTACTCCCTTTGTCTGCGGAACACACTATCTCAGTAGAATACAATTTACAAAATGCTATAGTACAAAAGGGACATTACAAGTTGGATGGTCTGGGCTTTCTATATACTGTAGTGTAGAAAAATAATCAAGTGACTTTTAAAACCGATATGTTACCTTATGCTGCAGAACTATAAAGACTTGTTTCCATGAACAGTCCTGTCTTGTCCATTTCTTACCTGACCTTAATCCCTCAGGGTAAAGACAACACAAAAGAAAAAAAAAATCATATCTCTACAATCAAAGATCGTGAAAGAACAGATTACTGTGGTCAACTAAAACAATAGGAGGAGACCACCTTTATATCTCACAAACACAAGATTATGGTAAGAATTTCTAAGAATAAGTGCATCTGATTTTTGGTACATATTGACAGTAGTAGGAATATTGTAAGGACATGGTATATTATTTAGAATGGCTCTGGAAAAGGATGTCTTGGATCTGGAGACAGCATCCATTTTATAACAGCTAATATATGACAACAGTATGCAAAGTGGTACAGGTTGTAGTTTCACAGATATAATCTACAGAATGTTTTTGAAAAATGCAGTGGAGGTGGGTATTGCTCTTACACAATGGCAGCCCAGAGCCAATTAAAGTAGTTTGCCATGTTTGTTGTAACAGAGCAATATGAAGTTAGTCAATAACTTACAGAGGTACTGTTTGAACATTTTTTGTCTGGGTCTATATTAAAAGCCTGAAGGGACTAAAGATCGAGTGTATGTACATCGATACATAAAGGTCGATGTACATAAACAGCGAAACACTAAAATAGCGAAATTTGAAATGCCAAACATGTTTCCTGGTCAGCAGCGCGATGGTGGGGATAAGGAAATATATCCTTTTTCCCACTGTAGTGCAGTGTTGGAGTTGGTATATTTAAGTAGGGGTGTGTGGGGGGTGCAGGTGGGCTTGCTCCCCTGCAAAAGAGTGTTAAATTTATTATTTACTGTTATTTTTTACTTACCTGTGTAGCGCATTCTGATGACGGAACTCGTTCGACATTTTGGATTTCTCTGTTTTAGTGTTTTGTTGTTTATGTACATCGACCTTTATGTGTTGATGTTCATACACTCAATCTTTAGTCCTTTCGGGCTTTTAATATAGACCCTTTTTGTCCTATCTGCTCCACACAAAGAAGATGAAAAGCTACTGATATTACAAAAACTCATATCTCTGTTAGTGTAGTAAAGATGCTGACTTTCTTGTACAGGTTCAAATCTGTGCAATTACTGTACACAAATCTTGTAGTGACAATACTTAATGGGGCACACCTTATGTAACATACTATAAGCTGCTACAATAAATGATAAGTGTATAAGAAAATATGTTTAAATTTTTTAATTAAACTTTTCTTACTTTTGCACTAAACATATGTTACGTGATTTGCATTTCATGCCTCTTTCCAGACAACTAATACATCATGCAAGATTCCAACCTATTGTGAACCAGACAATCAAAGCAGTTTCTCAGTCTCAGCTAAAAAAAAAAAGAAAAAAAGCAGCAGAATTTTGGTTGGTGGTTTGGCTAATCTTCTGACTTCCTCTGAGAAGATCTTTGTACTAAAAATCCTACAGTCCATTCTGGGTTTTTGCTGTTGAAATACTTTCCAAAAAGCCTTAGCTGTACAATGGTACTTTGAAACAGTGCTTGTTGGAACACAATCTGCTCTGAATTCTGCACTCACCAAAATATTTTTTATTTTTTTAAGGAATAACTTTATCATGGAACATGAGATTTTTGGGGTATATACCAAAACCTGGCTGAAAAAGGTAGAAAATGAATAATATACCAAAAGCACAGAAATGAAAATAGGTTTCCATCTCACCACATGGAATCCAACTCCAGAAGGGGGAGCACAGTATAAAGTAAATACAGGAACAAAAACCCAGGAACCACACTTTAAGAATGAATTTAAGACTTTGATTCACAATGTGCTTTTCTTTTGCATACAAAGACAGACTTCTTTGGCACAAATAAATGTGAAAATACAATGAACTTATATATGTTTTGAATTAAATAATCAAGTAATTGAATAATTGAATTATCCTGGGATTCAGCAAGCAGCCATGCAGGAATAAGTTATTCCTGCATAGCAGGGACTGTTCCTGTTCAGCACGGCAGCTCGCCATGCATATGTATGAAGGCACGCTGCCGTGCTGTAAAATGGACATGGTTCTGTGTAAGAACGCAGGGGGTGTTTCTGAGAGCAGATCTATCACAATGTACACACCCCCTGCACTCCGGTATTGCCATTCGGCAATTTAAAATGAGTGAGAACACTCATAACACCCCCAACCCGTCGGGATAACAAATCTAGTCAAAGCAATAAGGGACAATCATCCCTATCAAGACAAATGTTATTAGAATAACACATGTAGCATAAGCACATAGCACACTCCTCCCAACCTGTCAGAGTAAGGAATGTGGACAAAGCCAAAAAGGGCAATCGTCCAACAAAGCAGAAAGTTGACAGAATTACAGGTTCAGCATTAGCATGGATACTCTGAAGGGTACAAATAAAATAACACAACAAATATTTTTTTTTAAAAATGGAATAAAGTCTAAGTGTAGCTGCATGGATGTGCCTGGTACTTAGCTACGCTTAGTCCAGCTTAAACAGCACAAGAAGTTAAATAGCAAGAGACATCCAACATAATAAGTACTGCAATAGTGTAGTGGTTAGAGCATATGCTTTGTAAACAGCCGTTCCCGGTTTGATCCCCACTATAACCAATTTGCATTTTATATGTGAAAGCAGTACATAAACATTTATTTTTAGAATTAGCTACTAAATAACATATATTTAACCAGAGTACTATAGTAGGCCCAGATGTGAGGTATCAGTTTAATAAAGTTGTGAAACCCCCATATAAACACAAGTGCCCCATACAGTATAGTCACACATGAATAAATGTAATGAAGCACATTGGGCGATGTCAGGGACAGTAAACAAATTTATAATATGCAATGAATGATGAATTAGTCCCATACAGCAGATAGTGCATAAAATAAAAAAATAAGCAATACTAAGCATTGCACAGCTCTGCTTTCTAGGTGTAAGCATTGTGTAAATATGACTGCTAAGCAATGAGTAGCCTAGCTAAGAGGACTTGCCCATTGGTAAGCAGTGCTGAACCTGCCCCTTTAAGCACTGCCAACCTTAGCTAAGCAGGTTTGCCCATAGCTTAGCTTAGCTCAGCATATTCAAAACCATCCAATCATGGCAAAGGGTGGGAAATCTGCCATATTTAAACCCCACAGGCAGGAATACAGCCCATAACTGGTTGCAGCTTCCCACTGTAGGTAGTATGGCAGGAGTTGGTGAGGGTATGTGCTTCCATGCCTACCGCTGGAGCATACAGGTATCCAAGGTCATGGTAGGACTCCTGGTACAAAACCATGATGAGAGACTGCTGCAGGGTCAGTACAAAAGCTCCCAGTTATAAAGCAGAAGCCTGGGACCTTCTCGCCCATGATCTCACCAGTACAACTGGTATCCCTCAAACTGGTGAGCAGGTCCAGCATCACTATGCTGACTTGAAGCAGAGGAAATGGGAGCTCTTGGATGAGTGGGTCCAAGAAGCAAGGCAGAGGGGTGATGTCCCAGCAGTGTGTAAGTACTCATACCAATAACTGTTTACTAGTGTCCAGCCTGTGTATATGATGGACAGGTATGCCTAAATATTTCTCTGTTTCCCTTACAGCTGCAGCTGAGTGGGCTATGAATCAGGAAGCCCATGCTAGTAGGTCACAAAGGCTGCGTCACGAGGCTGGTAGTAACAATCCTGCTTCTAGTATTCATACCAAATAAATGGGTTGGGAGGGTGGCCTAATGGTTGAGGTGTTTGCCTTACAAACACAAGGTGCAGGGTTTGAGTCTCACAAGGGATAATTGTCTAGGCTTAAAATGGCTCGCAAGGGCAGTTAGCCTAGTACTAATCTATAAATCTAAATCTATAAATCTATAAAGTAGTAGAAAGTCACCTGGCAGTATAAAAATGGTGTATGGGTTGTACTGAATAAACCAGACAATATGACAGTAATATTCCCATATAGGTCATATTTAAATAAAACTGTAACTGCCTGGCAATAAAATTCTAAATCCTGGACTGGTTGTGTTTACTCTGGTATTGTATGGCATTTATTGTTGCATTCTCTGAATAGCAATGTTGTGTTAACCACTGTTACCCACACTGTGCTACATTAAAAAAGTTTAAGAATGTCTGTATAAGACTGTTGTAAGTACAAGATCAGATTATACAACCAAGAGAGACTTGCACAGAAAACACTGCTGCGATAAACAGCAGTATCCAAATAGCACACTCTAATGAAACTTAAATTGTTGTATTTTTAGCAGACACAACCATGGTTCAAATCCTGGGAGTGGTAGTAAACTGTATGCAAGCATAAATATAACTAGGAATCTGGGAATATGTGTAGAAACAGTTGGGTAATGTTAAACATTCCTCTCACAGGTCTATCAGATAAGAAAACTGTAACTGCCTGGCAATAAAGATTTAAATCCTGGACTGGTAGTGTTTACTCTGGTATTGTATGGCCTGACATGTAGCATTCATTAACATCTGATATCAGAATAGTACTGTTGTGTCAACCACTGTTTCTCACACCGTGCTACATAAAAATATGTCTAGGAATGTCTGTATAAGACTGTTGTAATTACAAGGTCAGATTGTACAACCAAGAGAGACTTAGACAGAAAACACTAAAAGAATAGAGAGCAAAATCCAAATACCATACTCTGATGAAACTTAAATTGTTGTATTTTTAGCAGACACAGCCATGGTTCAAATCCTGGGAGTGGTAGTAAGTTTTAAAACAAATCCTGTCACTCTAGCAACTCTCCAAGTTTATGAGAGTAATATTAAAAATATGTCTCTATTTGTACACCCCATGTTGTCAAGCTTTGTCCAGAGTGTGTGCATTAAGAGATTGAGAGGTATGTGCATAACATTAACTTGGAATCTGGGAATATGTACATTCCCTCCACAGGTCTACCAGGTAAGAGATGTAGAATTTAGCTATAAGACAGTTGAAGTATACACTGTGTACAAACATACCATTGCCCAAACCAAGGCCATAGGGTATTGTAATAATACCTGCAGAGTAATGATTAATGATTAGAGCAATGATCATTAAAGTTGTGAGTACTGCAGGGATATATAAGTTGTTAATTGACATCTTTCTTTCCCCCGCACCCTATCTACAACAATAATGTAAACACACAAATCAATGAGTATGTTTACACCAAACCTACTGTTGGGACATATGTCCTATTGTTCAACAAATATTGAAATGTGTTTCTATTAATGTTCCATGTTGAAATACTATCATTGGTGGCCTGTTGCTATCATATAACCTGCATGCTGTTGTAATGGCCACTGTGGTTCCATATATCTGTTTGCTATGCATCTGTTTCAAATCTGGTGTTTTGGGTTAAGGGAATATTTATGCATGCTGTTATAACTAATCCTGGATTGTGTTGACTATTACTAATGCACATATGTTTTAAAATTGCAACACCATAGCACGTTTGGGAAGGCTGGTCCCAGCGGACCCACCTCTCCCACCTCATCTGGCCATGGCACCGGGCCCCAACATGTCTGGGACACACCCTGGGACCTCCTCGTCTGCTGGTCCTGCACCACCTTCAGGTGGAACTGCCTCAGGGGACGGGACTCATCCCCCCGGGGAGTGGGCGTGGACAGGATCTTGTCACCCGAATTCAGGTCTGGGAATTGGTGTGTAGTGAGCTTCGAAGGGAGTTTGGAGAAATGCTATGCCAGCTTGAGGGCCACTTGGCACATTTAGAGGGTCAGCCTGCCCCCTCCTGCTCAGCCCCAACCACAGCCACCTTTGGGGTTGTGAAGGTGCAATGGTGACTGCCCATGGGTGGGGACCTCAGTCCCACTGTTTCTATTTGGGGGGATCATGGGCTTCCGATTTCCAAATACCTCTCCCTGTCCAAGGTGTTTACCCCCACATGTGTCATATACCACCCCTGTATGCTGTCTTGTGTGTCTTGTCTGTCTTCCTACCCAACCTACCTCCCCAAATATACCTACTATCCTTCCCCAACATCCCATTCTCACCTTAAAAAAAAGGGCAATCTGCTCCCCAAAAAAAATTTTGCCCCATACATAGCTGTCCATTTTGCACATGTGTCCATTGGACACATGCAAGCTGGTCTAATTGGCTTCACAACACATTATTGTCGTCCTCACCCATCTCTCAGGGGATTGAGTGTCCAAATCTTCCTCAAAATTTGGTATATATGCACAGCTGTTGCCGTAGAAGAAATGGACAGCTATGGACCTTCCCAACACATGTCCTGCACATCCCTAGCTACTTTCCTTATTGTCTTTCCCTCTTTGTGCCCAATTTTTCACCACTTTCCTATCACCCCTTTTTTCTTTTCTTTTAAAGAAATTAGCATGGGGGTAAGTGGGAGTAAGCATTTTTAAGCAGTAGTAAGCAGGTTTAAGCCTATTTGCAAGGCGCTGAGCAGTGCCTACACAGATTAAGCACTTTCAGGCTGTCTGTAAGCATATTTAACCAGAAGTTAGCATTGCTTACTGCTGTGCAAACCCGCATACAACTGCTTAAAAGTGCCTTAATCACTCTGTATCCAACAGCCCTTGTTCTGCCCAGCAACAAAATAATCAGCTCTTGGAAGGCTCGAACTCAGCACCCTGCACACCAAAAAATTAGCAAGTTACCACTAAGCCATTTGATCTGTACATAAGTGTGATGTTTTCTCAAACATATCATGCAGCACACTCATTCAACAGTAGAGAAACTGTATTTATATATCTAGATGTATGATGTATATATATATATATATATATATATATATATATATATATATATATATATATAGACATATATATGGGTGTACTTTTGAAGAACAAAAGATCACTACTTCCAACTTCAAAAGTACGCCCACACTAACACGAAAGTGCACTTTCATGAACGTGCACTCTTGTGAACCCACTAGACTGAACGGGCAAGCAGTCACAGACCTTAGGGTTAGGGCATGGGTTAGGATAAGGGGATAGTTAGTACGGCTATCTCCTTACCGTGACCTGTGCCCTAACCCTAAGGTCCGTGACTATTGCACCACAGTGGAAGACATTCCTAATCGGGCTATGTCCTCCACGGTGGTGCGATAATCACGGATCTTAGGGTTAGAGCACAGGTTAGGGTAAGGGGACAGTTAGTAGGGCTATCCCCTTACCTTGACCCGAGCCCTAACCCATTTCAAAAAAGTGAATTTTCGTTGTAGGAAAGTACACCCATATATATGTATATATATATATATATATATATATATGTATATATATATATATATATATATATATATATATATATATATATATATATATATATATATATATCTATATATATATATATATATATATATATATATATGGGTGTAGGACACATGCTCGACTAGCATATGTCCGAATCATAAAACATCGAACACACATACACAAAAGCGCTTAACATCGAAAAGTGTATAGTTCAAAAAAAAATCTATGTTTCTGCAGGAGGGCTTTGCCCCCTGCACCCCCCACACCCCCTACTTTATTATTCTCACTCTGAGATCGCACTACAGTGGAGAAAAGGGAATCTTCCCTTACCTGCACTGTAGTCTGATCTACGAAACAGGCACACATACATGTCGAGCATGTGCCTGAATCCCATGTGTATATATATATATATATATATATATATATATATCTATATATATATATATATATATATATATATATATATATATATATATATATATATATATATATATATTTTGCATTCGGACATCGGATCCACACTCTGAACCTCTCATTGCAAACATCTGACCAAAGGCACTGTTAATGGGGGTGAAGGGGCCCAAAATAGGGATCTATTGTAATTATTGCCATTATCCCTTCCTCCACAGCTGAACTGATCTGCCTTGCAACAAAATAACCAGCACTTGCAACACTTGAACCCAGGACCCTGCACAACATAGCTACAACAAGTCACCAGTAAGCCATCTCAGCTGTATGATGTTGGGATGATTTCTTTAACATACCATGCAGTAAAGTCAGCTTACCATAGGGAATGTGCAATGCACAAGCACTAAACATTCTAATGATACATATACACTTATATATATATATATATATATATATATATATATATATATATATATATATATACACACACACACACACACACACACACACACACACACACACACACACACACATATACATATAAATATATAAATACTTATATATATATATATATATATATATATATAAAGAGTGTATATATATATATATATATATATATATATATATATATATATATATATATATATATATATATATATATATATATATATATATATATATATATATATATATATGGGTCTATATGACTTGAAACAGTTCATATGATCGACTGTTTATTTGGTCGACAGTTCATTTGATCGACAAGCATTTTAGGTGGGCTTCCCCACACCACCCAACTATATATATCAACTCCAGGGACACACAACATTGGGGAAGGGGCAAATGCTTGTCGATCAAATGAACTGTCGACCAAATAAACAGTCGATCATATGAACTGTCGACCAAGTCATATAGACCCATATATATATATATATATATATATATATATATATATATATATATATATATATATATATATATATATATATATATATATATATATATATATATATATATCCATATAAATGTATATATATATACGTATATATATATATATATATATATATATATATATATATATATATATATATATATATATATATATATATATATATATATATATAGATATATATAGATATATATATATATAGGGTGCACAGCATATTAAACAGCCATTATTCCTACAGTTGCCACCTTTTCAAATGGCCAGTGGCTGATACTTTCCTACTAATGAGAATTATTGCATGACACATATACCCACACACAATGCAAAAGACTGGGCACCCCACACAGTTTGCATACATAGAAATGTTTATTTGTGTACTAGTTCAGTTGTTTATGCCATTTATTATAGCAGTTAGGTGTTTGAAATACATAATAACTGATTAATGCAACTCTCAAACAAAACATATGATACAGTAATCTTCAAAACATAATATACTTTGCTGTCTAGGCTAAAGCCTTCAAGTAGTACAACAGTTAAAAACACACTTGCCTTGAAGATAAGAATCAATCAACACTTAATTACAGATGTAGTTCAACAGCCTCCAGTTACACTCTGTACTCAACCCCTGGGGGGAAAGTATTAGTTGTCACAATGTAAATGTATCTGTTACATAACAATGCTTAACTGAAAATGTCACTATCACACTGACAAACAGAACTGTGTGTAAGACAGTAAGCTCTAGCCCACCACTGTTCCCGTGGTGAAATGTATGAAAATGTGCTGGCATATACCTTAATGTTTCTTATTACTGATATCCCTCACATGTTGTAACAGACTAGGTTAAAAACATTTAATACCCCTCATCCATAAAATGTCTTACAAGGGCATATAACAGTGTTCGCCATACACTGACCTCCAGACTGTGCAGGGTCACACATGTTTTGTCCAGCTGTAGCCCTTATATATATATGGACTCTAGCCCACAATTTGTGTGGGAGTCCACAACATCACTGGAATTATAGCAGGAATGTCAGCACTAAATAATGATAGACCATACCTATCAACCTCTTATTGCATGACATCTGGACAAAGCCTGGTATATAGGTGGAGGACAGAGGCTGAAACACAAGACCATATTTGAAATATTGCTGTTATACACAGTGAAAGTTGCTGGTGTTACAGGATTGGTTGCAACATACCCTTAATCAGGAATATGAAGTCAGAAACACAAATGGATGTTGCCATGTACTGATATCAATTAATGGAGATAATGCCACTGATATGTCAGGGACAAGATCTGTGTGGGGAACAGACAAAATCTAACAGCCAATCTTCTGGCCATCATGTGGATAGGCCCACAGTTGAAAGCTATGCAGACAGACTACATTCCATGCAAAACTAGCATGTACACACAAACCCTGTAAAACTATCAGTATTCAATGTATATAACAGCAGCACTCACACACTGTCCCTAGGTCTGGAACCTTATACAAACATGTATTTGGCCTCTGTCCACAAGTCCTGTTGTAAGAGGTATTGCTGCTACCTGCTGTCTGTAACACTACTGCCCACACACAGGAAGGATGTCTTCCATACAGGAAGGTAAAGGGACAATGCCCACATGATTTAGTCATTTATAGTAGTGGGTTGCTGGGATGTTGGCTGTTGGAAGAACTACACATCTGCTTGCATGTAATGAGCAAGTAGGAAGCACCAGTTGGTGCAGAGGCCATCACCTGATCATGAGCATCACCTACAAAAGCCATGCTGCAACCTATTCAAACCCACTCGATCCCTGTAGTGGAGAGAGAGAGATAGAGAGAGAAATAAAAAAAATAAAAAAGGAAAACCAAAAATAATATTAAAAAACAATACTAAAAAGCAAAGATAATACTAAAAAAAAAACCAAAAAAAAAAAAACAAAACAAACAAGGAAGACATCAAATGGAACGCAGAAAAGAGCATAATAATAAAACAGGTATGTGAAACATGTCAGCATATAGTTGAATGTAGTACTTGGTCTGTAATAATGGGATAGATGATCAATAAAAAACACTTGTATGCAGGTCCTTGTGTCCACAGAAAAACTACAGCAAAGTATCCAAAAATAACAGGAGGACACAAGATAGGCTCCAGATTATAAAGCTTTAATCAGCCATGAGTGCTTTTACATCTGCCTCTTCAGGTGCATGGGATAGATGATGTTGAAAGATTTATATGTGCCTTCAAGACTTGCTGTAATGATGTCCTGCTGAACAACTGCTATGGACATAGCATCTGGCCCTGTGGGCAGTGGGCCATACCTGTCAACTGTGCAGATCTGCACAGAATGTCAAGATTTAAGCCATCATAGTGTTTGTTCTGTTCCTCCAAACATCTATATTAGTCTGGCAAATAGCTGAAGGTGGAAATAATGAAGTCATGACAAACACATGAGTTTCAGACCCCACCACCTTCAGAACCATCATTGTAATGTGAAATGTATCATGCACAAACTTCATAGGTTTATAATAGGCATATCTACGATCTGTCCCTATATATCCCCCCTAATGTTAGGCTTTGTCCACATGTGATGCTCTATTTTGTAGCAAGGCAGAACAGTTCAGCTGTGGAGGAAGGAGGTTCAGAGTGTGGATCTGATGTCCGAATGCACTCCATATATGTATGTCTACACACACACACACACACACACACACACACACACACACACACACACACACACACACACACACACACACACACATATATAAATACATTTCCCTACTGTTGAATGACTGTGCTGCATGATATGTTTGAGAAAACATCACACATATCTACAGCTCAGATGGTTTAGTGATAAATTCCTGTGGATCTGGTGGGCAGGGTCCTGGGTTTGACACTTGCAAGGGCTGATTATTTTTTTGCTGGGCAGAACAAGGGCTGTTGGCTACAGATTGATTAAGGCACTTTTAAGCAGATGTAAGCAGGTGTGAAATGGACAGTTATGTATGGTGTGAAATTCTTTTTGGGAATAAATTGCCCTTTTTTTTAAGGTGAGAGTGGGATGTTGAGGAAGGATAGTAGGTATATTTAGGGAGGTAGGTTGGGTCGGAAGACAGACAAGACAGCATACAGAGGTGGTATATGACACGTGGAGGGTACCACAAAGTCCAAGTAATGAAAGACTTCCACAGTTAAAGACAACCGATCCAAAAAAGTAATGAAACTGTCTTTAATGGACGTAACAAGGATGAAAAACCAAACAGCAGTCAAAATAGAATCAAGCACTTTCGCCTGGTTAATACCAGGCTTTATCAAGATGTATACTAAAAAAACACAATGCTTTATATAGTCATTTACTGGTCACATGACTTATAATTAATTGGAACTACAGATTCAATTAATTATGTTCTTAAAGATATCTTGACATGTTATTTATGTAAACCTTAAAACCTTATGTTAAAAAACAAAATTTATAAACCAATACTTATAACACATGTAATGTTTAAAAGCCTACCTATGCATAAAATTGAAAAATATGTATATTAACATACTAGTGAAATGTTGTTAAAAAATTGTTATTTCATACTCAAGTAAAACATCTTGAAAATGAACATATTCAAGTTAAAACATACTGAACACCCGCACCTGACGTGCAGTGCAAATACAAAATTAATAGAATTTATAACAGTCAAAATCTGTTAATAAATACATATACAAAATATGCACTGCAGTAAAATATAATATTATTCAGTGTGTGTGTAATAAAAACATTGTTGTTATAACCTAGCCCTCCTCATTTTTAGTACACTACTAATACTAACATTGTCATTAAGCCCTGGGGGTCTTGTGACATATAACTTCAATTGCCACAACAATTCTTTATATTCCAGCAATGTTTCCCAATCGCCCCCTCTTGGGTTCTGTGTTACCTGTTCTAAAACAATGAATTTCAACTGCATATTGGCACATTTCAAAGAATGCTTGTAAAAGGCATTTGTGTCTTTCTCCTTTGAGACATCATACAGATGTTCGTAAATTCTTTTCCTCAAAGATCTTTCAGTCTTACCAATGTAAAAACTGAGACATTGAGTACATATTCCGAGGTACACTACGCCTTTGGTCCCACAGTTGTAATATCCCATTGATTTAAATCTATATTTTCTTGAAGCAATATGCAAGCTGCTGTCATTAATAATATATGAACATTGCTTGCATGCCCCACATTTATGTGTACCTAATCTAGCTCTAGATTATATAGTTCATATATTATTAATGACAGCAGCTTTTATATCCTTGCAATATGAGGTCCTTTGTCCTTTTTTCCTGTTTATGTCTTCCAGGTACAATATCCCATGAACTGCTCCCTGCATATACACCCCAGGAAAATGATGTCATCATAAACTTCATCATACTACATCACGGAACCCTATATGGATGCAGGGCCCATGATCTGCAGAAGAGGACTGCCCTGTGGAATGAGCTCGTCCACAGGGTAAATGATGTCGGCCTGCATAACCGCAGTTATGAGCAGATGCAACATCGATGCACTGATCTGATCCACCACACCCATCAACATGCTGCTGCAGTTAGGAGGGACCAGTTAGCCACAGGTGGGGGTCATGTCATCCAGCCCCCACTGACACATGCTGAGAAGCTCCTCGCCAGCCTTGGGGCATCCGTCCACCAGCCAAGCCAGGAACCTGAAGATAGCATTGTGGAGGTAGGTGCCACCCACACAATGGACGATAAGCATGCAGGTAAGGCCCCAGGGTACATTAGTAGACCACTGTTGCTTATCCATCTTAATTTGTAAAGTATCTTCATGCATATGTCAGATAACATAGTCTGTTGCTGCAGTGTAGTAATAAACAGATGTGCATAATCTCTAATATTGTGGGTTTGACTGTTGATGTACTGAAATGCTGCTCCCTTCCTGTACCAATGCAACAGCTGTGGCTACTGACATTACACCTGTCACACAACTATGTAGGTCCCTCAGGTATATAACTGGGGCAGCAGCCTGTAGCTAGTGAGTATGGAGTTGTTTTGTTCAGGTTTGCCATTACACTGGCCATGTTATGGCCATGGTATTGGCCATGCACACATTTAACACACCTACCCATAATGCATGCTGTACATGTTCACTTATTGTTGCTGTTAACTGCACTGCATCACAGTGGACACCATGGAGGCATATGTGAAGGGTATGTAAGAGTCCTGCAGTATACCTAACAACCTGTCAGTGCAAGATGTGTGAACAGAGATGAACGTAATGGTGGGACAACTGGCCTACAGTAGGGACATGTCTGAAACATTACCCTTATACAGTGGCTACAACAGTGTATACACCACTATTACAATGGAAACTGTTCCTGATCTAAACAACAGCAAATCACAATACCACATTCCACACTCTTTACAACCTGTAATGTGATCCTAACATGAGCAATGAATGTGTAATATGGAATCCTATGGTAGGACAACAAATATGGGGAATACATACCTTAACAAACACTGGAAGCATATGTGTGCACACACTCCAAATAACATATTGCAGAAGCAGCTTTTGAGGTACTGACAGCATTCACTCTTCTTGAGTACACACCTTCCATCAAGTACAGGGCCTCAATGTCACACCAGGTAATGGTCTGCGGTACAAGAAGTATGTCCATGACATTTGCCCACTCACCTGCAACAGAAGCAGCCATGGCTTGCACACATCTTACAAGCCATGGAATGGATCCCATATACAAAAGGTAGAACTCAGGAGTGGGAGAAGTAGCCTTACCTCACCATTGCATATACCATGGCAAACAGTGCAGACAATCACGTATGTGTATATGAAGTATGGGACAACATTAATGTAGAAAATAAACAGATGCCCATCCACAACAGATGACAACACGTGTTGCAAACTGGTCATGGAGGCTTCCCAGAAACATGCAGTAAAACTGAGGGACTTGCAGTACCTGTGTCAACAATCACCTGGAATCTGCATAAGTGTGGCCTGTGGGTTAGGGTAATCAGATGGAAGAGTTGTTCCACAGGAAACATCATCCAGGGCTCTCTACAGCTAGCATATGCATAACATCAAGTCTCCCAAAGGCATGTGTTGCAATGTGTAATGGTGTACTGAGACCAAGGCTGAAACCTACAGACAGTATTAATAAAGATACATGTGGTGCACAAGCAACACCTCACTCCACCTCAGGCCCACCATCCCCAGTTTTACCTTGCTGGTGCCAGTGTACATCCTTAGGTTTGCTGTTCATTAGCAGGAACTAGGCCAGTAGACATGGCATTCTGAATTTGAAACACTGCAAAATGACACTCATGTGTGGCCCATAGTTGTCAAGCATCTGCAATAAGGCTGAGGATGGGGAGGGGTGTCATCCTGAAATACAACAGTGAACTGAAGCATACATCCACAGATCGCTAAAAATGGCTGTATCTGAACACAGTCAAGGTCATGAATTGTGCCAGACATAACCCTGACTCCACAGCAATAGTGAAGGCATTGTGTGACCTCCAAAGGCTGTGCACATGAGCTGACCTTGCAATCTGGCAGAGTTGGGGGACATTTGCAGTGCGGAGTGACCAAATAATGGCAAGTGAAGATGGGCCATGCTAGTATACCCTTTCCAGGAATAGTGACTGTTGTAGTTCATTTAACAGGTGCTGCAACAAACCATTGTGTTAAGGGTGTGCACACTTATGCAACCCACATATTGTATGCATCTCAATCAGCATCTGCATGACTAACACATTTGTTTGATACTCTATTTGATTGCACAGGTCATATGTCACATATCAGGTGTGTGTAATGTTAACATATGCAGTACTGTGGCCCCATTGCATATCATGGAAGAGACTGACATGTCAACAAGGGTGTGTATACTCCTCATATCCACAGTAAGCTTTGAAGGTTGTCAGTGTAATCGGATTTTATTGTTCATACATGCACTGCTGATGATGAGATCTGCAAATCAGAGGTCAGGCATTAACTATTGACATCAGTCCTCATATCATCCCAGGGATGTTTCAGACAAACACATAGATGCTGTGAGCAACAGAACAAACATAACTGCCACACATACACACATTCAGCAATGGTGTGTACACTCATGAGATATGGTGCACAGTACATGCCAGGGTGCTGTACAGGTGCACAGCAATACTGTGTACATGGGTACAGTGTGTTCCAGGGGAAGGGGCATCACCTACTAATACAACTCATGCATCACAGAGATGTATAATGTTGGTAACAAGGATTGAGTATAGCTGCAGTGCATGCTGTTAAGTGGCATATGTCATGCATGTTGACTTTTGGGTAATGAGAGGTCTGTGTAATATCTTTGTGCCACCTCGCCTGTACGTGTCTGCGTGTGTGTGTGTGTGTGTGTGTGTGTGTGTGTGTGTGTGTGTGTGTGTGTGTGTGTGTGAGTGTATGTACTATAACAAGTGTATCTGTACACAGCAACCATAGCCGGATGACTGGCGAGGTGCCACACAGGCAGATGTACAGGGGTGCTCATAGGAGGGCTGCTGGCCATCATGCCCCTGGCAGAAGTGCCACAGCAGGTGTCACCAGACACATGTTTTGAGCCATCATGGAGGGACAGATATGTCTGGAACGTTACACCAGACAGAGTCTGAGGCTCTAGAGGGCTACTCATTCTGCTGTACTTGACAACATCCGTGATCTTGAAGGTGCCCACTGTTATTTTGCAGAGGTCCTGGATAGATGGTTGGGTGAGATGGTGGAATCCTGGACCATGTGGTGTTTATGTTAGAGCATATGGTGGGAGTAGGATGTCAGCCACGTGGACATAGGTCAGCAGCACCAACAGGTGGAGGTCTACATGGATGTGCAACAAGTCACAGCTACTCCCGTAGCGGCAGTACCAGCACCAGCACTGCAGGGGAGGTACTGTCCACACCACAATGCAGCAGGCCACGTGAATGTGGTCCTGCCTGGTCCTAACAGGGACATGGATCCAGCAGACATTTGTCATCATCAGGGGAGAGTAACATATCTGGGGTTCTACCTGGTAGTGCCAATGGAACCCCTGGCAAACACAGTTCCCGCATCCATGGCTGGACATGGTGAACTATGCACCCTGACATGTACAGTCTGCAGATGTCCAACAAACCCCTGTATAGGGCAGTCACATGGCAGAACTGTGTGCATTCATGCACACACACACATCACAAACACAGCTAGGGCACCGCCATACCTACACACACCATATCTGCATAGCCCAATTGATTAAGAACCCCCTAGCACACACACATGATGTCAACCAAATGGCTCAGCCTAGGTTTCTGGCAAACCCATAACACACCCTGTGCATATAATGATACCTGTGCCACATCCCTGTCATCCATACCATTGATGCAGGGACATGCTAATATGGTTCTGATGCACAAGGTGACTGTGCTAAAGTTTAGCAATGTAATGCTGTTTAACATGTTTACAGCTGAAATGTTTAATGCTTACATGTCAGGATGTGTAGCTGTCCAGCCATGATGCATTATAGCTGTTATTAACACTGACTGATTCTGGTCTCCATAATGTATTTGGTTTGTGTTGTAGGTGTCCATGTGTCAGCAGGATGTTGGTCTGCTGTCATTTCCTACAAGGGGTATGGCGCTGTCATGACACCTTGACTGTGTCATATCCTGGGTACAGCTGAACACAAGTAACAGGTCTGTATAACAGTTACTGCATGTACCACATAGCTGATAGGTCTGAGGGGTGTATACAGGTGAGTGCATGGTGGCTGATGTCAGCAGCTCTTCTACAGTGGACAATGGTAAGTGTACTTGGTGATATACACCAAATGTTCATGAATAACACACACACACAGAGGCTTTGGTGTTCATGCAATACACAGAGAATACTGTACACATGGATGTACTTAATTTTCCAGTGAACTCAATTCCACCAAGACAAAAGAGGCAAAACATCACATCAGTAAATAATCAGTCTGCCAGTTTAATGTCATTGACAATGGTACTGGCCGGGTATATGTCCTCTTCCCCAATGTAGTGCAATCTTGGAGTTGGTAAACATAGGTGTGCTGGTGTGGGTGGCACAGCCCTCCACTTTGGAGGGTGTGGGGTGGCATAGAACCACATATAGTGTGATTAACAACTACTTAACCTGTTAACATAAACTGTACAGTATAACAGCAGAGTAAGTGGGGGGATATGCACAACAATAACCCCAATGAGGGTGGATGTGCCCATAACAACCACACCCAACTATATATACAAACTCCAGTATCGCTGTACAGCTGTACAGTGGGGTAGAGGGCATTTACACATCTACTACTAGTTTTGATGGAATGAATTTCCACAAGATGATTCCTTTGAAATGTTAGCTTTTGCCAGTTAGTTCTCGGACAAATGATTTCCTGGGACATGTATTTTCTGCAAACTTAAGTAGATGCCTTCACATACACACACACTTACTTGGTAACACTGAGAGTAGAACCCCTACCTAGGTACTTATTGCTACTAATGTGTTTGGCCTTAATTCCACACACCACAGAGCTTTTAGGATGAGGTGTGTCCTGAGTTCCTTGTTAAGTGAAGAAAATCACCTGGGCTTGTACAGTATGGTAATGAGGGATGTACTGGGTGTTAATAAACAATACATAGTATGACATGTTGTCATATACACATTGACAAACACATAACAGTCATAGACACATCTGACAGACCTGGGTTTAGCAGTGCTAACTACCTTGTCAGTGAGTCCATACTGTTACAGAGAATTTGCACACAGCACATGCATCATTGGGCTGGATAGTGTAATCAGTTACCTGTATGACTGATGGTGACAACAGTCCTCATACAGTGGACCTTGGGACATGTACTAGGGGTACCATGGTGTAAAGGCAGTATACCCAGCACCCACACCCCACATTGGATATTGTACTCACTGAAACCCTTGATAATGCTTTGACATACCCACAATCACATATTGACCAGGACTGCAATACAACCCCTTGTCTATCTAATCAGTGCTACTACAGGGATATGCATTTATTACACATGCCACAGGGATAGTAGGGTGAGGGTTTGTCATGGCTCTCCTAATGTCAGCAACATCACTATCCCTTATAATTTATGGCAAGGTTTATTGTATTTTGCGAATGTGTCCTCAGAATGCTGTCTCCTACAAATATACCCACTTGCACACATACACACACTTGCCAGGACTCAGTCGGCAACCCACACCTATCTATCCATTTGTAGAATAGTGTTATGCTGGTACTACAAGCTCCAGGTAGCCCATAAGGTGAAGAGTGTATCAAGGTACATTTAATGTCAATTACAGCAGCAGCCATTTCTAAGTATGGCAATGGGGGTGCAGTGGGGAAGAAAGCCCTCACGGTATTATCAACTACAAGTTTACAAACACACAGACACTATTATTCTCAGTAATGCACACTGACACATTTGTCAGTACTGGGTCCATAGGTGCAGGTGTTCCTAGGTGTGTACCAGGCTAATGTCCATGGAGAGATGAGAAGAGTATGGGATGTGGATACACTGGTATCATGCCACCTGACATTTGTCAGCAGGCCATCTATCAACTGATGCTACTTGAGTGATCCCCAGGGTGACAGTTAAATGTAACATCCAATCATCTGGTTTTCTCTTGCAGAGGGCCAGTGAGGTGCTCCAATTGACATGTATGCAACATATATTGCATAACATGGCCAGTGTCTGGGTTAGAGACCTGTACCCAAGCATGTTCTGTTGACTGTGGTATTCTGGTTGAGGTATCCATGGCATGTGATGCATACAGGGTGGGGTTTCCTAGCTGTGGCATTCATAACACAGCTGGGCAGACATGTCAGTGTCAGTCAATCATAGACTGCCTGTAAATAGCCAAGATGGATACCTGACATCTGCACATTTGTAGAGAGGACAGACAGAAATCAGCTAGCCAACAGGTTATGCATTAGGATGAATGTTTTGACAGATAGATGTCTGACACTGATAGGTATGCCATTACTACATGACAGCAGCTCTCAATGACAAGTCCTAAACATATAGTAGTCTACAGGTAATATCCACATATCAGATCAATATCCACTAGCAAATACTTAATGCATACATATATACGTATATGTATATATATGTATATATATTTATATATATATATATATATATATATATATATATATATATATATATATATATAAAACATATGCCCATAACATGTAGTGGAGTCATACCTCAGCACCAATAGGCACAACCTCTTAGTGCAAAGGAATGTAATCAGGTATAAATTTAGAATGTTGCTACAGTAACAGAGTTGTGTCAACAGACATGTTGTGTAGGAAGTCACTTCTGATACTGACATGTACACCATCAGTTACCGACAGACATCATAAGAGCATCACACAAATCACAGTAATGATCCTGTGGAATACAGCAGAGATATGACCAATAAACGTGGACAGTCTGACACAATCTGGTCAGTCCAGAGGTATACACAGAACTCCTTATTGCAGGATATGTGGACCAAGCCTGACAAAGTGGATGTTTACAGCCGTGAAAATGGGGATATTACAAAAATACTGGAATCGATAAGCTCACACAGTTGATGCATTCACACACTCCTGTCTATGCTAACACATATTAACTGGAGGAGCAGAGGTCCCAAGCCCACATACTTCCCACTAGTTAGTGACATGCATCTTCACAGCATCCCACTGCTTTTTCAGAAATACACAACACTTATGGTGGCCAGGCATCAGTATATCTGACAAATATCTGGACATAACTTCACACTAGGTAAATGCACTGAGCTGCTAGGCATGTCACAAAGCACTGAGTAAACTACAGGCAGACTGCCACAACACTGACCCAAGTTTCCTATGGGGAAATACACATGTACTTGCAAATATAGAAGGCACTACAGGAATGTAACAGCATGGAGTAACAGACACCAGTGTGAAAGTGCATACCCAGAACCAATCTTACCACAGTCACATTATGGTAAGCCTAATTAATAGTACAGTATATGGACTGTGTGAACAAAACCATCCTCATATTTGCCACTCACACACTAACACTACATATACTGGCCCAATACACAGTGTAGTCTGATGCCTGACTGTGGTATGGAACATGTCTCAGTCTGGCCCTACAAACATATACGCTGATAGGGTACCGTAAACTGGAGCAGCATGCAATGTCAGATAGAACAGGACCAAGAACACTGACATCTACCACAGTCTGTACGCAGACCAAATAACATATTCACAATACACACTCTGTCAACAAGCACCATAAGTACACAGACATCATACAACAGAATGTCCAGGTTTTGTCCTCAATTATAAGGGCTACTATACATAACATGTCTAGCAGTCTGATATCTCACTGGCTTGTTATCAGTATGATGTCAGTAAATAATGATATACTGTACATATGCACCTTTTACTGCATGACATATGGACAAAGGGTGACAGATATGGGGGACAGAACCACAAACACAGGGCCAATATTGACATATTGCTGTGATAAACTGAGAAAATTCCTGGTGTATCAGGGTTTGTTGTGACATATCTCTTCTGAGGCATATGAAGTCAGTAACTCACATGGATGTCACCATGTACTGACTGCAATCATCAGAGTATGCTGCTGCATATCTAAAGATAGGAAATGTGTGAGTAACTACACATGTAAGACTCCAAACTCTGGACAGTCTGCAGATAGCCCTACAGGTGAGAGTTTCCTCAACCACATTACTCTGTCATGCCAGACTTTAAATCATGTAGAATAGCTATATCCACACAAACCCTGTTAAACCAACATTACTTCAAATGTAGAACATCAATACTTATATTCTGTCCCCATGTCTAGAACATCCCCCTCCTGTTTGTTGGCCTGTCTCCACAGTGTATGTTGCAAGAGGTATTTCCAACTACCCTCTGTGATGCTGTTTGTCAGGCACCCACATGAAGTCCTGCTCACAGTGAAGGAAAAGGGCCAACATCCACATGAAGTGCTTATAGGAGTGTGTTTCCATGCAATTGGCTATAGGAATGATACCACAGCTGTTCCACATGCAAGTAACACGTGGGGGACTGCAATTCGTACACAGGCCATCAGCTGATCATGAGCATTACTTACAAAACTCAAGCTTCTGCCTATGCAAAACAGATGTACTTTCCCACATCCACCAGAGAGAGAGAGAGAGAGAGAGAGAGAGACAAGTAAGAAAGGAAGGGAGTAAGAGCCAAGCATATATGTGTATGATCCGTGGGTGGAGGGTGGTATCTGGCTATTACAACGGTTGCCTATATTGTTTACTAATCCATACTGTCACATAGTAATTGCACATGACTGCACACATTTCTGGCTGAAGATTGTCTACAACAACCTCTACTGTGTTTGAAAACTGTTGGCCTTATAATGTGGGCATTGGGACATATAGGTCCTCAATTTAATAATGTAGCAAAACCCACACTGCAATGGATCGTGTCATTACACAATCACCCCAACACAGGATACTGGTGACACACACACAAACACACACTTACCAGTACTGAGTTTCAAACTTCTACCTATGTATTGCTATTACAGTGTTACGCAGTTATTGCACGTGCCACGGAACTTACATGTTAAAGAGCTGTCCAAAGGTATCTTTGAAGGTGAGTGACATCAGCAACAGTAGTAAAGGAGGGTTAAGGGAAGTGTAGTAAGTGTGAATATCCACAAAATCAGGTGTCAACGAAGACACACACACACACACACACACACACACACACACACACACACACACACACACACACACACACACACACACACACACACACACACACACACACACACACACACACTCTCTCTCTCTCTCTCTCTTAGAGAAACACACATATTATAACAGTTGGCAGGATCAAGATTCGAACACCTACCTAACTAGTTTGCTACATTACAGTATTATGCAGTTATTGGAAGCGCCACAGAGCTTATAGGGCTGAAACATTGCCAAAGAGTTATTTTAAGATGAGTAACATCAGCAGGCATGCTAAAGTAGGGCAATGGGAGCTGTAGTGAATGTGAATGGCTTCAAAATCATTCATCTCCACACACACACAACACACGCACACACACACACACACACACACACACACACACACACACAGACACACACACGCACACACACATACATACACGCACACACATTCACACACACACACACACACACACACACACACACACACACACACACACACACACACACACACACACACTTGCCAGATGCATAGGTTCATTGCTTCACAGGTGTGTAGTAGGTGAATGGGCCTGAAGGCTGTACAAGGCTAGGCAAAGTGAATACCTTGGCATCAAGCCACATGACAATAGTCTCCAGTGTGGCTCAAGGCTATAGTCCCTGGAGTGGTCCCCAGGGGTGGGTATTGTATTCACCATCCACTCATCTGGGTTACTGTTGTGGGTGGCCAGTGATGTGCACTGCTTCCCATGTATGTGATCTATATTCCATAACATGGACAGTGTCTGGGTACATGTCCCGCACACATGTTCTTTGATGTGTGAAATTGTACTTGCGGTCTCTGGGGCATGTTATGTGGACAGATTGTTATCTTCTGATGTAGCATTCCTGACCTCATTTGGTGAGACCTGGCTATGTAACTGAGGTTGTGCTTGCACCTACATTGACAGCATGATACAGGTATTCAGTGGAGTTAGTGGCATCTGTCCATACAGGGCATGTGTATAAGGCATGGTATTCCCTTTGTGGGTTACATTTGCAGACTCTACAGTTGTTGCAGGAGTCCAGTGGGGAACATAGCAAAAGGGCCACTGTAAGCATTTATTTGCCTACTTCAGGGATGGAACAGGGTGCCATGTCCTTTTACTTGCTGGATAACACACACTCAGTCAAGAGATGTAACACATCAAATGACTTTCTGATGTCAGTGGCACTGTTGCGGTCAACAGGCATGTAATCCACTGCAATCACACTGCAGTTACTATCTGTGAGGCAATATGCAGGGAACTACCAATATAGTGACTGTTGTCTAGCCAGGTGTGTTTGTGTATGAGACATGGATGGAGAGTGTTCTCTGAGTAATAGAAGGGTTGCCTATATTATTCACTCATCCATAATGTCACATGTAGGGCTATGGATTGTCTACACCAGCCTCTCTGGTGTTTGACATCGGTTGTCCTTGTAAGGTGGACATTGTGACATATACTAGGTCCTCAACATAATAATTTAGCAAAACCCTGCCACACAATGGATCCTGTTATTACACAATCACTGCAACCTCCACACAGGATACTGATCACAACACACACACACACACACACACACACACACACACACACTTGCCAGTGCTGAGATTAACACCCCTACCTAGCTATATATTGCTGATATAGTGTACCGCATTTATCACATGTGCCATACAGCTTATAGGATGGATGTTGTCCCAAGGTACTTCTAAGGTGAGGAACATCACCAGCCCTTGTAAAAGCTGTCATTGGGTGATGTAGTGGGTGAGATATACCAAAAATAATTTTACCCTACACACATTTACGTTTGCCAGGGGTGAGGTTCAAACCTCTATCTAACAATCTGTATGGACTATTATGTTACGCATTTACCACATGCACCACTGACCTGACAACAGATACTTCTAAGGTTGATGATATCTGCTAAAGTCAGGCTCTGAGATGTGTACTGGGTGTAAATGGGGCCAAAATCTTTGAGGTACACACATACATATGTACACACACAAACACTTTCCACAGGTGAGATTCAAACCCACACCTATGTAGTTACTGCTATTACATTGTTCCACATTTATGGCATGCACCATGGAGCTTAAATGTTGGAGAGCTCTCCACAGGTATCTTTGAAGGTGGCTGACATCAGCAGCAGTGCTAAAGGAGGGGTACGGGGAGAGTAGTAAGTGTGAATGTCCATAAAATCAGGTATCATCAAAGACATACACTCTCTCTCACACAAACACACACAGTTTCACAGTTGCCATGTCTGGGATTAGAACTCCTACCTAACTAGTATGCTACACTATAGCATTACACAGTTATTGCAAGCACCACGGAGCTTATGTTTTGAAGAGCTCTCCACAGGTTTCTTTTGAATGTGACTAACATCAGTAGCAGTGCTAAAGGAGGGGTAAGGGGAGAGTAGTAAGTGTGAATGTCCTAAAATAAGGTATTATCAAAGACACACACACACACTCTCACACAAACACATACAGTTTTACAGTTGCCACATCTGGGATTAGAACTCCTACCTAACTAGTATGCTACACTATAGCATTACACAGTTATCGCAAGTGCCATGGAACTTATGGGGCTGGCACTTGTCCAAAGGGTTATTTCAAGGTGGCGGACACCAGCAGGCTTGCTAAAGTAGGGCAATGGGAGGTATAGTGACTGTGAATGGCCTCAAAATCATTCATCTCCACACACACACACACACACACACACACACACACACACACACACACACACACACACACACACACACACACACACACAGTTGCCATGTTCGGGATTAGAACTCATACCTAACTATTTTTCTACACTACAGTATTACACATGTATCATAAGTGCCACACAGCTTAAAAGGCTAAGACTTGGCCAGAAAGTTATTTCAAGGTGACTGACATCAGCAGGAGTGCTAACTTGGGAAATGGGAAGTGCAGTGTGTGTGAATGGGCCATAAACCATTTCTCTGGAAACACATACACAACACTCAGTCACACACAACTTTGCATTTGACAGGACTGGGTATACAAATGCTAGGTGAATACTGATTTGTACATTTGTACTATCATGCTACACAGTTATCACAAGCTCCACAGACATTAAAGGGCTGAGGGGCTAGCAAAAGCAATGTCTACAGTGATTGACATCAGCTCATCATGTGATATTGGCCAATTGGATATGTGGTGGGTGGGACAGGCCTCATGATGGAAATCTCTCTGTCACTATCTGTCTCTCTCTACCCCACATCTCTGTGTGCGTGTATGTTTGACATATTATAGTGTGTTGGCCTTGGATATGTGTGAGTATTCCTATCCAATGTGTGTGCAAAGCATGAATGATGTACAGTGTGGTGTATGTGCACAGACATCTGCGACTGACAGATATGTATAGTCCACTGTTTTGTCAGACATTGGCTTCATTTCTGTAAGTGTAGGAGCATGCCCAGTATGACCTTCTGTATTGAGTGTGTGAATCCATTCCAGGTAGGCTGTACTCCAGTCCAGGATTTGGTGTTCTACACCTACAGTTAGCAACCTGTTTCTGCAGGATATATGTAGATAGGTTGACAATATGGAGTCACAATGGGCAAAAGATAGTGGGAAACTGTAACTATTGTGTCTGTGCTGCTTGTGTTACATGGTTGGTGTTAGCAGAGATATTCAGACATATGTACTGTTTTATACTGTGATGTATTATGTCATCAACTACTGACAGATATACTTATTTGCTCACAGTTATTTCCTGGGAAATACAAGATGAATGAAGCTGTGTCCAGTATTGTGGTCTGCAGCCTACATATTTTTGCACAATCATGCCATTCTGGAAGGGTAGCTGCAGACACTTGCTGATGGGTCTGTGTAAATGGTCCAGCACCTTGGTATTGTGGTAGCTGAGGATCCCCTGCTTGTACATATATCGACGTAACAGAATGGCCATATCCTGCTGTGGCCATACCTCTCAGCTATACAGATTCACCCAGGTTACCCAGAGGCAGGGCTCATATATCTGGTCAGTTCCTCTTCACATTGTGGTTTATATATCTGGTCAGTTCCTCTTCACATTGTGGTTTACAACCAGGTTTGTAGCCACTCATTACTGGGTTTGCAGGCAACGGTAGTATGGGCACACATCAGAGTTTCAGACTTCACACACTCCATGACGTCCATGCTTCTACACCCCTCACTCTGTTATTCTATCCTCTTCCTAACATTATACAAGTGAGAAGTATCCCTATAGTTGTCTCTTCACCCTAGCGGTATTTAGGGGTTGGTCCACAGTTCATGCAGTAGGACATGGTGGGCATGCTACTGGGATTTGTCAACATGGCCTTGCATTTGTGTTCTGTGAACTGTGTTATGTTGTTAGTTGGGGCCCCATGAGATAACATACATTGGCAGTATGGGTGAGGCACAGGCCTTTGACAGAGAACTGTAGGGCATTTGGTAGTGATGCAGGCCATCTGTAGTAGGCCAGTGCATTCTGTCATTCCTACATTCCAGGCTGTGAGCCACTGGATTCCTCAGGGGTGACAGGGTAAGTGTGTGAGGTGTTAATGGCAATAGTTCCTGTCCATATTAATCCATTGGTCTGGATGCTGGCAGGGTGCTGCTTACAGCTAGGGACACACATGGGACACCTCTTCAGCATGCTGCAATCTATGGGTATTCCCATACAGAAGTGGGGTTCATACTGTACTCATTCCCAACAGCAGGGATATTACCTATGATAAACCTGTGGCTGATGGTGAGGTGAGCTGAGTGCATGTGTGATATGGAAGCCTCTTGCAGCTGACTCACAGATATACCTGGGATATTCCCCTTATGCTGCCTTATGCGGGGACATAGGCAGTCTCTCAGTACTTCATAACTGTGCCTTTTGTGGTCTGCCAGTGATTGGCCAGAATACATCAGTATTCCATACTACACAGACAGCTAATGTGCTGCTAACCTGTATGTACAATTCCAAAGTTGTGTGCAGTTTACAGTTACATTTTATGTACTCTGTCTAGGGTACTTCCACCTGTGTACTGTGTGTATGACTGGGCCCACATTCATGGCATGTCTATCTTTCAGACCGTGACAGATATTGACATCTGGACAGTGAATATGAACAACTGCTGACATGGGTATTGCTGAGATGCATTGTGATTGGCACTGCAGTTGTCAGAACATGGCCCTGTCATCAACAGTACTGGCCATAGGTGACCGACAGACAACCCTCCATGCCTACATGGTGACCAGTTCCACACAATATTGAACAGACAACAACCTAACACACAGAACCCTGCATATTGTACACATGCAACAATCTATCCTGTAAATTGGGCCAGCTCAGGTAATCTGTGCTCCACTGTTATTACCCCACTTGTACATGTTACTGCATTCCTACATAGGATTGTAGGGGGGAGGGGGCACACCTGACAACTGTAATAATTTACTGTGACTGTACTGGTATTTCAGGTACTCTGTTGGCTTCCATTTTGTTTTGCATTCTGACCTATCATGCAGACTAGAAGCATATCAGTAGAGTGCAGATCTTAGGTGTTATTGACCTACATTTCAGTTTCAGACTTCTTACCCTTCAGAACTAACATCCCACTGCCTGACCGGTTGTAGTCTGTCTGTGTAGGTCTGGAGGAGGGCTGTTCTCCATTGCCATCAATTAGAGGCCTTAGCACAGCCTTTCTTTATGGTGATCTACACCTGTCCTGCTGGCTGAGGCTGGTGTTGGGTATATGAGCCTCACTGACATGCATGTGTGTGTCCTATGGACACACATTTGAGCCACCACATGTACTGCAGTGGAGTTTGTCACCTTGTCTAGTACTACCTACTTTGTTGACACCAGTATTTGTTATGGATTACATGCTGCCCATATAGGTGTCCACTATCTGTTGCTATCCCATTCAGCCACCTGATTCCCTTGCATGCTCACATCCATACCATAGATACAACTAGCAGAACATACTACTCCATTCAGCAATTGATAAGAAGAGTGACTTACCTTGTGGCTGTGCCAGTACTGAGGATAGTGCTGGAGGGCTGACTATGTCAGATGCACATAGTACACTCCCTATACATGGTAAAGCACAGGTAGTGTCATGTTTGGCATACCTCTTACTGTATGTGCGAGTCAGAGTGATGTGTCATTCCCTGGGTCCCTACCATGTCACTGTATGTGCTATGCGTTGCCTCCTTGCCAAAGCCTGGGCATACTGGGCACGCCTCCTTCTGTCTACATGGGCAGGCTCAGGTTGTTGCTCCTCCGAGTCCCTCTGTGCCTGTGATGGCCTTGGCAATGGTGGGGTGGCTGTGTGGCCCCACCCCATGCTGTTCCTGCTGCAGCTGTTTCCGCAGGATCATATTGTGTAGCATGGCACATACAATGAGCATTTGTGTACACATAGCTGGAGAGTACTGCAAGGCTCCACCGGATATGTCCAGACAGCGGAACCATGACTTGAGCATCCCAAACACACGATCTATTATGATTCTGGTTTGTGCGTGTGCCTCATTATGGAATTCTTGTTCGGGTGTGTGCGCATTTCTGATGGGTGTCATCAGCCACGGCTCTAGTGCGTAACCAGCATCATCCACTAGGTGGCCATATGGGATGTCCCCAGTGTCAAATTTCTGGTACAGCTGTGTCATATGCCAGATGTGGGAGTCATGATAGCTTTCAGGGCTGCCAGAACACACATTCAAGATAATGCCCTGGGCATCGCACATGACCTGGCAGTTGATGGAGGGGAGCCCTTGCGGTTTATGTAGATCCTACCCCACTCACTGGGTGGGGCTTTGACGTGTATGTGCATGCAGTCTATAGCACCCAATATCTCAGGGTATTCAGCTATTTGGTGGAAGAGATGCAGTCCATACAGCCTACCTTGACCTTGCAAAGGCTTTCGACACAATACCCCACTCGGGTATTGTAGAAAAACTTACCAGCTTAAATGTAAACCCATATGTCACAAGATGGGTTGCAAACTGGCTTAAGGACAGAACCCACAGGGTTAGAGTTGCTGGCGCTGTGTCAGACTCCAAGCCGGTCACAAGTGGTGTCCCACAGGGCTCGGTCCTTGGCCCCCTATTGTTTGGCATCTACTTCTCAGAAGTACAGGCCAACATGGGAGGACTTTGGCTGACAAAGTTTGCAGATGACTGCAAACTGGCCATAGTGGAAAGTGCATCGGACACTGATATCCTTCAGAAGGGACTCACGGAAACAGATAGCTGGTGCCAGTGCCATGGCCTGTAGTTAATCGCCAAAAATGTATAGTCATACCCTTCGGGAAAAACAAGGTAACCCCAAGCTACCATATAGGTGGCAATCCACTAAGCACAGAAGAGGTTATCAGGGACCTGGGGACCCAGGTTGACAGTGGCCTTTCTTTGACACTCACATTGCTAAAGTGGTTAGAAAGACCTTCTACATTGCCCACCTGATCATGAAGGGATTCACATCCAGATCTAGTGAGGTCATTGTTCCCCTGTACTCTTCACTTATCAGACCAATGATCGAGTACAATGCCCCATTCAGGATGTATCTCACCCGACATCTGCAGCAATTGGAGAGACCCCAAAAGTTCCTCACCAAAAGGATAAAGGACTCCAAAATCTGTCATATGCTGCCAGATTGAAGAAACTCCAGCTCTATTCAGTCGCATACCGTCTGCTCAGAGGTGACATGTGCCTGACATACAAGGCCATGTCCAACCCGGAATTAATGGACATGCTCCACCTCAAAAATCCAAATCCACCAAAACCACTAGAGCAAGCGACTTAAACCTTAGCACGGATATAAATAGGACGTGCTGGAGGGATAGATTTATCACTCAGAGACTCCCTATGCTGTGGAATAAAATCCCGGTCCATGTGAGGCAGAGCACCTCGCTGACTCTGTTCAAGAGAAATCTAGACCTGTGGATGGGAGATCGTAGGTTTACCCCGGGAATCATCTCTGGGTCACTGCTGGACAGAGGCACAACAAACTAATGGGCACAGTATTTTTTCATATAAGGGGTGGCGTAAGCCACAATAATTTGGGCTAGGCTTATAAATGCCTTAGGGCAGATAGCCTAGTATAAACCTATGAACCTATGAACCTATATTGCTGGTCAATGCCTCATCTGTGTTGAGGAAATATATGTGCTCACCGGCATGTGCTGACATGGCATCCAGGAACTGGTGGCGTACCCTGGATGCTGATGTCTGTGAGATCCCCATGATATCCCCAGTTGGCCTTCGGAAGGTACCTGTGGCTAGTATTTTTAACCCTACACATACCTTTGTATCCACTGGGATGGGTTCCCCCTCTCTTGGTTCTGTGTGTGAGGCATGGCTGGAACACCTCAACAATTTGCTGTAAAATGTTCCTGTCCACCCTATAGCACTCCACTATCTCCAGCTCATGTAGCCTCTGGTAGGTTACTCTGGGTCTGTATACTCTTCTCCTCCTCCTCACTGTGGGTTGGTCATCAGCATTCACATCCTCACCACCCTCAGTCTCTTCCACATATTGGTGTATAAAAGCAACAGCAGCCCCTAACATTTTGTTAGCTTTGTCAGGTAAAATTTCACTGTCTGTGTACACCAGTGGTGTAGAGTTTGTGGGAAAAAACAGAGTGAAAGGTGTTTGCATAATTTATAGTATTGTGCTGGGCTGGGGTGCTGCTCGTGTAATTGGCTGATTCTGATACATTTCACCTGCCAGCTATGCTAGTTCTCCTTGATTGCCTTCCTACTGCTGTTTTCCCTTCCCATTGCCTTCCCGTTTAAGCCCCAAGGTGCGCTGTGCATACCCAGTGCTCAGATGTGAACAGATCTGCTATTTCCTGTGTTTTTTTTTTCTTTTTTTGGTTTAAAACCTGGTTCCTTATATGTGCTTAGCTAAGGGCAAACATGGGCCACAGAGCGCCAATAAGCTTACAGCATGCATGACACTCCCCCTTATGAGGTCATTTACCTCTTATACTTATACCATGGTGTTGCTGCACCTACCCGGTTGGGTGCAAGCTAACACTGAGAGGAATTCTGTGATTTAGTATCAGTCCCCTCATTTGCATAAAACAGAATGCTAATTTATAGTTACCACACTCACACTGGGCCTTCCCCATTAGCAACTACTATTTCCTGGTATTGTTGTCTTATGCATGCCATTGACAATCATGGCAAAATATTGATTTGGGTTTAAGAGCTTATTTCTAACTTTTTCATATTTTCGGGCTGATCCCATTTGCGCACTGCTGCGCTATGCTTAAACAGCTGAAATCGGCCAAAAAAAATAAAAGTTATTTTTTTATAATTTTGCAACTATTTCCCATGCCAATGGCCATATATTTGGCCATTGGCATGCCTACTACATTGAATATATGCTTTCTTTGGAGCTGCCATGCCTTCGTTTTGTAATTTGCAGAAATGTATTCGGTTAGTCACCGAATACATTTCTGCAGGTTACACTACTCCTGCACAGATACCTGCCTGCTTCCTGGATCACTAATTCACCTCATTTGCATGTTTTTCACCAGCAAATGGGAAAATTAGCATATAGCAGTGGTGTCCATGCAGGAATAGTGTAAGAGCGCTCGTGCACATCCCAGGTGCTCGTTCCTGGATCGCTTGTCAGCCAAACTGTGTGCAGCAGCTCTTACACTATTCCTCCACACTGTGCAGAGCTTGTTGAATCTTGAGGTTAATCTAATTCAGTACACATAATTAAACCAATAAAATACACCCAACTTTAAAAACATACTATTAACACGCTTGTGTGCAAAACTTAATTCTGTTTGAGCCCTGTAAAAATTTTGAACATTCAGTAAATAAGACTTGTAAATTGTATAAAAATCCAGATCTTTCTTTTCTCATATTGCAGTGCCTACATTTCTTAAATTTGAACAAGGAGAAAGCGTAAAGGAAGAAAGAAAAAAGAAAAAATCAGGAGCACCTATTTAAATTAGTATCCCCATTACACTTAAAAATAACTGAAAAAAAACTTTATAACATGAAAAGAAAATCATGCATCATTTAGATAGTACTATTAAGAAAAGAAAGTTTACTTACATTTAACTTTCTCCCTCCTCTTCCCCCTCATGAGTATTTTTCTTGCTTTAGAGTCTGCTAAAAGTTTAACAAAGTCCAAAAAAGTCCAGTATTTCCAGATTTTTTTTCCTGTCCTGTTTCACAAATGTAATTATTGCTTTGTAACTCCACATTTTTCAATTTCCAAGTTACTGATTTTATTCTCCAAACATTAATGACATGAAGTGGGGCATATGCTTTAGAGTACCCTACAAGTTTAACAAAGTCCAAGAAAGTCCAGTATTTCCAAATTTTCTTGTTCTAGTTCTGTTCATCTCCATCTCCCAAACCCTGTCTCTGCCTCATCTCCAGTGCACTCTCAATTCTTCTAGTCAACTCCTGTGCTTTTTCCCTCTCTCAAGAATTTTCCATTGAAACACTGGGGAAGGTTTCACTGGCACAGCCTCTTTGTGGTCTTTATTACCAGAAGAACAGGAAGCATAATCTTCTGTTTCACAGCTCACTTTTTGTTGGCCACACTTTTGTACTTCTTCCTCAGCACATACTTCATCAAAAAATGATTTTACTCCTCCAAGGAAAATATTTTGAAGATATCTGGGTACAGTAGATTGAATCTCCGGCCTGCTTCTCGACATTCTCTGAATAATAGAATAAATGTATTCCTCTTCTGCCCAGTGAACAATGAGTAGTCGTTCTCACAAACACTCTGCTGTCTCCCACTTTTACTACTTTATCCTTCTGCCACAGTTTTGTCATAATCAACTCCTTCAGCTGGTAAGATCTTTGCTATTAAAGGTCTACATTGTTTTCTCATAGCCAGGTTTGGGGCATACACACAATGTGTTCTTTCAATTAACAGTTCTTGTTGTGGAATACCAGTCCAGTTGCTTATTCGTGCTTTCATGAAATTAATACAGTTTGTTCCTTCCAGCTTCTCAGGTACAGCAGCAAATCTCAGGTTTTCCCTAAGTGCTCTGTCCTCAAAGTCTATACTTTTTTGAAACATCTCTTCTTGTGCAGTCTCATATTCAGCCGGCTTTTTCTTCATTTTGACCTCTGAGTTTTCAGTTTTATCACCTTATCTGAGTATCTGTTTAAAGCTTCCTCCATTTTTCCAGCCTTTTATTGTTTGAGTTGATATACACCATCAGTATTTCATTTATTTTAGTCATGTCTTTGTGCAGTTGCTTTATACTTTTTATACTTTCCTCAAGGTTACCGGAAGTCATGTCTGGAGCTTGCACTGCTTTTTGCTGAAAAGCTACAGTACTCTTCACAGTCAGTGTTTTTTCATCGCATTTTGTAGCTGATTTTCCTTCAGGTTCTCTGTATATCTTTTTTCCTGGCATCCAGGCAGCGCACTTACTAGCCAGTTACTGAAATTTACTCAGAAGTCCAGGTCCATTGGGTTACTCTGCTAAGTTTCTGTTTTCACACTGGCATAGCTAGAATTAACCTGTTACTCAATGTGCAGCCATCTTGGAAGTCCTTATATGAGGCAGTGCTAATATGTAAACAAGTAAAAAAATCATTATTATTGCTTTATGTCATGTCATGGCATGTTAAAATAGCTAGCACTAGAAAGGGTAGCTGTCTTTTCTTTTTGGTGTCATTCTGTTATTATTTTTCACATGGTTTTAATATTTTTTGTTTGCTTTTTTTCTGAAGAAAATAGTATATAGATAGTATGAGCAACTGATATATTTTATCTTTGAGTCACTGAATGTATGCGTTTATTGACTAATTAACTAATTAATTGATATATTGCTCTGATTTAATAAAAGCACTGTTGTTCCTCTGACAGCAGCCATTGGATCCACTTAAAACTATTATCAGCTGAGGATATGAGGTTAACATGGTGAGGATTCTGTCATAAGATTTTTGTTTATAACCAGAATAATAGTCTACAAGTGGAACATGGTTATTATATCAAAATTTCAGTTAAAACTATGTATACCATTGTCTGAAATAACCATTTAGTTGACCACCAGAAGCAAGACCAATGCTAGTGCAAAATAAGGAGAGGAGCAGTCCTTTATTTTGGTGCAGTCTTGTGGTTTTCTCAGACACATTTCTTGTCTACACATTTCCAGGGTGCAAAATGATCTATATCAGAATTACCTTTGGTGGTGCAAAGGTTACTGTTGGACTTGACTAGGTAAACCTAGCACAGCTGATGAGAACAGATTCAAATCCTTTTCCTAGGCTTCCTAAACAGTTTTGTCCTTAAGAGGGATGACTCTTTAGTCATCTGAAACTTGATCAACAATTCAGTCCCACTTTAGTTTAATGCATGTATGTTCCCTTCTGTTTACATTTAAATATAGAGGACTAAGCAACAGTGACTTTAACTTGTATTGCCTCCTCATCCAACTTCCAGTTTTTTGTCAGCTTATCAAGTTTGCTTAGTGAAAAATTCCCCATATTTTGTACCTGAAGAAAAAGTGTCCAAAATCCTGCTCTGTCTTTTTCTCAGTTCATTTTAACTAGTATTTTTATTTTGTATATATTCAGTCCAAGCCCTTCTTCAGGACTGACTCTCCAACAACTGATCTTGCATTTAAACCTTTCATTGCATTACCCAAGCTACAAGGATAAGGGTAAATGCGCTAGACAATCAACAATTTATAGGAGCCAATCAACCAGCAGATTTTTGGAAAGTGGATGGAAACTGGAGTACACAGAGAAAAACCCAGAGAGAGATATAGACAGAACATGCTAATCCCCACGCAGATGATGACCTGAAATCATGACTAATCCCCAGACCTTGGCACTGTGAAGCTGGATTTTAACCTTTAAAATATGATGTTTGATAAGTACAAAGTCATCTTCAAACCCATTCTCATAAAGCTAACTGGTTCCACCATCCTCAACTCCTTCTGCCCCCACATTCATCTGTTATAGGTGTCAACTGATATCATCACTAAACCAATATCTTGGTTCATACATTTGTCCAAAATATGAACAGTGATGCTCACTTCTTAAAATGAAATCCTTCTTTTCCTTTCCACTATTATGTACCCTTGCTATGGTCCTGCAGAGATCTGTATATGCTCTGCAATAAGACTGTCCAGTACTCACTCCAATTATTTCTGATATCCAACACAGAGTTAACAGAAATTTTACTCCAAAACTGAGTCGGAGTATAAACATCTTAGGGCCATCAGCAAAACACAGAAATGTATTTTATAGTTACTCCAAAACACAGAATCTTGGAATTGTCAGCAACAAAGTAAAGTAATACACTATCTTGCCACCATCACACCACTCTAACTCAATCTACATGAATACTGTTGTTCTTAGAAAGTCTCTATGTTTCAGAGATAGAATACAATACATGGTTATGAAATGGAGCTGGCTATCAATCTGCAGGGATTGACTGCATTAAAAGGATCTGAAAGTGAAGTCTGCCTTTTCATCAAGTTAAATATATTTTTTTGTTTTTACCCTTGTATCTACTGACCATCAGGCCTCCCCATGATTGGATATTTCACTGTTCTAGGGGGGGAGCATCATCCAGGCAAACACGAGGATGGTTTGCACTCTCACTGGAGAGCATTTTTTCCATTTTTATACTGGTGGTGATATGAGCATTTACATCACTGCAGGGGTCACATAGCAACCTTCTGTCTGTGCAAGCATTCTTTCCCACATGCACTGAAAGGAGCTACCATTACCAACTTGGTGACCATGCCCATATCTTCCTGACACTGGCTCTCCACATTATGATAAGCCTCTGCTCTTCAGAAAAAAACCCTGTCATCAGAGAAGAGGCATGAGCCAGGTTGGAACCACCACCCTTCCACCATAATAGGTGTACTGCACTGAACCTTGCATAACTATGGGTGTAAAATACCAAATGACATCATTATACAAGAGTGTTATCCACAATCACCAGTTTCTGTGCTATATTGCTGTTTGGTGCTACACTGACTCCTAGTGGTTCTGCTGTAAAAGAATTAACTACACTGCCTTTTTTGTTTGTTTTATTTTACTTAGTTTACCTTTGTTGATCAGGGCAGTCCAGCTGCACACAAAGGCCATTTTCAGAGGAGGCCCAGGGAGAAAAGCTGCAGTACATGTGGTACAATCAAAATCTTAAGTTATATAATATCAAACAATGTCAGGCAGAAAAAAATTAAAATACATTTTCAATGTCAAACTAGATAAGATAGTAACTACATACAGTAGTAAGGCTTCTTATAATTATACTCTATACAGATATAGTTAAATTAATAACTATACAGTAGGGTAGATATCATAGTACAGAGTACAGAGTTATTTTCTAAAGGGTGGATAAAAAGCAAAGGTTGATTTAATTTTGAGATATAAATGAAATGAGTGGTAAAAGAAGAGAGGCATAGGTAGAATGTGGGGTGGGTGAGGATAGAAAGATAGTTGGTAACAGAGTAGAGGACAGCAGAGGTATAGTAGAAGAGGATGATGAAAGCAGAAATGTTATACATCAGCTATAGAGTCAAGATGTTGAGAGGTGCTCTCTTTGATGTGTTTTTAGCAGGGGGAGTAACAGATTATTCCATTAGTTGCATGTGTAAGTGGATCTTCCCATTTATTTTTGGGGGGGGGGGTTCAGGGGGTAGCAGTCTCCCTTACAAACTGAGTTAGCAAAAAAATCAGAATCTGTTAGAATATTATGGTACAACTGGCTGTCAAATGATGCTAATGATATATCATTCCGAGAGCTTCAAAACTGCACTGGCAAGGTCCAATGTTTTAAAATGACACCAAAATACCTAACCTCCTTGCTTGTAACACCATGCACATGAGCTGCTAGTTTTACCTGGGTACACTATGCTGTAGTTAAGAATTTATTCTGATTATATATCTGACCCTCTGTCTTGCTTGGTAGATCAGAGGTGTTGTTCTGCTGTGCATTCACAAAGTATGTATGATTGTTCTAATAATAACTTTTTGATAATTAAAAAAAGTTATGTCAGACTTGCTTTTATAAAAACTCTATTTTTCTAATTTATATAGGCCAAACAGTGTGCAATTGGATAAATTTATTTCGGAGTGCACAGTGCTGTTAGTATTTCTTTATGTCATGATTTCAGGGATTGTATTCATTTAAACACTGTACTCTTTTATACCTGGCTCTGCTGGGTTCAGTCCTGTCCCCTAGTTACTGTCTCCATGGTGTTTACATTTCCCTGGGCTGGATAGCTTTCTGTAGGTAGTCCAGTTTCCCACACACTCTCATAAACATGCTGACTGACTGGCAGCTCTAAATTGTTGATATATTTTGGAATTAGTCTTACAGTTGTGGGTTATGATCGAAAGGGTCTAAGACAGACCAGTTCAGTCGATTGTTTCACAAGGAGAGAAATTAAAAAAGAAATCAAATTAAAAATGAACTTGTGCCATTTGTGTTGGTGCACAACTCAGTTCAACAGGAAATGAAGAAATAGCAAGGCAGAAGCAGCAGCCAAGGAAAGGTGGTTATGGAATGGTGATATTGCTGAGGGAAATGGGAAAATAGTTTATAAAATGTGTAGGAGGCTGGCTCAACTAGAGGAACATTTCAAAATAACTTAGGAGAATAACTGAAAACAGAAGTGACCCAGGGTATGAGAGGACTTGAAAATATTCAGCGTCTTCTGTGCGTGGACTGGTGCAGGAATGGAGATTATGGGTGATGAAGAGATAACTTGTTTACTGAAGTCATCACCAAGGAAGTGTAGTCTTGGTGGTACAAGTAAGACAGGCATAGAGTCAGGAAGCATACTAACAAGAGAAATGTAGAATGAGCAACAGGTATGAAGGAGCTACAAGTGACTGTAGGGGAAGGAAGAAAGTGGATGAATTAGGGAGGATGTGGGTTGATTCACCAAGTGTGCAGTTAAGATTTCTATGTAAAGGAAGGAATTTAAGGAGGGTAAAAACAGAAAAAGAGATTGTGTGGAATGGTGTAAAAAGCACAAAGAGAAGAAGAAGAATTACATGCTGAGGAGAATGAATAGGGACAGGAAGGTGCAAATGGAGTATTAGCGCTTGTAGATATTGTTAAAGGCTGGCTTAGATGAGGTTGGAAAGGAAGGAGTGGGACCACAGTCTGAAAGAAGCCAGTATTGGGATTGATCATGATGGATCAGGCCCTATTATATGCATCTGCAAAAGGGAAGAAGATCCTTAGTGTGATCATTCATATGAAGATAAATTACCTTTTGAAAGGATCTATGGAAATGGGGAAACAGAAAGCAAAGAAACTGAAGAAGATTTTGAGTAAAGTAAAAAGCTTGTTAACCTCCGTAACTCGCTGGTAATAACATGCACATGCATGGTAAGGAAAAGGAGAAGTAAGGGATTTCAAGACTTTAGATTGATAAAGGACTAACGGTGACATGTGGTATGGTCAGATATTATGGGCAGAAGGTAAACGAGTGCAGAAAGAGTGTATTAAAACTGTGGTCACTCTGAACTAAAAAGAGGATGAGTCACCAAAGTGGATGATGAGGAACACTGGTGGGGAAAGTCATTTAAAGCAAAAGAAGATGCAGGGGTAATGCTCTGCAGTACTACCTGCTTAAAACGAATCAGCTACATGAGTTGTTTATGGACAGATGTATTGACAATGCAGACAGAAATGAGACTTTGACTAGAAGGAACGTAAACTGGGTACAGCAACATGATTAGTAATATGCTGTTTATGTACTTGTATGTAAAACACTGCATATGGACAGCAAATGAAACGTTACATGTAATAAAATTAATTCAGTTTCAGGATAATATTGATGAGCATGCTCTACCTGCGCTCAAGTCTTCTGAGCTGTACCCATTCCTGTTTTGGCAGGTTGCTGTTTTTTTTCTGTTTGAAAGTAGTTGTAACAGTGATCCTGCTGTCCATATTTTTATTTGCCCTTTGACTGGGTTAGTTCCACTAGGCTAGTATCCTCTTTTCAGAGGTGGTATGTCTACTAGTAGGGAAAATTTGGCAGTGGTATTTATTCTACTATGGTAAATTTTGGCAGGACCTTTGGGAGCTTCTCCTATTCATTGTAGAGTGCTCATTCCATTCCTAGTGCAGTGGCAGCTGGGAGAATGGCATTTGTGACAGAGAAGATAGCGGAAAGCACATAAGCAAATACCAGTGCTGTTGTTTCTATTGAGGAGTTGGTGCAGGACACAGATAATATTTTTTATCAAAATCTGTTTGCTGAGTCTGTAATAAGTGGATTGCAGAATGAAGGATGTATAATTACAAACCTGCAGTAGGGAGGGTTGCAGGATGATAAGCTCAGTGAGTTGATGGTAAGACAGAGCCTAAGAGTGGAAAGGAGGTTTCAGGGGGGAAAATTATGGACAGGATACAAACTGAAGAAGCAGATTCTATTTTGCAGGAGGGAAGCAAGAAGAGGAAATTGTATATAGAGACAGTAAAGGAGAGTGGAGAGAGAGAAGAACAGAAGAAAGGTGATGTAAACACTAAGTGGAAGTTTATTATGAGAGTTCAAAATAAAGAAGAGAAAGAATTAGACAGGTATGAGGTTTGGGACATCTTAATAGGACCATTAGGTATGAAGGCTCAAGAGGTAAGAGCATTCATTCTTATTAACAAAGAGAAATTTTGTGGCACTATATTTGGGACTGGGTCTGCTATGTAAAGTTTTCTGGGGGAATATAAAAAGAAAACAAATTGCAATCATGGAAATTACATGTGGTCAAAGGATTTAAAAGGGAAACAGAAAAAAATACATGTTCAATTTCAAACAAAAAAGAGACTTTAAAGAGATATTTAAGTAAAATATGTAAAGAAATTATGGATATTACAAAAGTTTATAACAGCAGGGGTTTATGATCTGGAGGTTGACACTAGCATTGTGCTGAAAATGGAAAAAGAAAATGTTGTACATACTCCTAGTGTGAATGTAGAAGGAAATAAGGGTGTAGTAAAATAATGGGGACAGCCCAAATCATGTTTTTTTCTATAAAAACTGCAATCAGTTAATAAGTAACTGTGATAAAAGGAAGTGTTATATTTGTGGGGAAATGGGTCACGGTACAAGAAGATGTGAATTGAAATGTTATAAATGCAAAAAAACTGGGCATTTATGGATGGATTGTAAAATAGAAAAAAAGATGAAGAAGAAAACAAAAGCGAGGAAATGAATGAGTAGCAGAAACAGTAGAAGATAAAAGAAGGTAGAAATGGAAGAAAAAAGATAAAGAAAAATAAAAAAAGATGTAATAGAAGTAGGTTCTGAAACAAGTGATGAGGAAGATATAAATTGGAAATAGTGAACATAAAAATAATTCTATCAGTTAAAGAATAAAAGAAAAAGAAAGTTTAAAGGGATAAGTATAAAAGATAAAAAGAAAGGAAACAAATAAAGTTAGTTCAATAGATGTTGAATTTAGCTAAAGAATCAATATCTAAGAAGTTGAAAAACAGAGTCAGTGACAATTTTGGAGTACTTTCAGTTAAAGGTAAATAGTATTAGGAATATTCACAAAAAACTCACAGCTTCACAAAATAACCACCATTGGAAAACCAGCAAACTGGTGACTGGAATGGTGCTTTCATCCCACTTTATTCAGTTAAGGAACTTCATCAGAAAATGTGTCAAGTGAAGTGGTATTAGGAATATAGTTAGAAGGATAGGAGTCTTAAATTTTGCAGTAAGTGTGATGTGGATGTAATAATACTGGAAGATGTAAGACTTCTAATAAAGGAAGAACAACTGCAAACAAAAAAAGCTTTGGGGAATATTTATGGAATAGTGATGATTTGTAAAAATTCAGTCATGATATTAAATATAACATTAGTAATGATGGTAAGAGTAACTGTTCTAAGATGGGAAAATTAGTATATAGATGTATAGCATTATATGCCTATGTTATGCAAAGAAAGGGAGAATTAATTTCAGAAGATTTTGGATTATGTAGGAATAAATAAATATCAGTAGTATATTGTCAGAAGATTTCAATTGTGATTTTAGAGGAAAATGGAAAAAGAGAGGGTATGATATGAAAAATGTTGGCAGTTATAAAAATGTTGAAAGTTAAGCATTTGGAAAATAGTTCATGGGCATATGGTCAAGATGTATATAAGGATTCCCTACGTTAGAATGAAAGCTCGGAAGGTCGACAATGACATCACCGATGCCAGAAGAGAGACAGAGCAGATAACCGACAACTCGGAATCCCGACAGTGAAAACACCAACATGGGAAATGTGTGAGCGTGACTAGGTAAGTGTGCGATAGTGAGGTATTTAGGGTTATGGTGCGTGTAAGGTGTGTGTGCGATAGTGAGGGATTTAGGGTTAGGGTGCGTGTAAGGTAAGTGTGCGATAGTGAGGGACTTAGGGTTAGAGTGCGGGTAAGGTAAGTGTGCGATAGTGAGGGACTTGAGGTTTAGGGGCGGATTAAGTGAGTTAGGGTTAGAGTGCGGGTAAGGTAAGTGTGCGATAGGGATGGACCTTAGGGTTAGGGTTTGGGTTAAGGTTAGTGCGTAGATAATTGTGTGTAAGGTGTAGTGTAGGTTTTTAGGTTGTTGGTATGCTTGTGTTGTGTGGAACAGTGAATGTTTTGTTTTGTTAACTGTCAGTATTGTGGTTTGTCGGGCATGTGAACTTTCGTGTTTTTGCGGTTTCGTTCATGTGTCAGTGTTGTGGGTGTTGGTGTACTGGACTGTCGGTCTAACGTAGTAGACCCGTATATAACACTAAAATAGATTATTTCATCATTTCAGGAGGGTTAAATATTGCAGAAGAAGAAAATGTGACAGGTTATTCAGATCATTTAGCAACATTGATAGAGAAAAATGAAAATAAGGAATATATAGTAATAGGAAAGGGATAGAATGATAAATGAGAGAGTATGGAATAAAAATGGAAAGTAAATAATAACCCAATTATGGAAAGATCGCATTATGATGAGAATATTTTATGAAGAATGGCCTGGGTGGTGGCTTATTTTTAAGAAGCGATATAAAATACAACTTCAGAATGGCAGAAATGTATAAGAAAATTAGAAAAATAAAAATATGGAAGAATATGTAAAGCTGCTCTAAAGGATTTAGAAAGAAACAATAGATAATATTTTAGTAAAGAAAAGATGAGATATCAAACAAATCAAGATAAAATTAAGGAATTATTATTTAAACAAAGATATGTTTACAAGCTAAAAGGGAAGAGTTATTAGCTTATTTTAGTAGGTTAGTTAAGAAAGATCATAGCATAATGAGTGAGATGAAAAATTATAGAGGAGAAATAAAAATAACCCAAGAACAGATTATGAATATTGTAGTGGATTACATAAAAATGTTTAGAGATAAAAAGAAAGAGCAGGAGAAAGTATAGAATGTTAAAAGATTATTAGAACAAGAGTATAAAGATTTGGAAAATTAGATTTCTTCATATGAGTTAGATAAGTTAGTTGGGCAAGTTAACATAAAATCAGCAGCAGGACTAGATGTGACAAATGTATAAAAATTTAACAAATTGGAAAATACAGTGTTTCTTAAAGGTTCTGACTGAATGGTTAAATGAAGATTTTAGGAATAAGGATTTATTTTATGGAATACTTAAATGTATAAGGAAGAAGGAAGAAAAAAAGGAAATAAAATTAGAGACCACTAGTGTTGAATAATGCAGACTATAAGGTGTTAATGAAAACAATTCGGAAGAGAATGGAAAGTAAAATAAATAATATTATAGAAGATAGCCAATATAGTATAAAAGGATGTCAGGAATTATTATTGATAGTAAGGGAAATTGTAGATTATATTATAAATAGAAAGGAGTAAGCTAAACTTACAAGAGGAGATTTGAACAAATCATTTGATACAATATGGCATGAAATTTTATTGGTTAATATGAAGGAATATAATGTAAGCAAAAAAGTTTGAAATGTATGTTGTTCAGCATACAATAAGAACAGAGAAAGGATTTAATAAAAGTGGAGTAAAGAAATAGACATAAGGAATGGCATGATATAAGGGTGCCCAGTGAGTAGTACATTATTTGCTTTAGTCAAGAATGGTCTAGTAAGAGAAGTAAATGTGAAAATGAAGGATGCAACTTATATAACAAATGAGGAAATATGAATTTCAGTTGTGTTGACTGATGCAGATAGTATTATAGTGACTGCAAAAATAAAGTTGCAATGAAATAAATGTTATGGTACTTATATGACTGTCTAAAAGTAATAGACATGACTTTAAATAAAGAAAAAAACACAGGCTTGGGTGACATAGTAAAGATAAGAGGGGTATATTTGTCAGTGAAAAAGGTTTCTGTACTAGGTATAAGATTTGGAGATAAAATGTAAGAGAATAATGGAAAAGAATAGTAGAAGAAATAAAGGATATGCAGGTTTTTGGAAAACACGGGTTCATTTAATTAACTCAGTTTTAATGAGAAAGTTAGCTTATTTGCCAATCATATATATGATGCTAATAGTATATGAAAAAGAGATATTACAAGTGTTTTTTTTTTCATTTATATGGGGTTTGAGACTGACTCCAGTAAAAAGACAAGTTTTGTATATGACCAAATAACACAGAGGGCTAGGATTGATAAATACAGTTGTATACACTGCTCGTTGAAATTGTATAATGTGTTAAATTGGTTAAATGAGAAAAATGACAAGTTAGTGGTAAAATGATTTAAATATAAATATGAAAGATTTTGGGAAATGGAAAGATTTAAAAGAGGAAAAGAATGTTTACATGAAGAAATGAAATATTATCAAGAAAAAATATTTTATGGAAAATAAAAATTGAGGAAATTGAAAAAAAGAGAAAAATGTGGTATAAAATGCTAATATTATTATTTTTTCCAAAATGTTTTTATTCATTTTATAACACAATAATATAACAGTACAGTAATAAGAAAAAAACTAACTATATACAATATCCATAACAACTAAAAAAGCAATATACATAGAAGAACACTTAATATTTCTCTAACAGATTAGATAATTTTGTCCAAGCAATTAAATGATGGGTTGTGTTATTACTCCTTCCTTGTATAGTAGCAATCTCATTCTTACAAATGTATTTTACAAGATGAATAAACTCAAATTTAAAGACAGAAGTAGATTGGGATTTCCAAATTTTAGATAATATTATTATTATGTCAACCCGTGTGCAGATTTAACAAAAGAAAAAAATGAAAGCTATAAAAGTAAGAAATGCATGGTGTAATATAAAAGTCGAACGTCAGGATTTTTTGTGGAGGCTGGTGATTAATAAACTCAGAGCTTTGGCCGGCTAACATCTACCTGAAATCAGCTGGAAGTATAAGTGAATTAAGTATACTCTTATCTGCTCTTTTGCATATAGTACTATATTTAATTTATTTATTTGTGTTTTTCACTGAATATTAACTCAAATTAAGTTGTGGCTGTCTCTCTGCAGTTAGTTCCCCACCCACCCTCCCTGTTCTTGTTTTGGTATTAATGTTGGTGGCTTTGAAATTGCCTGCCCCTCTTGTAGATTTGTATTTGGATACTCCTTCTGGGCCCATCTAATTTGCTCACTCAACTGAGTGCAGTGAGATCATATTCTGATTTCAGGCACTCCTACTGTGTACAAAGAGAGCATTTGGGAAGGACAACCCCTGCAGCCTCTTAATCCTGCTCTGTTCCCCCCCCCCAAAAAAAAAAAAATATATATATATATATATATCTTATTCATCTGCTCTTACTGTAACTGTCTTTGTTGCTCTTCTGTGTGCTATCTGTTCAGTCGCTCTTACTCTGCACTTATTACTGCTTGTTAGTAGCCTTCTAATTTACTGCCTTCTGCACTTGTTTTTTAGTCATTTGTTAATTTAATTGCACTTATTTGAACTGTATTTGCCGTAGTGTTGCTACACGCTCGAGTGAGCTGGCCTGCACTACAATTTGAATTGTATTTACTGCTGTTTTAGCTGCTTTTCTGTAAAAAAAAAATTCTAAGCTTGTTTCCTGCCTTTCCTGTGACTAGTCAAGTCCAGATACAAACTTGCTGTATCCAGGACTGTTGGTAAGCTTCTGAGCCCCCCCAAGCCTTTCTGTGTTGGAGGGAAGCCTTCTAGCTTATCAGTGGAAGTGGTAAGCACTAGATAGCCTATCTGCAATGGGAAGAGTGGGTTTTGGCCCTGAAATTGTAGTTCATTGGCCATTTGGGCAGTTTTTCCATCTCTTTCTACTTTCTGATTAAAAGCCTGTTTTGCGTTTGGTCCCCAGCTATCTTATAGCTAGTGTAATCCAGGTACAGATTTGCTGTATCCAGGACTGTTGGTAAGCTTCTGAGCCCCTCAAGCCCTTCTGTGTTGGAGAGAAGCCTTCTAGCTTATCAGTGGGAGTGGTAAGCACTAGGTAACCTATCTACCACAGGAGGAGTGGTTTCTGGCCCAGAAATTATAGTTTATTGGCCGTTTGGGCAGTTTTCCATCTCTTTCAACTTGCTGGCTTAAAAGCCTACATTTGTAGTTGTTCCCCTCCTTTCCTGTAACTAGTCTAGTCCAGGTACAGATTTGCTGTATTCCAGGACTCTTTGTAAGCTTCTGAGCCCCCCAAGCCTTTCCGTGTTGGAGGGAAACCTTCTAGCTTATCAGTGGGAGTGGTAAGCATCAGGTAGCCTATCTACTACAAGAGTAGTGGTCCCTGGCCCAGAAATTGTAGCTATTGGCTGTTTGAGCAGTTTTTTCCATCTCTTTCAGCTTTCTGGTTTGAAAGCCGCACTTGTGCCTGTTTCTCGCCTTTCCTATAACTAGCCTAGTCCAGTTACAGAGTTGCTGTATCCAGGATTGTTATTAAGCTTCTGAGCCCCAAGCCTTTCTGTGTTGGAGGAAAGCCTTCTAGCTTATCAGTGGGAGTGGTAAGCACAAGGCAGACTATCCTCCATGGGAAGAGTGAGTTTTGGCCCAGAAATTGTAGTTTATTTGGCCGTTTGGGCAGTTTACCATCTCTTTCAACTTGCTGGCTTAAAAGCCAACATTTGTACTTGTTCCCCTCCTTTCCTGTAACTAGTCTAGTCCAGGTACAGATTTGCTGTATTCCAGGACTCTTTGTAAGCTTCTGAGCCCCCCAAGCCTTTCTGTGTTGGAGGGAAGCCTTCTAGCTTATCAGTGGGAGTGGTAAGCATTAGGTAGCCTATCTACCACAAGAGGAGTGGTTCCTGGCCCAGAAATTGTAGCTACTGGCCGTTTGGGCTGTTTTTTTTCCATCTCTTTCAATGTTCTGGTTTAAAAGCCGCACTTGCGCTTGTTTCCCACCTTTCCTGTAACTAGCCTAGTCCAGATACAGAGTTGCTGTATCCAGGACTGTTGGTAAGCTTTTGAGCCCCACAAGCCTTTCTGTGTTGGAGGAAAGCCTTCTAGCTTATCAGTGGGAGTGGTAACCACTAGGTAGCCTGTCTACCATGAGAGGAGAGGTTCTTGGTCCAGAAATTGTAGTTTATTGACCATTTGGACAGTTTGCCCACCTCTTTCAACTTTCTGGTTTAAAAGACCACATCTGCGCTTGTTTCCCATATTTCCTGTAACTAACCTACTGGGTAGCACTAGAAAGCCTTAAACTGATACAAGACTTCTAGCTTAGGAGAGAGACTTTGGAGTGATTAAGTATCAGTTTTCTGTACTTTCTTGCTATGCTTAACTGTTTTCCGCCTAAACACAGATTTTCCAGCATTTATTGTGATTTAAAAGCTTGTTTTTTTTACATATTGTACTTATTTGACTGCCTGCTCTTTTAAAAAGTTGTTTTTTGTTTAAATAATTTGTTTAACTATTGTAGGCTACACACTAAAGTATGATAGCCTTTTCTGATCGTTTGTAGTCGTTTAAAGCTGTTTTAAGTGTATTTTTGCTGTTTTTGCTTTATCTTTTCAAAAAAACAAAAAACATTCCTTGTTTCCCACCTTTCTAAGCTAGTATAGTCCAGTTTTCAGGCTAGTGCTGAATTCAGGGCTGTGATACTAGTTTCTGAGTTGCCCATACCTTACTTGGATAGAAGGAAGTTTCTCTGTTCACCTGTGAGAGAGGGGAGCTTTGAGCAATCTATCTGTCCCTGGAGGAGTGGTTCCAGCCCAGAAGTTAGTGGTTTATTGGTCATTTTGGGCTAATTTCTGTCTCTTTCATTTCCCTACTATAAAAACCACGTTTGCACGGTTTTGCACACTAGGCAGTGCTGGTTAGCTATGGTTAAATTATTCCCGGCTCCACTAAGTCTCCTCTGCAGTTTTTTCCCTTGAAACTAGTCTAACTCTCAACCTAAGCACTCAAAAAGCATCTTACAGCCCAGCACTTGCTCAGACCTAATAACAAGCACTAATATACCCTGACACAGATTGCTCAGCAGGGCAAGGCTCTTTATTCACCCCTCACCAACCAAGTGACTAAGCAGCTCACCCTACTATTCAGGCATGACCAAAGGGCAACTTCAGGTGCACTCTCCAGTCCAGCTGATGAATCTGGGTATCCTGAGGCAATGTTACAACTGCCTCATGTACACAGACAACCCTCTCCTCCTACCACAAAACACTAACATATGCAAAAGATGCAATTATACAGCCAAACTGGAAGCTATGCTGTCTCCACCCAAGACTGGAACAGACAGTCAAGAGGAGAAGGTTAACATTTGCACCACAACTCCAGCTGCACACAGACCTACTAAAACAGCACTGGCAAAAAATACACATAAATACACAAAATCATACTCAGAGGCTCTAAATAAAAACCTGCAAAAGCATCAGAGACCTCCAAAGCAGACACCCAAACAACCTGCACTTCCCGTCACAAACCAGACAACACATAAAACACAAAATCAGTGTGCTGCACAATCACAGCCCTTAAGGCGAAATAACATATCTAACACACTAGTGATAGGTGACTCTATAGTCAGGCACACTGATGTCACACTCACTAGGCTGGATAAGCAGAGGGTTACTGCTAGCTGCCTGTTGGGATCCAGAACCCACTACATAACACAAGCACTCAGGTCACTCCAGAACAAGTACAAATATGACTCTGTCATTGTTCATGTTGGTGTGAATGACCTGAGATGTACCTCCCTGGACTACATGAAAAGAGACATGGAAGAGCTCTCTGATCATGTAGCCCTGGCTGGTATGACCCTGACCCTGAGTAGCATCCTCCCCTCACCAAGAATGATACCTCAGTATAAAGAAAAAATTATCAATTTCAACAATCGGCTAAGCTTCTGGTGTCATTCAAAGAGGATCCAGTGTCTGTCAGCCTGGGACAACATGCTCGACAAGCCACATTGCTTCGCAAGAGATGGCTTGCTCCTGTCACCCCTAGGCTTTTGAATACTGGCCAAATATCTTGCTGCCCCCATAGTGCCTTTTTTAGGCAAGGCTCAGAAGTCAAACCCACCTCCATAAACAGCACAATTAACAAAAAACTGAGGGTTATGCTACTCAACGCCAGGAGTTTAAATCTCAAAATGCACATGCTTGAAGTACTCCTCAGTATGGAGAACGTTGACATCTGTGCAGTAACTGAAACCTGGTTCAAGGCTCCAGACAGCACCCCAGCACTACCGTGCTACAACTCATACCACACGTTTCGGCCACAGAACACAGACCGAAACACAAAAGGAGGGAGTGCATCCATATTCATCAAGGATACCTACACCTCTAGGTTAGTGTCACAGCATGATACCTCTGAGATCATCCATGTGCAACTAACATTGGGCAAATCTGCAATGCAAATTGTGGTCTGCTATAAATCACCCTCCATGACCCAGGACCACCACTCCACCTTTCTGGAGACACTGTAAAACATGAAGGTCCTACCAAACACCCTGATATTGGGCGATTTCAATTAACCTACCATTCACTGGGAAAACTATTTGAGTACAAATTCCCAGGCCCAGCGCTTCCTGGAATTCATCAACTGAAATGCCCTGGATCAGCTGGTAAACTCCCCTACCAGAGGTGAAAACATATTGGACCTGGTCATCACCAACATGGGCGACAGGTGTTCCACACCATAGGGCAACCCGTTACTGGTTAGATCAGACCATAAACTAATCACTCTGGATGTCCACACCCCACCACCACCCCCAACTAAGGAAACCACAGTAAAAAACTTTTCTAAAGCAAACTTATTTAAGACAGAGGTGGTAAGTTTCACAGCCCCCACGCTAAAGGATAACGCTGCCCAAGATGCAGAAACCTTTACAAATGCACTCTATGAGCACCTACAAGGATGCATGGATTGTGCCATCCCTAGCAAAATGAAGACTCACTCCTCTAAGAGAAGGAAACCAGTTTAGTGGACCTCTGCCATAAACAGGCTATACAATAGAAGGAGGAAACTAGTTCAGAAAAAAGCAAATCCCAAGAAGGAAAGACATACCTGATCAGTATCAGTAAGAAATTGAGGTCCCTCATGAAATCATCCATGGCTAACTTCGAAAGAAAAATAGCCAAGGATTCAAAAGATAACCACAAAGCCTTCTTTAGCTATGTTAAGAATCTAAGTGGCAACTCACAGATATGCACTGAACTAGTGCAAAATAGCACAAAACATACTGAACCTACTGATATTGCCAACATTCTAGCAGGTAGATTCAGTGCAAACCTCATGGCCCTCTCACCTCCAAAAGGGCCCACAACAATACTGTCCCAAAAATCACAGACGCACAGGTGAAAACAGCCCTTTCAAAAGCCAAAAACACAGAGTCAATGGGACCAGATGGTGTCCCAGGCTGCGTCTTGCATGAACTACAGAATGAACTAACCCCCCACCTGAACACTCTGTTCAGCATCAGCCTCTCCACAGGCTATGTGCCCATAGAATGGCGCACAGCAACGGTTATTCCTCTCCACAAATGAGGGGCCACAACTGACCCTGGTAACTATTGCCCCATAAACCTGACTAGCCTATTCTGCAAGGCTATGGAGCACATTATCATGAAACTCATTAACAAAGACATTGGGAACCTCCTAACACTTGACCCGACCCAGTTTGGCTTTATTAAGGGCAGATCATGCCTATTAAACCTGGTTGACTTCTTTGAGACAGTCACCAAGGCCATAGATGAGGGAAAGGTGGTTCACACAGCCTACCTTGACCTCGCCAAGGCTTTTGACACCATTCCTCACTCGGGTATTACAGAAAAACTCACCAGCCTGAACATAAACTCCTACATCAGGAGATGGGTTGCCAACTGGCTTACAGATGAAACTCACACGGTAAGAATAGCGGGCTCCAGGTCCGACTCTAAACCAGTCACAAGTGGTGTCCCGCAAGGCTCGGTCCTGGGACCACTACTGTTCGGCATATACTTCTCAGGAGTACAGGCAAACACAGGAGGACTATGGCTAACCAAGTTTGCCGATGACTGCAAACTGGGAGCAATAATTGACTCTCTGGCTGACACGGACATCCTCCAAAAGGGCCTTACTGAGACGGACACGTGGTGTCAAAGTCATGGCCTCAAGCTAAATGCCAAAAAATGCATAGTCATCCCGTTTGGGAAAAACAAAACACTCACGAATTACCACATAGGTGGCAGCCCCCTTAATACAGAAGAGGTAATAAGAGATCTGGAGACCCAGGTAGATAGTAATCTCTCCTTTGACAATCATATTGCCAAAGTAGTTAGGAAATTCTTATATGTGGCCCATCTAATTACTAAAGGGTTCGCATCTAGAAATAAAGAGGTTATAGTGCCCCTCTACTCATCACTCATTAGACCCATCATATAGTACAATTCCCCATTTGGGATGTACCTCACAAGACACTTCCAACAGCTGGAAAGACCACCAAAGTACCTCACCAAGAGGATTACTGGTCTCAAACATATGTCCTATGCAGCCCAACTGAAAAAACTCCGGTTGTACTCAGTGGCATATTGCTTACTCAGAGGTGATCTCTACCTGACTTACAAAGCCATGTCCAACTCAGAACTGATGGACATGCTCCACCTAAAGAAATCCAGGTCACTGTGAGCCACATGCTCTAGTGAGCTAAACCTCACCACAACAATAAATAGAACATGCTGGAGGGATAGATTCCTGTCACAGAGACTCCCCATGCTTTGGAATAAAATTTCAATTTACATCAGGCAGAGCCCCTCACTAACACTCTTCAAGAGAAAACTTGACGAGTGGATGGGTAACAGAAACTACACCCCAAGATCACTTCATTAGCTCTGCTTGACAGAGGATCAGTTAATTAATCAATGGGGTGGCGAAAGTCGACACACTCTGGCTAGACTTATAAATGCCCTCGGGCAGATAGCCTAGTACCTACCTATGAACCTATGAACCTATTAGTAAATAGAAGCATGCCATATAAAAAGAAAAGTGAAAGGATATGTACATATTGTGGAAAAGAAGAATACACAGAGCATGTTTTTTTTAAATGTACAAGAGCAGTGAAATTGTGAGAAAAGCTATGTGAAGATTTTTTTTGAAAATATAAAGGAGGTTGATAAGATATGTATATGATTGTGTATGGATATTACAGGAATAAAAGTAAGGAATATGTTAAAATGATAGATAAGAAAAAAGTGGGGGTCTGATGAGGAAGATAGAAAAGAAGTTAAAAGATTGAAAAAAATGAGAAAGTTGTGAACATTTGATAATGGGGAAAAAATGAAATATATGTATATATATATATATATATATATATATATATATATATATATATCTAGGGTCTAGGACATTTCACTGAATGCACATTTCACTGAAAGTCAAATTAGTGTGCACTTTTCACTGAAAGCTCAATTTACTGAAAACTCAATTCACTGAAACACATTTCACTGAAAGTTATATATTGCCTTTTCTCCACTGTAGTGCGACTCTGGAGTTAGTATATATAGTAAGGGGGGGGGTGGGGGCATAGCACCCCACATATTTTAAATATTTTGAACTATATACATGGATACTTGCAATTCCAGTATATTACTGTTTTCCGAACATAATATATACTTAAAATATGTGGGGGGGCTACACCCCCCACACCTTCCCTTACTATATATACTAACTCCAGGGCCACACTACAGTGGGGAAAAGGCAATATATAACTTTCAGTAAAATGTGTTTTAGTGAATTGAGTTTTCAGTGAATTGTGCTTTCAGTGATTTGTGTTCAGTCATTTGAGTTTCAGTGAAATGTGCATTCAGTGAAATGTCCTAGACCCAGATATATATATATATATATCGTAAATATGTAAATATTTAAACATTATAAATAAGATTATATATAATACTGTATAAATGTTTTAAATAAATGACCCCTACTTTTTTCAATAGGTGTCATGAGATCTTTTACATCCACCGGAGCTACCACAAACTCAGAACTGCAGCACCCCCTTATGCTGCACTGCAGTGTCAGCTGTCCCTCTGCCTCATGTGAGAATAGAAACCACAGCATTCTGCACTAAAGGTGAGTGTGCTACCTGTTTCACCACTGACATTGATATATGCATACAAGTGCAAATGATCTTTAAACCTGCTGCTGTCTCTTTCTACAGCATGTTGATTTTTTGAGAATTCTTCCAACATCCAACTTTTCAGATCTTTGTGGAATGCCTAAGAGATGACTGCCTTGACTATAGTACTGTATAATATTTTATTTTTAACACATCCATCATTTTTTTGTGAATCTGAGTAATCTTTGTTGTATAACATGAGGTGTAGTCTTTAGTCTGTGAGCAAACACAAATATTGTAAAATAAAATTGGGGTGTTTATTGGTTTGTGTCGAAAGGAGACTGGTTTGAAATACTGGAAGCAGAGAGATAGAAAGTCAGATAAATAGAGAGAGAGAGAGAGATAGGGAGGAAGTCAACATGTTTTAAAATAATACAAAGAAGATATATATACATAGAGAGAGAGAATATAGAGTAGCAGACGTGAACCTGAAAAGAAAGTGACAAGAGGGAATGGGATAAACAAAAATGTAAGAATAAAGGAAAATGAGAAAAAAAATGCACATTACGGACAAAGTTTAGAGAATAGCTTAAGAGAACGAGACAAAGGAAAGAGAGGACGATGCATAAACGGGTTAAGGAGGTTACTGAAGGAATGAGACTTAAGCATTGCCAGTAGATAATAGCAGTGAGCACTAGTTGTAACTGTCTGGGAAATAGGTTGATTCTGCTGTATACTTTTGTAGACAGAAGAGGTAGTGACATTAAATATGAAGATGTAAGGAGAGGTGGTGTAGGGGAAAATGATTTTTGAGACTGGTGACTTAGTCACCAATAGCATCAAGAGCCTTACCACTGGAGAAAGAAGAGACCATCCTACACTGAAAGCAGTCTCTGTAGGCTCCTTATCACTTGAGAGAAGGTGACAAAGATGGTCACCAAAGGGAAGGGATTGGCAAATGTGATGCAAGTAGGTCCTAACAATTTGTCACAGGAGCCATATGAAGTGGTTGCAGTAAGGAAGAGAAAGTCAGCAGAGGTATGCTAGGACTGGGATTTTGAGGTTGCATTCATAGAAGTATTACCTATTTCTGCAGCTAGAGTATAAAATGAATATAATGGCTAGTTGATCTTTGGAGAAAGGAGAAGGACTTGGGGAGAGAAGAGAAATGGGAGGAGGCCTGAAAGAAAATAAATAAATAAATCTTTATCAATGGCTAGTTACATCTTAGTTGAGAAAGCTCTTTTGTTTCTCAAGAAGAGGTTGGAAAAGTGTTTCTCTACAATCTCACCTTTGAGTGGAATGTAGAAGGGAATCATGGATGAAAAAGTATAGAATATAAACTAAGAGAGGAAAAACAGATGTAGATCAGAATGGAGGATCCTATAAACATAATGATTATAGTGACTGGGTAAACCTAATATACAATGCAAGGAGTCTAAGAAGAAAGTTGGGAGAGCTGCAAACAGTACAGCAGGCAGGATTATGTGGACAAGAATGGAATTAATGGAACATGGATCAGTGACCTGAGGAAGGAAGAAGTAGAGGTGTTGTGGTATAGTTTATTAAAGAAAGATAGAAAGGCAAAAAAGAAGTAGTGATGGTCTATGTCAGGAAAATCATTAACAGTAAAAATCAGTGTACATCAAGTAAAATGGGGGGAAAATCACATCATGACCTGGGAGGATATTACATATGAAATATGAATGGAAGAAAAACATCACATCATAATGGTGACAAGTGAGGTAAGTGCTATAAGGTTAAGGTTTTTAAAGAAGTGGGGCAAATTGGTGGTACTGGAACAATATAATGTAATGTCCCATCTATCCCTCAGCAGAGGAGGATTATGGATGAGAGGCTAGTAAGAGAATAAAGAGATAGAACTATAGAGATATAATCATGGAAGATCTAAATCTTCCAGAAACAGAATAGGAGAACCTATGCTCCAGAGCTGAACGATGATGGGAACTAGCTAAAATCCTACCTCATAAGGGATTCAGACACTTAGTGGCAACAGTACTAGAAAGGTTAAACTACTAAATGCAATCCTATCTAGGATGGAGGGATAAGAGATATTTAGGTAAAAGTGCGGTTATGCAGCAGTGATCTCAATACAACATTATGGGGCTTAGAGTACAAAAAAGCAGTAAAACTAAAACCAAGAGAATGGTATGAGATTTTAGAGGCGGATTATCCAGAGCTGGGGAAGAATGTAAAAGGTGAACTATGGGACAAGAAATAAGGTAAAAAAAAAAAGAGTAAAAAAGCAGAGTAGCTATGCAGGACTATGGCCCTAGAGATTAGGGCATACAAGAGGGGGAAGAGAGAGAGTGGTGTAGTAGAGTAGCTGTAGTACAAGGATACAAGTTAACAAGTGACATAGGGGGTGAGGGAAGACCCTGCACACACTGGAATGGAACTGGCAGCACCATAATGATGGGAGGAAACTCACTGAACACAAGGAACAAGTGTTAAATGAGCACTTAGACTCAGCTTTTGCATAGAAAGAGAAGGAGGATGCAATCTTGGGAGAAATTAGGGCTAATAAGAGAGCAGTAGAGTGATACTGGAATCATTCTAAATAGACAGTCACACAGACTGTTCAGGAATGTGGCTGTCATGCTGACAGAGTCCTTGGTAGAGATCCTCAAAACTTCACAGGTCAGTGCTGAAGCACCAAAGACTGGAAAATGGAAGCTGTGTACTGCAGCATATGAGAGAACAGCTAAATTCCAGGAAGCTACGGGGTAGTTAGTGAATCAGTGGTGGCAAGGAAAGTAATGGAGCAAAATCCTAAGGGAAGTTTGTTGTTTTCTTGGATTACATCTATCTAAAGGATGGAAGATGCCATGGATTTATGAGTAGAAGTACCTGTCAGTCAATCCAGATACCATTTTTGACTGGATTACAGGAGATGTTAACAGAGCAGCCACACTAGACTTGATCTACATGCAGTTTAGCAGGACCTTTGACTAGCTTCCATGCAGGTGACTGTTAAGAAAGCTGCAAAGGGGGAGGCTTGGTCAAAAGCTGAGATACTACACTAAACTTGTGTGGAGTACAGGGGGTTCCTATTAGAACATCGAAAATGCAATTGTTCGAATCACTAAACATTGACCTTTAATGATCGAACAATTACATTTTTGAATGCTCCAAAACATTTATTAAAAAAAAGGTAAAGTAAAGGGTGTAGGCAGGGCGGCAAGCCCCCTGCCCCCCCACATGGTGGCTGTGCCCCCCCCCCCGATACTTAAATATACCAACTCTGGGATCACGTTACATTGTAGGAAAGGGAAACCTTCCCTTTCCTGTGCTTAACTCCGTTAAAAGTGCAAACTCATAGTTGGTATATTTAAGTGAGGGGGGTGCAGGGGGGCTTGCCCCCTACTCACAGCAGTTACTTTTGTTTCTTTTTTTTTTTTAATCACATTTTCAAAGTTTTAGTACTTCAATTATATGGTGTCAACTATATGGTATTCGAAGTACTGAAACTTCGAAAATGTAATATGTAACCGAGTACAGGACACAGGGTAAATGTGAGAAGGACCTTATCAGAAATAATAGAAGTGACCAATAGGGTTCCATATTGATAAAGTGACTCTGATATATCGGGGGAATAAAAAGCAGACTCAGCCTCTTTGCTAATTAAACAAAGTGGTACATCAGTGGATGATGGAGAAACATATGATAATAGACTCAGAAAGGATGTCTTAGGGGCTGAAAGGTGGTAGCTGGAGTTCATTAAAAACAAATTTAAATTGCTGAGGTTATACAATGCTGTGAATGTATCTGCTGGAGGGTGCAATTGATAGCAACACAGTAAGTAGCAGATTTGGGGCTACTTATGTAGACTGGAAAACCAGAAGCACTGTAAGAGTAGGACAGCCTCAGGCAAAATGGTGGGTATATCCTCAGAGAAACAGACACAAAAGCAAAAAAAAAAAAATGTTCCCACTCTACTATGAACTGATTCTCCACAATCTTGTGTAGTAGCTCTGGACACCTTTCAAGGAGATGGCTACTAGGTTGCAGGATATGTGTAGTAGAGTAGAGAAAAGGCATGACCAGAGAACAAAGCTGTTCTCAGTAAAGACAAGAAGGGAAAGGTTGGACATGATACTGGTGTACATAGTTATGTCAAGTAGTTGTTCTTTCATGGATTCATTTTAAGGATGAAGAGTGGCGTATGGGGGCACAGACAGCCACCTTCAGAGATCCATTACCCTCTTAGTATAGCTACTTCTTCACAGAAAGGTTAATAGACCCATGTATACTGCCAGAATGGGTAGTGTACAAAGAATCCACAGAAACATTCAAATGAGAATGAGTCACAGGGAGAATGAAGGAAGAGAATTTGTTAAAAGGGTCTGAAGAATGCTGCAGACATTTAGAGTGGACTAGATAGGCTGCCTATTATTTGCATCAAAAAATTGAAGATGACATTACTGAGAATAGCAAATATGAAAAGTGGCCACAAGACATTCAGTCAGCAGACTAGAAAACAGCTGATTTGATGGTACAGAGACCTATAATCATTCGGTTCATCACACATTTTCATAGATTCTTTTCATTTATTCATTCTTTTTTGTTACTGTCTCATTTAGGTCACAGTGGTGTGTCTGCATCACCTAACTGCATCTGTTTAATTACTGCATGCAGCAGCACATTGATGTAGTGGTTGGTGTGGTATGTATGCATCACCTAATTGCATCTGTTTAATTACTGCATGCAGCAGCAGATTGGTGTAGCGGTTGGTGTGGTGTGTCTGCATCACCTAATTGCATCTGTTTAATTACTGTATGCAGTAGCACATTGGTGTAGAGGATGGTGTGGTGTGTCTGCACCACCTAATTGCATCTGTTTAATTACTGCATGCAGTAGCACATTGGTGCTGCGGTTGGTGTGGTGTGTCTGCATCACCTAATTGCATCTGTTTAATTACTGCATGCAGCAGCACATTGATGTAATGGTTGGTGTGGTGTGTCTGCATCACCTAATTGCATCTCTTTAATTACTGCATGCAGCAGCATATTGATGTAGTGGTTGGTGTGGTGTGTCTGCATCACCTAATTGCATCTGTTTAATTACTGCATGCAGCAGCACATTGGTGTAGCGCTTGGTGTTACTGCCTCACAGCATTTGGCTCATCTTTTTGCTTTTTGTGGTCTGTGCAGAGTCTCCATGGTCTTCCTGTACCTGCATGAGTTTTTGCTGGGCTCTCTGATTTTTTTCCACATATCGAAAACATGCTATGGGGAATGGGTAGTTCTCCAAATTACCCATAGATTCATATAGGCTATGAGTGAGAGTGTGTGTGTGTGTGTGTGTGTGTGTGTGTGTGTGTGTGTGTGTGTGTGTGTGTGTCCTGTGATAGACTGGCTTGCTCTCTCAGTTTAGTTTCCTGCCTTTTTGCACCCACTGAGTACTAGGATACACTCCTGTTACCAATCAATCTGAATTGGCTGAACAGGAAATCTGAGAATGTGTGTTTACTGTTTTTTTTAAGCTGTAGCGGTTTCTAAAAGCTGGTGCAAACAAGACTGATTTAAAAAACTGTTTTATTTCAGAAGTTGATGAAGAAATAAGCAAACAACACAAATGGCAATTATTAGCTTACTAATTACATATGATCAGGCAAATAAAATATTTTCAGTATAGTAAGAGGAGTGACTAAATTAAATAGTTTTGCAATCAAAGAATTGAAGAAGAGTAGAAACTTGATGTCTAATGAGTAGTGAGCCATGTATCAGTGTGCCATTTTAGCACAGAGATTAATGTTATGAGCTACTAATCAGCTTCCTCCTGTAGTCCTGGATTTGATAACATCAGTCTCAGTTTGCATACTGGGTGACTGAGCAAATCATTTAACTGGACAGGGTTGCCTGGACTCCACTGAAAATAAGCCTCAGTGCAGATGCCAGCCTGATCAGTAAAATATCTAAGTAAATACAATATAGCTAGTCACATTCAGTTACGCTTTGTGGCTCTTTCTTTGATTTTTACATCTGATGATTGAAAATCAGTATGTGTTAATTATGCAGAAATTCTAAACATGCAAAGTAATCCAAGATGAAATGATATACTTTATTATGAACTGTCTGGAACATTCCCAAAGTCTGTAGCTGTCATGCTGAACATCCTTTTATGTATTTACTTAATGTCTGTTTGCTAAAGATTGCATGGTTAAAACAGAATTCATAATGTACTAGTTCTATCAGCAGCAATGTATTTGAAATAGGAAAAAAAAGGGAATAGCATAGAAAATCTACTGCAGTGCATATGATGTCATATAACTAACAGAAAGCACATGCCAGTTGGTGCAATATCAAATCAGTAGTAGAATATGGGTTGTGAAGTGTCCCCTAAGTAAATAACATTAATTAAATCAAATAAACTTACTGTGTTATTTATATTTAATACTTTGCCCAGCCTGGCTCTCAGTATAGAGGAACTGGGACCTTAGTGTGCCACTGGTAACTGGGGTTTAAATAGTGGTCGAGGCACTGGAGGAGTGTTACACATAGGGAGAGGAATGAATGGTATATCTCACTTGTCTCTGTCCTGGAGAAGGGGAGGGTTGTGGATAATAAGTGACCACACAGGGAAGTGTGATTTCTGTAGTGGGCACTGGGGAATCCACTTCTTGGATTCATGGGAAGGAGTGGGACTGCTTCCTGGCAATTTTCTTTGTGGAACGGGTCAGCCCACTCCACAGGGGAACATTAGGACTAAGAGAAAAACCCTCAAAGCATCCCTGATGTCTGTCTGAATGATGTCCCTTCCTGGCTGACCCTTGTTATGCTGAGAGAGAATGTACGGACCTACTGGCCAGGAGGGAGCTAATGATCAACAGACAGTGGGGGCAAAGCGTTCTTAAAAATATTCAGTACTTTATCTATTCAGTGTGCTAAGATAGACTTTGACTCCCCTGCCATCTTGAATAGGATAACATTTGAATAAGAAAATGAAAAAATAAGAACAATAAATGAATTTGGTTGTATTTTGAATTCATCCTACCCCCAGCTTTGTAGTACCCTGCCAACTGCCTACACCATCTGCATCCAATCAAACCATTTGCTCCAGAGGAAGAGCTGGGTATCCCCAGATTAGGTAAGAGCCATGAAAACTACACATCTCATGCATTCCTACAAAAGACTGCCTACTGGCACATTAATTCCCTAGCAGTGAGAGCTGGGTGGTAAGAAGTGGATCAGGAAGTGAGACTGCTGGAACAGCCCACCCCTTGAGCTGCTTGACCTCTTGCTGCCCATTGTCTCATGGAAATGTGTTTGTGTCTGTATACATGCTAGTCTTTTGGCTTCTATGTGCACACTAACACTATATGTGACAGTGTGTGCTCAGGCGTGCTCTGCATGGGTGCATTACCCAATGATCCCACTAGCTATTACCCCAGTGATAAGCCAGAGCTGCCTTGCTTCCTCAGGATTGGCAAGTTGGCATCATCTCCAGCCCATTCCCACCAGCACCCATGCTGCTAATCAAACATTAGTCATATGGATCACAGTCAAAGCTTCGTCCCTCTGCACCATGTGTGGATTTCTGTTTTGCAAGATTTTGCCACTCAGAGACTGGGGATGTGAGCATTAAGTAATGCTGCAACGCATACTCATGCAGATAGATTAGCATTGTATTTTCTATGTATTTAGCTGACAACATAAACTTGATACAGTGTCTCTGTTCTGCCAAATGCATCAGTGATTTTTTTAAAGGCTGAAAATACTTGTCTTCAAATTGTACTTGCTTCTAAAATAAGTAAGTGATACTAAAGAAAATGCAAGAGTATAATGACCTTTCAACATTTGTACGGCAGCACAATTTAGCTACCTTATTCCATCTGAATACTTTGAAATGCAAGCTCTGCAACCAAAGTCTCATATTTGTAATACTTACAGCATCTTTGTTTCCTTGAACTTTAAAGAAGCAGATTAAGTGACATTTCTGCCAGGTATGAAATGCAGGTATCTTTGTAGACTATTTCCTTAACAAATCGTGGAAAAAACATGCACAATAAATGACTAAAGCAAATTTGATATAAGAATGATTTGTTGAATGCACACAACTTAATGCTTCAGTCGTCAAAACCATCCCCTGAAGGCAACATAACCTACCCTAAGGAGGGTGCTTCATCTTCAGAGTTGGTTATATTTAGTGGGGTAGATGTGGACTGGGAGGAAGTGGGGTCAAGGAGAGATTCTGTTCATGTGACTTTCAGTGACCAAAACATTTAGCAAAGTAGATCTGGTGACTCGCTCTTCAGACAAATTCAATTTGATCATCTCTAGAGGACACAGGCTAAAATAAAAAGATGACTGTTGGTAAATAAAGAAGGTGACCAAGCTGGATAATAACAATGTCAGATGTTGAGCAGGTTCACACCTGCCAACTGTCCAGATTTTTGCAAAATGCTCTGATTTTTGCATTATATTTTTGGTCTGTTCCTCAAAAATAATTGTGGTTTTCTGACAAATCAATGAGGATTAAATTCACTAAATAATGACAGACATTTGAGTTTCAGACTTCGTATCCTTCAGAAAATGCATGGTAAGCCAAAACTTTTTATTCTAACAACTTTCTAAGTTTATAAGAACCATTTTTAAAATCCCCCCCCCCCCCGATTATTTTAGGCTTTGTCCAGATTTCTTGTGCTAAAAGGTTGAGAGGTATGAGCAGGTTGCATATTTGGCTTTGACGCTGGTAAGGTAGAGGCTATGGAGTTGACTACGCACAAAGAGATTGTATTCATATTACAGAAGAAATACTGCACAGTATTACTAAAGACATCAGCACAGGCAGTAAACTTAGAAGATATACGGATAAAGTACAAAATAAGCAATTCATTGATGATCAAAAAAGTTTTATATCAAACTGGGAAACAAAGCAAAAGGAATAGAAACACCAGCAAAAAGCAGAAATAGATACATTTTGGAGAAAAATTTATGAAGACCATGTGGATTATAAATAACAAGGATGCTAAACGGATAGAAGAAGTAAAAGAAAGAAAAAGAGGTTCAAATGTACAGGATATAAAATGAAATAAAGTAACAGCCAGGGGGATTGAGATAATTTATTTTATTTTATTTATTTTCAGTTTGATTACCGGGGAAGTCCACTGGGCCAAGAAGTGCCCATTTTCAGTGGAGGCCCGGGGAGAAAAGCTCCATGAACAGTATAATACAATATAGGTTACAAAATGCAAATAAAGGTTGCAAAGTGAAATACCATACAGTATAGGTTGCAAAATAGAAAATAAAGGTTACAAAGTGAAATACAAGAGTAGGGTTCAGGCATTCGAGAGTTACAGAGTGTAATATACATTATGAGACAGTTTAACAACTTGACGACAGAGTGTTTTTTTTTTTTTTTTTTTGATGAAACAATATTTACATGCTTGGAGTCAATTAAAGTCTGCTAGTTCTGGATCTTTTGAGAAATAAGAATAAGTATGAGAGTATAGTGGAGTGGGGGTAAGGAGAGCTTAGTGGGGAGTCCCTAGAATTTAAGTGGGGTGAAAGCCACAATAAAGTTAAGAAAAGCTACTAATTGGAAAACCCCAGGTCCAGATGCAGTACTTAACTTCTGGCTAAAAGTATTAACATCTTTACATGAAAAGTTAGCCTTGAGTAAGAACTACTTGCATGTGTATCCCAAACACAGCAGGAAAAACAATAATCCTCATTAAGAATGAACCTGCAACCCATCATAAAAGGTATAGACCAATAACTTGCTTTCCAACAATGTACAAACTATCTACTGGAATTGATGCCAACAGAGGTTATAGTCATTTAGAGGAAAACTCAATCATGGCAATAAAACGAAGTGTAAGAAAAGAAAGTCATATGGAACAAACGATCATTTGCTGTTAAATAAAGCCATAACAGAGACTTGTAAAAAGGGGAAGAATTTAACTATGTAATGGATAGATTACGAAATAGCATTTGACCATATCCCACATTCATGGATAAACTAGTTGTTACAGATGTATAAGATATATCCTACATCAATCAATTATTTATTTATTTTTATTCATTTATTTGTTTATTTGACATGTGTTAACAGGGAAAGTCCAACTGTGTCAAGAAACCATTTTCAGCTGAGGCCTGGGGAGAGAAGCTCCACATCAGAAAACATCATAAATATAACATAGTACAGAATTTACATGTAGTATAATATGTACAAAAATGAGCAAAACAGACAGGTGATATAACTTTACATTTAACATAAAAATACAAATAACTGAAAAGACATATATCTGATTGACATGGGAGGTAAAAGAAATATGGAATACAAAGCATGTACATGTTTACTTTTGTTGCAAAAATGTAAAGTAATTTCCCACAGAGTCAGTAAAAAGAAAGAAAAGGATGTATTCAGGGAATTAACAGGTTAATTTAGTAAGAGGAAGGCATATAGAAGATACATTTTGAGTAAAGTATCGAAGAAGATGAATAGGGGTATGACAGGTGAAAAGAAGTGGAGAGAGGAAAAGTAGAAGGGGTCAGGGAGGGAAGGGGGGCTAACTATTCTTGGAACAGGGGCAGATACCTGTTTTGAGAAGGACGTCCTTTAGTGTAAGTTTAAATAACTGTTTCATGCTCACATTACAGTGAACATGAAACAGTGGCCAACCACTTTGCAGCTAAGCTATGATAAAGAACAAATTAATATCCCAGGGATAAAAATTCAAAGGGGTATATTCCATAGTGATTCTTTGTCATACATTAAGCTGTCTACTTAACAGAGTAGGTTGTTAAACAACCAAGTGTAAAGACTTCTCATCTTCTTTTTGTGTATGACTTACAATTGAATAGTTCATCAGACGAGTAGCTGAAAGCACAACTGCAAGTGGTTAAAACTTTTTCAGATGATCTAAGAATGTCATTTGGTCTTGATAAATAAACAAAAGCAACATTTAAATCAGGAAAGCTGCAGCACCAAGAAAATATCAATCTGGGACAGGAATGTGATATAAAGGAACTTGGACAGGATGCAATGTATAAATGTTTGGGAACCGATGAAGGATCAACAGTAAAACTTGAACAAATGTGAACAAAACTCAGTAAGGAACATTTTAGAAGACTAAAACTAATATTGAAAACAACCCTGACATCTAGGAATAAAGTCCAAACTATAAACCAATTTGCTGTTCCTCTTCTAACTTACAGTTTTGGGGTGATTGAGTGACACAAAATGTATTGGATCAGTTGCACAGAGAAACAAGAAAAATGCTTCACACTTATCAAATGGTATGTAAAAATCATTGTATACCAAAATTTTATATATATATATTTTTTTCCTCATTATGATGGAGGTATTGTCCTTCTCAAAATTGATTGCATGTATAGATCTGCAATCATGGGACTACATATATATCACCTGACCTCACCAGATCCAAACATAGTGGAAGTTTTAAAACATGAGGAGAAGATGTCTAAGACAGCTTTCCTGCTAAGTTTAGCAGAAGCATATTGTGTCAAGCAAGAATGGAAACCAAACCAGAAACAGACAAAAATCACGCAGCAACTGATTGTGCCAAAAAACAAAAGAAAGAATATAATGTGAAAGATCAGATGATTAGACAAGAAATGTGGAAAAGACATAAACATTGTAACAAGTACGGAAAACTCCTTAAACAACTTCGTGTCGACCAGGATTTGATGCAGGAATGGTAAAGGAGAGGTGAATTTAAACCAAAACGTGAAAGGTTAATATTGGTGGCCCAGTATAGTGGACTATATACATGTTGGTTTACAAAGTCCATTGAACATGTGGGAGAAACTGACAAATGCAGGTTCTGTAAAACAGAACTGGAAACAGTCTCACATCTTCTTGCTGGGAGGGATACAGTAATTGCAGAGGGCTTGTATAGTGAAAAGCTTAAAAATGTGGCAAGATTCTTGCACTGGGGATTGTGCAAACATTATAATACTGAAGTAGCTCAGAAACATTGGAAAGGTGAGCCACAAACTATTATAGAGAATGATGAAGTTTATATCATATGGGATCAACCATTACTAACATTTCAGAAAATAGATGCAAGAAAAACAGATATAGTAGTCCATGAAAAGAAGACAAAGTAGCATTGCTCATTGAAACTGCTACACCTAGTGATGATAGTGATGACAATGTCTTATGTACAGAAAGACACAAAGTCATAAAATACCAGGATTTTCAGGCAGAAATGAAAGCAATATGACAGACAGTTACCCAGACAGTTCCAAAAGTAGTAGGAGCAATGGATCACATGAACAAAATAATTTACAGTTATATTTAGATATGCTACCGATACACATAACTCCTTAGAATTACAGAAGGAGTCATTTCTGCACACATTGCGGGTGCTGCAAAGAGCATTTCTGGCTGACATCAAAGACTAAAACAATACTAATTTCATGATCTTTAATCATACTTTGACGTAAGAAATGGGTCCATTCCTTTCATGGTAATAGAAACCCAAAAGACTTGGAGAAATTAAACCTGCAGTGTGTAATTGCACATATTTTACATGAATGGTGAAAATTCAACTAATATCTTTGTTCAGAGTCAGTCAGATGCAAAAGAGAAGACAGCACATGCTGATAGCTGTTTATGAGGACGCAGGGCATTTCCCTCATGTTCTCACTAAATTTTTCCTAGTTACTGTAAATGCATCTTAAATCACATCTTAAAGGGCATAACAGCATACCTAGTTACTGAAATGCAAATAAGACATATGGCTTCTTGTTCACTGAAGGATTATGTCATGTTTAGAATTAAGGTTGAAGTAACAACAAAATATAGACAGAAAAATAAAACAATCTGTCAGAATAGCCAAGTCAGTTAAAGTTCTAAGTTGAAAATCAGCTTCAGCATGTAGTTCTTGGTTTGATTCCCTTTTCCCTCAAGATCAGCTTGCATTCAGTATGACTCCGAGAAAGTTACAATCTGACAGAGCTCCTTTGTTGCTCCTGAAGAGAGACAGCTTTGTTGCTTTTCATACCTGCCAACCATCTATGTCATTCCACCAATTTGTTCCCTGTGATGAAGCTAGAGTTTGACCATGAGTGGGGAGGTTATCAGAAGGGTTTTTCCTTAGCCCAACTGATTTTCTGTATGCATGCCTGTAACTAGCCAGGGTATGCATGTGCAGTGGGCCTGTGTAAGATGTAGCATTCACTTCTGCAAGTGATGTAACCTCTCTGATGGCCCTTCTCCCCATAGGTAATCTCCTTTACCCTGTCACTGTTCTGCCAAACTGAAATCTAAACCAATGTACAGAACATTAATTATAGATTATATGGAAGCAAAACAGTCATTATGCAAAACTAACTGGAATGAAGTGTTCAATGGGAAAACTGCAGATGAAATGTGAAAAGTTTTGAAAGGGAAATTGTTTGGGTGCAAAAAATAAAAAAATGTTTAACATCAGGATTTAGGCATATAATGTAAGGGGATATATTTCCCTAAGAACAAGATACCTGATTATGGTGAGAGACAAAAACATTTAAGAAATGGAACAGAGGTTGAACTACACCTTTGAAAACTGAAATAAACAAGCTGGACAAACAAATTAAGCATAGTGTGAGACGAGCGAGAAAAAACTGAAGAAAATGTATATAAAGATATTGAACACAATAGGAAACCTTTTTATGGATAGATGTGGAAGGAGTACAGCCATATAAACTGATAAACTGTGTGCAGATTCTAAAATTTATTCTCAGGCACGACAAATTATAGATATATTTACAAAATCTT